>NC_053023.1:353863682-354217657 GCF_003073215.2 Triticum urartu
AAAGAACTTGGCGAAAACCCCCGAAGGCGTTGCTCGTTCGTTTGAAAGGGAAAACACAGCGGTAGCAGCAGGCATCGCAGACACCGGGCGTGGTCGCCTGCGGACGGCCGGAGACGCAGCAGCAAAAGCAAAACAGCAGCAGCTCCAGAAACTTGACAACGCGTGAGGGAGGAGGTCAAGGACGCAGGCGGGGTAGAGGTGCTGGCGACGGTCGAGGACAACGCCTCCGGTCAGCGAAGCACGGGCGCAGTGAAGGCGGAGTTCCTGCTCGGGGAGGCGCAGGTGATGGGCGCCGTGGTGCGCTGCTGCGAGGTGCCATGGCGGGGAGGCGACGAAGAGGAGGTGCTCTGGGAGCGGGACGGGAGGCCGGGCTGCGAGGCCATGAGAGACGCGGCGCGAAGGACTTGGGCCCCTGGCGCGAGCGGGGACGGGAAGACCGGCATGGCTCCGGGTTAGCATGCGGCGAAAGGAGTAGCTCCGGCAGTGGCGCCCACCCGCGCGGCACCGGAGATGGGCAAGGGAGCGATGATGAGCTGAAGGATGGCGAAGCAGCAGCTGCGTTGGCGCCGGGCCATGCGACGAGAGGCGAGGAGGTGAAGAGGGATGAGGAACGAGGTGGCGGCGCTCGCTCCTCTCTGCCTGTGGTGCGGCGCAGGAGGAGGATGAAGGGAGAAGAGATGGATGGGGGAGGTGGTGCTGCGAGGAACGCTAGGGGATCGGGCAACAGAGCGATGGGGATCGAGGGGATACGGCGGTGCTGCGAGAACGAGAGGAAGATGAGTGCGGTCGGGTGTTGGGCTAGCTAGGGTTAGGTGTCGGCTGGGCCAATGGGCCGGCGCGGGAGGCCCGGTTTGTTGCCGCAGTCTAGGCGCAGATGCGCCGAAGCAGTGGGCTGGCACTCTTCTCTCTCCCTCTAATTTTCTTTAACAGAAAAAATCAATTAGAGAGAAGAAAAGGAAAGAGAGGGTTAGAAAAAGATTTTGGCATTGGGATAATTTTCCCGAACTCACAAAAATATGCTCGTTCCAAGAAAAATAGAAGAAGCCAGATCAAACAAAAAGAATTCAAACTCATTTGAATTTAATTCAAATGGGTTTGAACTGGGACGAGGTTTTTGGAGTGCCCAAAAATGTTGAAAATTTAGGTGGAGCTCCGGAAAATGATGAAAGGATATATGGCAAAGTTAGATACCAAGAGTTGTGATAACAAAGGCATTGGGATTTTTGCGAGTGTGTTATGGATAATTCCAAATTAATGGAATATTTTATAATAGCTCCCTAAATATCGGGAGGGTATGTTATAAAGAGAACTCACCATGTGAATTCCCTCGATTTAAATGGATCAAAGATCCATGCCATTTATTTAGTTGAGTTAAAAAATGACATGATGCAAAGATGAATGCAATAGACAAAACAAATTACCCGACGAAACTCGGAAAACCAAGGAAGGCATCTTAAGCTCCGGTCTAGGGACGTCACAACACTCCACCACTACAAGAGGATCTTGTCCCGAGATCTAGGATGGCACCAGAGGGAAACGGAAGAGGAAGAGAAGAGGTAAAACTAAGTTGCTTCTTTGAAAAATGAGTGAAACCAAAGAACCTTGAGAGGTTGAACAAATTGAAAGAAAGAATACAACGAAGGTGAACAAAGTTGAAAACACGTCGTTAGAAAAGAGGAACAAGGAACCTTACCAAAACCTTGTAGGTTGAAAGACATAAGAAAAGGGTTGCAATGGACAAGACGTACATGCAAGCACTCCGGTAAAAACGAGATGGGGAACGAATAAAATTGATATAATTTGGGCAGCACTCCGACTGCAAATGGACGGAATTGAACATGATCTTGACAAAACAAGAAGATGGGTCGAAGAGAGCAACATCACAATGCCTCCGGAAGAAATAATAGATGATAGATCATTGGAATAACAGAATGGAGAAGAAAGTACAACTTCTTCCACAATTGAGCTTGGAAAGCACCCTTCCAAGAAGGTTATAACGGGGTTGTTGGAAAATCAACAACGAAAAGAATAAGCTTGTAGTGTGTAACACCCACGATGCGGCTATATCTCCCACGTGTCGGAGCACAACTTAGAGGCATAACCGCATAGTAGGCATGTCGCAAGAGGGGTAATCTTTACACATCCCATGTACTGAATAAGAAAGGGATAAAGAGTTGGCTTACATTCGCCACTTCACACAATACATAAATATAGCATTACATCATCCAGAATGAAATCAAGGTCCGACTACGGAACCAAGTAAAGAAAGACAACCCCTAATGCTAGATCCCCGATCGCCCCGACTGGGATCCACTACTGATCAACTGGAAACGAAACAACACAACGAACACGAACTTCATCGAGCTCCCACTTGAGCTGGGTTGTGTCACCTGCACTGGTATCATCGGCACCTGCAACTGCTTTGAAAGTATCTGTGAGTCACGAGGACTCAGCAATCTCACACCCGCGAGATCAAGACTATTTAAGATTTTGGGTAGGAAAAGGTAGTGAGGTGGAGCTGCAGCAAGCACTAGCATATGTGGTGGCTAACTTATGAAAATGAGAGCGAGAAGAGAAGCAAAGCACGGTCGTGAACTAGAAGTGATCAAGAAGTGATCCTGAAACTACTTACGTTCAAGCATAACACAAGAACCGTGTTCACTTCCCGGACTCCGCCGAGAAGAGACCATCACGGCTACACACGCGGTTGATGCAATTTAATTAAGATAAGTGTCAAGTTCTCTACAACCGGACATTAACAAATTCCCATCTTCCCATAACCGCGGGCACGGCTTTCGAAAGTTCAAAACCCTGCAGGGGTGTCCCAACTTAGCCCATCACAAGCTCTCACGGTCAACGAAGGATATTCGTTCTCCCAGGACGACCTGATCAGACTCGGAATCCCGGTTACAAGACATCTCGACAATGGTAAAACAAGACCAGCAAGACCACCCGCTGTGCCGACAAATCTCGATAGGAGCTGCACATATCTCATTCTCAGGGCACACCGGATAAGCTAAGCGTACAGGAGCCAACGTAACCCAAGTTGCCAAGGGACGACCCTGCACGGTGATCTAGTTTGGACCAACACTCAGAGAAGCACTGGCCCGGGGGTTTAAAATAAAGATGACCCTCGGGCTCCGGAAACCCGAGGGAAAAGGCTTAGGTGGCAAATGGTAAAACCAAGGTTGGGCCTTGCTAGAGGAGTTTTATTCAAAGCAAACTGTCAAGGGGTTCCCATTATAACCCAACCGCATAAGGAACGCAAAATCAAGGAACATAACACCGGTATGACGGAAACTAGGGCGGCAAGAGTGGAACAAAACACCAGGCATAAGGTCGAGCCTTCCACCCTTTACCAAGTATATAGGTGCATTAATTAAATAATAGATATTGTGATATCCCAACATATCCATGTTCCAACATGGAACAAACTTCATCTTCACCTGCAAGTAGCAACGCTATAAGAGGGGCTGGGCAAAAGCGGTAACATAGCCAAACAACGGTTTGCTAGGAAAGGTGGGTTAGAGGCTTGACATGGCAATATGGGAGGCACGATTAAGCAAGTGGTAGCTATTGCGGCATAGCAATAGAGCGAGCAACTAGCAAGCAAAGATAGAAGTGATTTCGAGGGTATGGTCATCTTGCCTGAGATCCCGCAAGGAAGAAGAACGAATCCATGAAGAAGACAAACGGACGTAGTCGAACGGATCCTCACAAACGCGACGTTATCGGAACTAACCCAAAGAAGCAACACCGGAAAGAAGCAAACAATATAGTAAAACAACCATCACATAAACATGGCATGATGCACAAACAAGTATGATGCATGACCGGTTTAATGAGGCATGGCATGGCAGAATGCACAAACAATCCTACAAATTAAGTGTTGCATATTGAAGAAAACACCCCATTCAAGTTATTTAGTTTGATCTTGTTTATGTACCCAACAATATTAAATGTTGATTAACATGGCAGCTGCTTTGGAAGTATCTGTGAGTCACGAGGACTCGGCAATCTCACACCCGTGAGATCAAGACTATTTAAGCTTTTGGGTAGGAAAAGGTAGTGAGGTGGAGCTGCAGGAAGCACTAGCATATGTGGTGGCTAACTAACGCAAATGAGAGCAAGAAGAGAAGCAAAGCACGGTCGTGAATTAGAAGTGATCCAGAACCTACTTACATTCAAGCATAACACAAGAATTGTGTTCACTTCCCGGACTACACCGAGAAGAGACCATCACGGCTACACACGCGGTTGATGCATTTTAATTCAGATAAGTGTCAAGTTCTCTACGACCGGACATTAACAAATTCCCATATGCCCATAACCGCGGGCACGGCTTTCAAAAGTTCAAAACCCTGCAGGGGTGTCCCAACTTAGCCCATCATAAGCTCTCATGGTCAACGAAGGATATTCCTTCTCCCAGGACGACCCGATCAGACTCGGAATCCCGGTTACAAGACATCTCGACAATGGTAAAACAAGACCAGTAAGACCACCCGTTGTGCTGACAAATCCCGATAGGAGCTGCACATATCTCGTTCTCAGGGCACACCGGATAAGCTAAGCGTACAGGAGCCAACGTAACCCAAGTTGCCAAGGGACGGCCCTGCACGGTGCTCTAGTTTGGACCAACACTCAAAGGAGCACTGGCCCGGGGGTTTAAAATAAAGCTGACCCTCGGGCTCCGGAACCCGAGGGAAAAAGGCTTAGGTGGCAAATCGTAAAACCAAGGGTTGGCCTTGCTGGAGGAGTTTTATTCAAAGCAAACTGTCAAGGGGTTCCCATTATAACCCAACCGCGTAAGGAACCCAAAATCAAGGAACATAACATCGGTATGATAGAAACTAGGGCGGCAAGAGTGGAACAAAACACCAGGCATAAGGCCGAGCCTTCCACCCTTTACCAAGTATATAGGTGCATTAATTAAATAAGAGATATTGTGATATCCCAACATATCCATGTTCCGACATGGAACAAACTTCATCTTCACCTGCAACTAGCAACGCTATAAGAGGGGCTGAGCAAAAGCGGTAACATAGCCAAACAACGGTTTGCTAGGAAAGGTGGGTTAGAGGCTTGACATGGCAATATGGGAGGCACGATTAAGCAAGTGGTAGGTATCGCGGCATAGCAATAGAGCGAGCAACTAGCAAGCAAAGATAGAAGTGATTTCGAGGGTATGGTCATCTTGCCTGAGATCCCGCAAGGAAGAAGAACGAGTCCATGAAGAAGACAAACGGACGTAGTCGAATGGATCCTCACAAACGCGACGTTATCGGAACTAACCCGAAGAAGCAACACCGGAAAGAAGCAAACAATATAGTAAAACAACCATCACATAAACATGGCATGATGCACAAACAAGTATGATGCATGACCGGTTTAGTGAGGCATGGCATGGCAGAATGCACAAACAATCCAACAAATTAAGTGGAGCTCAATATGCAACTCTGTTGCATATTGAAGAAAACACCCCATTCAAGTTATTTAGTTCGATCTCATTTATGTACCCAACAATATTAAATGTTGATTAACATGGCAAGAGGTGAAGTATAATTAAACTAACTATCTAGTCAAGTTTAAATGAGTCCGGAAACAACGAACAACAATTCCGGTAAATCCCCATATGCATATTTTAGATTTGGTACTGTTCTGCCCTAAGCACAATTTTAGAGTTGTTAAACATGCAAAGTAATGCCACCATGTAAAACTATGCATTTTTTACCCCATTTACATATAAAGTTTGTTAGGTTTGGACCTACGGTTATTTAGTTATGAATTAAATCATTTGAGCATGGCATTTAAGCAAATTAAAGCAAACAACATTTTTAACATTTCAAACATGGATGAAAGTGGCATATTATGGAACTAGATGAAATTCTAGTCATTTAACATATATAACATGTTTTATTTGGATGCATGGACATTTAGTTATGAGCATTTTAATATGATGGCATTTGCTGTAAAAATTCATGCACTGGAAAAAATGATAAATTCGCAGAACGGAAAAAAACGTCTATGGGCCAAAACACAGCAGGCTGGCCCAACAAGAGGGAAAGAAAGAAAAAAAGGAGGGGCGCGGGGTGCCCTCACCATGGGCTTCAGCCCGGTCGGGAAGAGGCTTGGCAGGCCGATTGCTGGGCCTTGAGGAGGGGCGCGGTCCACGTGCGGTCAACGCACGGTGGCTGTGTGTGTGCTCGCATGCACACGTGCGTGTAGGCAGGCGCGTCCATGGCGCAGGGCTCCAGCGAGGTTGCCTTGACACGGGAAGTGAAGACGACGTCGGGGACGGGCCGCACCAGAGGAGCTCATCCAGATCCGGCGGGGAATGGTAGATGTCGTGGAGTTGACACAGCAGATGTCCTAGAGCAAGGACTTAGTCGTAGGGCCATCGCACTAGGAAGCTTAAAGGGGTTAATCGGGACAAAGGACACGAGAGAGTTTTATACTAGTTCGGCCCCTTATGATGAAGGTAAAAGCCTACGTCTAGTTGGGATTGGTATTGCTGGGGTTTCGACTTCCAAGAGGCTTAACTCGCCGGCTTGGTTATCGACTTGGTTGTTTCTTGCCTTAAACCGCCACCGGGTCGTCCCCTTATATACACGGGTTGACGCCAGGTGGCCTACGGAGTCCCGGCCGGCTCATACTCGTGTCAGGCTCGGTGACCTTCTTTAATACCTTTCTATACAAGTATTTGCCGTCCATATGGCGGTTTAAAACAACGGGCCTTAAGCCGGCCCGAGGCCCTTAGGCTTTCTATATGTTTAATAAACTATCATCTTGACTGTATATTGGGCTTCTTATGTAAACCGCCATTAGGGCTGACCCGGCCCCTCCTGGGCGGGTCACACTGGTAGTAATATCCCCAACATTAGGCCCCGAGTTGACTTTGAACCTTGTTCTTTGTCAATCTTCAATACTTAGATGAAATCCATCTTCTGCCTGAAAAAACTTTGTAACCCCCCCTGACGTCATCTTTTGAAAACACAAAAAACTTTCATGATGTCATCTTCCAACGGATCTTTGGCTTTTAATGCTTCTCGAGCATCGAGGCGTATATATAGCTGGATAACCATTATTGGGTTCTCCCTTGATTCTCGCACCCGTCTGTTCGCATCTGCCCTTATAAATAGGCACTCAGCCGGTCCTTCCAATTCTCCTTTCTTCCTCATCTTCTTCCTCTCGCAACCTCCGTCGCTGCTCGAGCTCCGCCGCCGCCGCAACTCTCATTGCCGTCGTCAAGCTTGGCCGCTGCATCACCCTGAGTCTGTCCAGAGAACGCGGCGACTCTTCACGGCAGGCCTGCATCTTGTAAGTTTTCTTCTCTCTCACGCACCTAGATCTGTTCTAGGTTTGCGAGTTCTTCAGTGTTCTTCACATGTTCGCCATGGATCATCTTGTAGATCTTCTACGCAACTTCTTTTGATCCAAAGAAGAGATATAACTCGCGTGGTAGCTGTTTGGCATTCCTTTTTTTTATATCAGTAGATCCCTTTTACCTGTATAGACGCTTCTTTATAGGCGACGAACTCATCTGTACTCGGTTTTTAGGTCTAGAATATTTTCCTTTTTGAAACAGCTTTTTGATCCAAAATGATAATGATAGCTTGGTGAAACTTGTTTATGCCAACACTTAACTCAATCTGCTTTCCGAAAAAATCGGTAGTCATGGCGGCTTACCACTCCGGCTTTCTTTTCCCTATATGTCATTAGCCCTTAGTTAAGCCGCCGTTACTTGTTTTGTAATTCCAACCTTTAACTGTTAATTGACCCGGCATTTTATTTTTCCTTTTCCAGTCCCTTGTTCATCATGCCGTCAAGACACCCACCATCTACAATTGGGTCCCCTCGACCATAACTGGGGAGTGTCTGAAAGAGTTCTTCCTCATTGGATTTCTGCCTTCAAAAAACATCATGTCTTATCGTGCTCCTGACCCGGAAGAAGAAAGACCCAATCCAAAAGACGCTGAAGTGATCGTCTTTACTGATCACATGAACCGGGGCTTCTCTCCGCCTGGCTCAAAAAATTTCAGAGAAGTTCTTCACTTCTTCAAACTCCATCCTCAGGATATTGGGCCCAATTCCATATCCAATATCTGTAACTTCCAGGTGCTCTGTGAGGTATACCTTCAGCAAGAGCCGACTGTGGAACTATTTAGAGAGTACTTTTATCTGAACCGGCAAAATGAGTGCACCAATGGCCTTAGTTTAGAACTTGGAGGCAACTCAATTCAACACCGGCAGGGTGCAGTTTTCCCTCTCATAGTTTTACCAAGTCACCCAAAGGACTGGAACCAGACTTGGTTTTACTGTCAGGACATCTCACCTGCCAATGAAAAGCCACTATCGAGTTACCGCCCCGATCGTCTTGACACCAAGTTCGCCCTGCCAGATAAACTTACTGTTGCTGAACGCAAGAAACTGATTCCATCTATCAGAAGAATCAATGGTTTGTTGGGGAACGGTTTAACCGGAGTCGATCTAACCCACTGTTGGATCTCATGGCGGATTATTCCATTAAGCCATCGTTCAAAGTGGATGTATGAATATGGTGGAGATCCAGATGACTCTCTCTGTCATACTCCGGCTCAACTAACCAAAGAAGATGTTGTCACAATGTCAAATCTTCTGGTGAATGCGAAATACGAAGATTGCAGTGTTGTTGGGTTAAGTCCCTTCTGTAAATTTAACCCGGTACCAGAAGTAAGGGCATTCTGATCTTTTTCCTTTGTTTTCTGTCCAGCCGTATTGTTTATCACTGATCCTTCCTCTTGTCTTTGTAGGCCAATTATGACTTTTGGAAAGTGAAATACGACCATGAAGCTGCCAAGAAGGCGAAACTTGCCGCCATGAACGCCAAGAAATCGACCCGGAGAACGAAGAAGAAAAAGAAAACCACCGTTGAAGATTTGATGAAACTTGATGACTCGTCTGACTCGGAGGTAGCCCTTGATTCCCTTGGCCAATTTTTTAACAAACTTATTGATACTGATCCTTACCAGGATGACACTGGGGCTAGTCAAGCCGGGGAAGCAGAGGTAACTATCATTTCCTCCGACTCAGAGCCCTTACCAAGACACAAAGTTCGACGAGTGATCCGTAAAGTAAGGTTTTCTAACCCCTTAGCTCACTTGGATCCCAACTTTCATTTCAAAAAGCAGCAGCATGAAAGCCGTCGTGAAGTTGAGATTGAAGATGAGTCGGCTGTCGTCCCTAAACAGACCCCTCGGAAACGTCCGAATGAGGTTTACTTATTACTGTCCTTACCTTGTTTTAATGAATCCTGCTCCTTTGCATTTCTTTTAACTCCTTTCTTTTACCTTTTCAGGAGGTGTCTCGTTCCTCAGGCGACTCATCACAAACACAATTTCCGGCTTTCAAGACTGCACCTGGGTAATTAAAAATCATGTTTTCTTCCGAGTTTGATCAATTGTTATCCTAATGCTGACTATCCTGCAATATTTTTCTTTAGCGGTCAGGCTAAGTCCAAGAAAGCGAAGGCAACCAAACCAGTGGAAGACCCGCCAGTACTGGCATCTGAGCCGGCTAAGCCACCTTCTCCATTAACTATCGCCCCAGAAGATCCGCCTATTGTCCATGAAGCAAATCCTCCAGAGCCATCCCTTGTCAAGACCACTATTAACCCTTCTACAGCTGGTCCATCAAGCTCAACCGACCCACCGCCTCCCCGTGTTCAAGATGTTCAAATTACTAGGAGCCGCTTTGTAGAGCCGGGGAACCCGACGGTATTGGCACGGTGCACAGCTAAGCAAGAAGCTTTGGAGAGGCGGAAGGTTCGTCTTGATGTTGCCAACTATGACCGTCTTAATGCCAATGATATCTTATCCGGCTATCTCAGTCATGTACACTCCAGTCATGATTCTGAGATTGAAATGGTCAAGCAGCTTCAATTGAAGTATGAGGTATGTAGTTTCCGGTTTACCAATATTCCTTCAGCCCCCAAGTCTGTAGATTATGAGAGGAACGGAATAACTTGTAGACTTAAAATATAGGCCGAGACCTTTACTTCTGAATCTTTACCTGATATTGATAGAACAAGACTTCATCCATAGTCCCCAAGGACCGGTTTATTTGACCTTTAATGAATCAGTACTTCAGAATTGAACACCATCTGTAAAGTACTTAACATTCCGGTTTATCCTTGATAAACTTGCTGAACTGCGTACATTAGCCCCCAAGTGCCAAGTGTTGTTACTTTGTAAAGGACTTGGGACTTCAAATATGCTGGTAGAGCCATAAAAAAATTGATTTGGCATACATTATCCCCCAAGTGCCAAGTGGTTTATTCGTAAAGTACTTGGGACTTGAATCTTGAATTTGGATGCTGGAATTTAAAACCAAGTCTTGACTTGTCTGAATATTTCACAGAATGCATTGTCTGAACTAAACTCTCAACTGAATGATGCAAAGACCCGGCTAGCGAGTCAGGAATCAGAACTCAAGTCTTCCACCTCCAAACTGCAAATAAGCCTTTTTGAAAGAGAGAATTTGAAGACCAGCTTTGCTGCCAAAGAGAAAACTTGGGAAGATGAGAAAACACTTCTGACCCGGCGAGCTGAAATAGCCGAATCAACCCTGAAAGAAATATCAACCGAGCTGAACGGTTTAAAGGGCCGGGTGTCTCAGATGGTCGCTGCTATCTTTGGTAAGCTGCCTAGTTTTGACCTTTCGTGTATTTTATGCCAAACCGGAGTATAAACCGCCCACTGACTCTGTTAAATATATGCAGGTCCGCGAAGCAAAAATCTGAGCCAAGACCCGTTGGTTAAACTGAAGGCCGTATACACCTTGGTTGAACAATTGTACATTGGTGCACAACGGGCTCTGGCCGCTATATCTCCGGTAAATCAAGGACCCAACCGGCTTAGCGATGTCCTGAAGAAGCTGTCCATCCTTCCTGCTAGATTCCAAGAGGTAAAACGCTCCTGTGCACGAGCCGGAGCTTTGACTGCCCTAAGCCGCTCCAAGGCTTGGGTGCCAAACCTAGACCCGGTGGACGTAGCAAGGGGCTATCATGTCGTGAAGGAAGACGGGTCTCCTTTTAGTCAGGATGATTTCATAGCCTGTGTCCGTGAAGTCCGGCCTCAGGCAACTAGTCTTGGACAGGACACCAATGTGGACAAGTACCAGCCGGGTTTTGATAGTGAAAATAAGAAGATGGCCACTCCTTCATACAAAGTAGCCGATCTGATCCCACCTGTAAGAGAAGATACATTTGCCCCGGAAATTGACCCGGTCGGCCTGATTGATGATGAAGCTGAATTTGTCGCCATGAACAACTTTGATTGGTCAAAATCCAACTTCCAGCAGACTCAAGATGGTGAGCCGGTGAGGGAGGGACAGTGATCATCTTCATGGGCTTATAAAGCCCTGTAATAGCTTAGCTGTTTAAAACACCGCATGTTTGCTTATGCCATCGTGCATAAAACACTTTTACGTGAATCTGTGCTTCCAGATGCCAATGTTTAATGCTTTCTTATGCATCATTTAATGCTTGTCTCTACAATGTTTGAACTCTTTTCCTTTGAAAATAAGGAAAAAACCTGGCAAGGCGGTTTAGAACCAACTAGGTTTAAACACCTAATATACAATCCATAAATTTACCTCAATAAGAAAAAACAGAGATAAATGTAAATAAAGGATAAGGTTTAATACTAACTCTTGAGTTAACGTAGCAGGTAAGCGCGTATAAGTAAAAACCATACCTTATCCTTATTGATCCTTAGATCGTCGGCTTAAGTAACCCGGGTTATGAATTGATAATTCAATGTGTATGAAAAAGTTAATATTCCTTGAACACTCAATGATCATCATACCTTAGTAGCTCGTACCTTTGGAATCATGCACCACCGGCTTGAATAACCCGGGCGGCTGTGTTGTCCAATAATTAATCCGGCGAAGAAAACCAGACTATCTCATTTGTAATATTGAAAACAACAAAAACTCAAAGGCAAGCAACAGATAATAAACATAATTTGAACTCTGTATTCAAAAGGTTGGGGGTTCCTGATTCAAATACGATCAGTAAACCGGACCAAAGGGGTTAAGCTAAGGTTCGAATACGACCATATAGCCCCCAGTGGCTTTGGCGTTGCGCCGATCAAGAGGGTACCGACAGCTATGTTCTCTTTGGTTCGAATACGACCTATGTTTGAATAGGAAGCCCCCAAATGACCTTGAGAGGTTTTTAACGACCCTGATTCGAATACGATCCAAGTTGGACTCAAAAGGGGTTAAGCTATGATTCAGATACGATCAAGAAGCCCCCAAGTGAGTTTGGCCTTGAGCCAATCAAGAGGGTTACGACAGCTATGTTCTCTTTGGTTTGAATACGACCTATGTTTGAACAGGAAGCCCCCAAGTGACCATAAGATTTACAGCTAGATTCGGATACGATCATGAGTTGGACTAAAAAGGTTAAACTTGATTCAAATATGATCAGCTCCTTAATAGTCATTTGTGAATAAAAAAATAACAAAGATGCATAGTCTTTGAAAAGAAAAGAGACCGATGGTCTTACTTTATTGCCTATCATCGTATATACAATGTGAACGTATGTACATGTTGAGAGCCGGTGGCTCAGGTGTAATATGGCCGAAGTTGAGCAATGTTCCATGGCCGGTGGGTCTCCTCTTCCGACTTACGTGAGTCTGCATGCTCTCGAATGTCAATGAGGTAGTAGGACCCATTGTTTAAATTTTTACTGACCACAAAGGGTCCTTCCCAAGGTGGGGATAACTTGTGTGCATCTGAAAGATCTCGGACGAGCCGGAGCACCAAGTCGCCTTCCTGAAAAGTCCTGGACTTAACCCGGCGGCTGTGATAATGATGCAGGTCATGTTGATAAATTGCTTACCGCGCTGCTGCTAAGTCTCTTTCTTCATCCAACAAGTCAAGCGCATCCTGTCTGGCTTTTTCATTGTTAGCCTCAACGTAAGCCGCCACACGGGGCGAATCATGACGGATGTCACTGGGTAATACTGCTTCTGCTCCGTAAACCATGAAGAAGGGTGTGTAACCCATAGACCTGTTGGGTGTAGTATTGATACTCCATAACACTGAAGGCAATTCCTCTAACCAACAACCCGGCGTTCGCTATAAAGGAACCATAAGCCGGGGTTTTAGCCCTTTCAGAATTTCCTGATTGGCTCTCTCCGCTTGACCATTGGATTGAGGATGAGCTACGGAAGAAACATCAAGCAGGATGTGCTCTCGCTGACAAAACTCTTCCATAGCCCCTTGGGATAGATTAGTGCCATTGTCTGTGATAATACTGTGTGGAAAACCGAAACGGAAGATTACTTTTTTCATGAACTGAACCGCCGTGGCTGCATCACACTTACTCACAGGCTCCGCCTCAACCCATTTAGTGAACTTATCAACAGCCACCAAGAGATGTGTCTTCTTATCCTTAGACCTTTTGAAAGGTCCCACCATGTCAAGCCCCCAGACTACAAACGGCCAAGTGATTGGAATCATCCGGAGCTCTTGAGCCAGCACATGCGCTCGTCGTGCGAATTTCTGACATCCATCACATCTATTGACCAGATCTTCTGCATCAGTGTGGGCCGTCAACCAGTAAAAACCGTGACGAAACGCCTTGGCCACTAAAGATTTTGACCCGGCGTGACGACCACAATCGCCTTCATGGATTTCATGAAGGATTTCTTGACCTTCTTCGGGGGAAACACACCGTTGAAACGCTCTGGAAACACTGCGATGAAATAACTCTCCATCTGAAATCGTCATGGACTTAGACCGCCGGGTTATCTGTCAAGCCAGGGTCTCATCCGCTGGCAATTCTCCCCGGGTCATGTAAGCCAAGAACGGCACCATCCAATCTGGGATGACATGAAGAGCCGCCACCAACTGCGCCTCCGGGTCAGGAACAGCTAAATCTTCTTCTATGGGCAACTTGACAGAGGGGTTATGCAAAACATCTAAAAAGGTGTTGGGTGGTACCGGCTTACGTTGAGACCCCAGGCGGCTCAAAGCATCAACTGCTTCATTTTTTGACGGTCAATGTGTTCCACCTGATAACCTTTAAAATATCCTGCAACAGCATCGACCTCTCGGCGATAAGCCGCCATGAGAGGGTCTTTGGAATCCCACTTGCCAGACACCTGCTGAGCCACTAGATCTGAATCACCAAGACATCTGACCCGGCTCAAGCTCATCTTCTTTGCCACTCGAAGACCATGGAGCAATGCTTCATACTCTGCTGCGTTGTTAGTGCACGGAAACATCAATCATAACACATAACAAAATTTATCACCTCGTGGGGAAGTTAATACAACTCCAGCCCCCGAGCCTTCCAATTGCCTGGACCCATCAAAATGAATAGTCCAATATGTGTTGTCCGGCTTTTCTTTTGGCATCTGCATCTCTGTCCAGTCATTGATGAAGTCAACCAGGGCTTGAGACTTAATCGCAGTGCGTGGAACATACTTCAGCCCATGAGACCCAAGCTCAATTGCCCACTTGGCAACTCGCCCTGTAGCTTCTCTGTTTTGAATAATGTCTCCCAAAGGAGCAGAGCTAACTACAGTGATTGGATGTCCCTGAAAGTAATGCATAAGCTTCCGGCTTGCCATGAACACCCCATAAACAAGCTTCTGCCGATGTGGATATCGTTGCTTAGAATCAATTAGCACTTCACTGACATAATAAACCGGCCGCTGAACCGGATGCTCTTTGCCAGCCTCCTTGCGCTCTACCACCATAGCCACACTAACAGCTCGTGAGTTGGCAGCTACGTATAACAATAGCGGCTCTTTCTCAATTGGAGCAGCTAGGACCTGCGGCTCAGCCAATTGTGCCTTCAGATCCTCAAAAGCGGCGTTCGCAGCATTGCTCCAAACAAACACATCCGTTTTCTTCATCAACTGATACAGAGGCATAGCCTTTTCCCCTAACCGGCTTATGAACCAGCTCAAAGCAGCCACACGACCCGCCAGTCGTTGAACATCATTGATGCAGGTTGGTTTGGCCAGAGATGTAATTGCCTTGATCTTCTCCGGGTTAGCTTCAATACCTCGGTTAGACACCAGAAAACCCAAGAGCTTGCCGGCTGGCACTCCAAAAACACACTTGGCCGGGTTAAGCATCATCTTGTAAACCCAAAGATTATCAAAAGTCTCTTTCAGGTCTGTGACCAAGGTTTCCTCTTCCCTGGACTTCACCACTATATCATCCACATAGGCATGAACATTGCGCCCAATTTGATCATGAAGACAATTCTGCACACACCGTTGGTAAGTCGCCTGAGCACTCTTGAGCCCAAAAGGCATAGACACATAGCAGAAAGCCCCAAAAGGACTTATAAACGTTGTCTTCTCTTGATCCTTGACTGCCATCTTAATCTGATGATATCCGGAGTAAGCATCTAAGAAACTCAACCGTGTGCAACCCGCCGTAGCATCAATGATCTGATCAATACGAGGAAGAGCAAAAGGATCAGCCGGACAGGCCTTGTTTAAATCTGTGTAATCCACACACATACGCCAGGTGCCATTCTTTTTGAGCACGAGCACCGGGTTAGCTAACCATTCTGGGTGGAAGACCTCCACAATGAACCCGGCCGCCAAGAGCCGGGCCATCTCTTCTCTGATGGCCTTGCGCCTTTCTTCATTGAACCGCCGAAGAAACTATCTGACAGTTTTGAACTTTGGATCGATATTAAGAGTGTGCTCAGCGAGTTCCCTCGGGACACCCGGCATGTCTGAAGGTTTCCATGCAAAGATGTCCCGGTTCTCATGGATGAACTCAATGAACGCGCTTTCCTATTTCGGATCCAAGTTTGCGCTGATGATGAACTGTTTGGATGAATCGCCAGGCACAAAGTCAACCATCTTAGTGTCATCAGCTGATTTGAATTCTAACTCCGGCTCATGCTCTGTCGTTGGTTTCTTTAATGATGTCATGTCCGCCGGGTCAACATGATCCTTGTAGAATTTCAACTCCTCTGTTGCACAAACAGATTCAGCATAGGCAGCATCCCCCTCTTCACATTCTAAGGCTATCTTCCGGCTCCCATGGACTGTAATAGTGCCCTTGTAACCCGGCATCTTGAGCTGCAAATACTTGTAACACGGCCGAGCCATGAACTTGGCATAAGCCGGCCGTCCAAACAGAGCATGATATGGGCTTTTGATCTTAAACACTTCAAAGGTTAATTTTTCTTCTCTGGAGTCATACTCATCCCCAAAGGCTACCTCCAACTCAATCTTACCAACTGGGTATGCCAACTTACCAGGTACCACACCATGAAAAACAGTATTGGATTGTTTAAGATTTTTATCCGTCAATCCCATCCGGCGGAACGTCTCATAATAAAGGATGTTGATGCTGCTGCCTCCATCCATGAGTACCTTAGTAAACTTGTACCCACCAACTTGAGGTGCCACTACCGAAGCCAAGTGACCCGGATTATCAATCCGGGGCGGGTGATCCTCTCTGCTCCACACGATAGGCTGCTTCGACCAACGTAGATAACGTGGAATTGCCGGTTCAACGGCATTGATGGCCCTCTTGTGGAGTTTCTGGTCTCTCTTACATAAACTGGTAGTAAAGACATGATATTGTCCGCTACTCAACTGCTTTGGGTTGCTCTGATAGCCGGATTGTTGTTGCTGTTGATTCCCTTGGCCGTGTTGCTGATTATATCCTCCTTGGTGACCAGGATGACCCTGACCGTGAAAGCCTCCTCCGCTTGAACCGGCGCCCGGGCCCTGAAAGCCGCCTCCACCCGGGCCTCCACCTGGGCCATGTCCCCCGTCAAATGCATTTGAATTTTTAAACGCTTTCATGATCGTGCAATCCTTCCACAAGTGGGTGGCTGGCTTCTCCCGGGTGCCGTGTCTTGGACAAGGTTCATTCAACAACTGCTCAAGGGTGGGGCCTGACCCGCCCGATCGAGGGGGTTGTCTTCCCTTGCACCGCTGATTACCACCCTGCGCATTAGTATTAGCAACAAACTCATCATCCTTACGCTTATTACCTCCTTGATTTGCCGGGTTATGCTGGTGACCCTTGCCACTGTCATTCTTCTTTCCCTTCGTTGCCTTTTCTTCATCAGATGTCGGGTCTTTGGTGGTATCAGAATCAGCATACTTGACAAGAGCCACCATCAACGTTCCCATGTCATTACAGTCACTGTCGGTGCCAAAACCGGTGGATCTCGGGTAGGGGGTCCCGAACTATGCGTCTAAGGCTGATGGTAACAGGAAGCAGGGGACACGAAGTTTTACCCAGGTTTGGGCCCTCTTGATGGAGGTAAAACCCTACGTCCTGCTTGATTAATATTGATGATATGGGTAGTACAAGAGTAGATCTACCACGAGATCAGAGAGGCTAAACCCTAGAAGCTAGCCTATGGTATGATTGTTGTATATGATCTATCGACTAGCCTAGCCTCGGTTTATATAATGCACCAGAGGCCTAGGATAACAAGAGTCCTAGCCGAATACGCCGGTGGGGTGGAGTCCTTGTCTTGATCACCAAGTCTTGTGGAATCTTCCATGTATGCGGCAGCTGTCCAAACTGGCCCATGAGTATACGGCCATGGGGGTCCTCGGCCCAATCTAACAGATCGGGAGACGACGTGGTGAGTACCCCCTAGTCCAGGACACCGTCAGTAGCCCCCTGAACCGGTCTTCAAGTTAGGGACGCTCCTCGATTCTTCCGAACTGCTCTTCATCTTCGGTTGTCGGTCTTCAAAACTAGTTCAACAAATCTTCCCATCTTCGATCTTGAGGATCGCCGAAATGCATTCGATGAGTTTACACGTCGGGTATCCGAGGAGCCCCTTTAAGTTTCCGGCCTTTATCAATGCCTTGTTATTTTTATGCCACACCTCGGGTTTGAAGTTGTTCCCGGGAGGCAGTGTCCTCTTGCGTCCGAGCTCCAACGCCGGACTGCATTCGAGGTATCTTTTGCAGCCGAACACCAATGTCGGACTGCTTCCGAGCTCCAACGCCGAACTGTGTCCAAGATCTAATGCCGGACTATATCCAAGATGTCATAGATCATCTTGGTCCAAAAAAGTTGAAGGAGTTTAGCCGAGCTTAATGCCGGAAATGCCCTCTATGGAGCCAGCCACTAGCGCCCGAGCTTTATGCCGGACTGCTTCCGAGGTGGTGCACCACCCCGACTGTGGGCCAATTTTTTGTCAATATTTTTTATTGCTGTAATTTATTCTCTGCCGAGATATACAGCCAGTAGCCCTCAAAGTGTGTATCAGTCTAAAACCTGAGATGCACCTGAAGGATGATGTAAGACCGCTGATCCAAGTAGCCACTGAGACTCAGGTTGGTTTGCAAAATCGGCCTGAGGATCAAGTCCTAGCTCGATAGAATACTTCGGGACACAAAAAGCGGCGTGCTCAGTCCTCGAGAGTCAGGTTGGGTGCGGCCGACCAACCTGAGGATCAAAATCTCCTCGGAAACAATATTGCACATAAAATTTTCTGCATTGGATAGGCAATGCAGTAGCCCCCGAGACACTGGTCGGGTGGCAACACCAGATCAGGGATCGATGTGCCCCTTTAATATTTGTAAATAATAAGCCCGAAGCCCAGTAGCCCCCGAGCCTTAATGCGGGCACCGGTGGCCGAATTAAGGATCGATATCCATAGTAAAATCACAAATTATGTGTAATGACTCTACGTATCCAAGTACTTTACATCATTAATGCTCGGATCCGCGTTGTACAAAACTTTGTTGACCGACCATCGGCTTCCACCTCCTTGGCCATTAGCCGAGGAGTGTTCGTCCTACTTTATAAAGCCTTTATGAGGGCATAGATTTACGACAAACAAGGCAATCTGGCCATATGGTTTTATAAACAAAGGTACGCAGAGAGATATGTTATATTTGCTGTTTAGCATAAGAAATGTCTTCCAAAGAAAATAGTCCCACTATCGGTTCCTTCCTTTGGGTTGTCATGCTAAGCATGATCATGAAACCTCAGCTCTAATGTAAGAGCAAAATATCAAGGATTTAGTTTGGGAGGCCAGTTAATAGCCCCCGGTAGTGTTCGGCGACAGTCGAGGTCAAGCCGTAAACACTTCGGCCATTGTTATGAATGGCCCGTCATTTAACACAGTCATCGGATCGCTGACCAGTTTACGCTTATTGTGACAGTCAGTTTTCGGCTTTCTCCACTGAGGTGCTTAACCATGTGAGCTGGAAGCACAATCGCAGTGGTTCTCCCTTTGCACGGCTAGCCGAACAAAGCGGAAAGTAGGAAGCAAGTGCAGGAGCCGGGCAACCCAACTATTGACCGAAGACACAATTCGAAACCGATGCATATATAGCAACATCCGAGGATATTTTTGCCGAATCTCTAAAGGTGTCCGGCGTTGCACTGTGAGACTTGTGCTAAAAACACACAAATAGTTTGAAAGTGCCATAAGCTTGGAAAACCAAAAAAACGTCAGTAAAAACATGACGTCCAAACAAGAACAAGTGTTCGGTGCCAATCCGAAAATTGGCCTTAGAGAAAAAAAAGTGCTTATGTCGTGCTTTAACATGACACATCCTATCTCAAGACTTCAAGCGGGTCAGCCTACGGCTTCAACCTCCTATCCTGAGGGCAGAGTACTTCTCATTAGGTCAGTTTAGCAAACTAAACTCTAGCGGCTTTGAGAGACAAATTAGGCTCCCCGGCTAGTGACCACACGCTCGTGTCGAAAAAAGGAGTGATAAATAATAATAGTAATAAAAACTTTGCAATGACTAAGAAGAAGAACACTTATTATAAAACGGCTCATATAAATTTAAGAGCCCCAAGTGACTTGGGTAAAAGAATTTTATGTATAATGATTGTATGTACCGAAGTACTAATATCATATCTTTGTTCACCCGAACTTTAAACGCGTCTTAACCGACCGTCGTCTTCTCCCCCTTCGGTCAAGGACCGAAAAGTGTTATGTATTCCACCTGTCGAGAATATCGACAGTGTTTCCGATAACCAGGCAACCGGGCCATAAGGCTGTAACAGACAAAGCGCACTCAGGGAACTTATGCTATATTACAGATGAAGTGTAAGAAGCATCTTTGAAGAAAATAGTACCCCCACCGATACCTTTCTTCAGTGCTCATTGAGGGAGTCCTAGATTAGGGGGTGTTCGGATAGCCGGACTATACCTTCAGCCGGACTCCAGGACTATGAAGATACAAGATTGAAGACTTCGTCCCGTGTCCGGATGGGACTTTCCTTGGCATGGAAGGCAAGCTTGGCGATGCGGATATTCAAGATCTCCTACCATTGTAACCGACTCTGTGTAACCCTAACCCTATCCGGTGTCTATATAAACCAGAGGGTTCTAGTCCGTAGGACAACTTCATCATACAACAATCATACCATAGGCTAGCTTCTAGGGTTTAGCCTCCTTGATCTCATGGTAGATCTACTCTTGTACTACCCATATCATCAATATTGATCAAGCAGGAGTTGGGTTTTACCTCCATCGAGAGGGCCCGAACCTGGGTAAAAACATCGTGTCCCTTGTCTCCTATTACCATCCGCCTAGACGCACAGTTCGGGACCCCCTACCCGAGATCCGCCGGTTTTGACACCGACATTGGTGCTTTCATTGAGAGTTCCTCTGTGTCGTCGCAATCAGGAAGGATGCCTCTTCCCGTCTTTAAAGACGGCACCGTTGCTAAGGGAGCTTTGGTTGTCGGCCAAACTCTCTAGCTCGGCGGTTTTCTTATGACCGCCTGTTCGGCTGTTGCGCCGACGATGACCTCTCGGGTCATCAAAAGCAATCTTCACGTCAGCTCGGAACTCGCCGAGCAGTTAGATCCAATGGAGCTCTCTTCCGTAAATGAGCTCTTGGATTGCATCGCCGCCCTGGGGGTCACTACGGATTACGACCAGGTTGGGCTTAAACCCGATCTAAGAGAAATTAACTCTCCCCAGGCCACCCACCACGTCGCCGTGGTAGAGGCGCAGTGCGGCGACCCTTCATCTATTTTAAGGACTAGTTACGTATGAATTCCTGACCCCTCCAAGCCGGATACCCGCGGAGGGGAGGATGTAACTCGAGACCTGAGCTTAAAATCAGGCAACGGGCTAGACTCATTGGACAACATCCAAGAATCCGGCCTCGGAGTTCGGAAGCTCTTCGGCCTCTGAATCTTAGATTGGGCGAGGTTTCAGAATCAACGCCACCCGCCCACCCGAACATAGGCGATCTTTCCCAAATCAGGCAAAAGCCCGAGGAAACAGTACATCATTACTGAGCCAAATTCCTCCTGGTTATGAACAGGATAAAGGATTGTCGTGAGGGAGACGCAATATCAATCTTCTACAGTAATTGCATGGACGAGGGAATCCTTAACGCCATAAGTCGTCATGATATTACACGCTTCGCTGACTTGGCGTCCATAGTACAAAAGTACTATGCGATGGAAAGTGCCTGGAAAACCGAAATAAAATTTTGGGATAATCCGGCCTTGAATAGCAATCCCGTCCGAACTAAGAGGGTGCATCATCATAAGACACCCGGTTAAACACCAAAAAACCAAAACCCTCTATAGAGCATGGAACCGTACTGGAAAGATGGCTTGATGGACCCTGTAAAATTCACAGTACAGAGGACGCCACACCAACTCACAGCCTTAGAGCATGTTGGATACTCCGGCAAGTGGCCAAAATTGGCGAGGACCTCTTAATTTTGGAGGCCACAGAAAACCACCCCGGAGACACCAGTACCGTTCTCACGGTCTTCGAGACCTTCGCATCAAATAATACGTGAAAAAGAACACTCCGCAGCCTTGCCGAAGTCTATCAAGTAGCAACAATAAACCCATGGAGCGACACGACTATTACCTTCAACGCAAGTGATGAACCTAAATTCCGAACATCCCGAGCACCAGCCGCATTGGTCCTCAGTCCGATAGTGGACGGCTTTCGCCTCACCAAGGTACTCATGGATGGAGGCAGCGGATTGAACCTCATTTATGAGGAAACTCTTCAAAAAATGGGACTAGACTGGAGCCGCGTTGAGCAAAGCAGCACAACCTTTAGAGGAATAATCCCCAGTTGGGAAGCGCGCTGCACAGGAAAAATCACACTAGATGTGGTGTTCGGCACGCCGGATAATTACAGATCCGAAGAGGTCACATTTCAGGTGGCCCTGTTCAGCAGCGGATATCACGCCCTACTAGGGCGGGAAGCATTTACAATTTTCCAAGCAATACCCCATTACGGGTACATGAAGCTCAAGATGCCCGGGCCGAACGGTATTATCACTCTCGCTAGTGATCCGGACATAGCACTCCGCGCCGAAAACAAGACAGCCGCATTAGCCCTGGAGGCACTATCCGAAGCCTTAGCAGCTGAGGAACTGACTGCGCTCGCTCCACAGTTAACAGGGATGATGTGATACTCGACAAGAGATCCAAGTCCACATCCTTTAAGCCAGCAGACGAAATAATCAAGTTCCAGGTCCATCCAACGGACCCCAATAAAATAGCATCCATTGAGGCACGATTAAACCCTGATATGGACACCACACTGCGAGAATTTCTACGTGAAAATTGGGACATCTTCGCCTGGCACCCTTCAGACATGCCAGGAATCCCACGCAGGCTGGCCGAACACAGCTTAAATATCCTAAAAGGATTCAAATCTGTCAAACAAGCCCTTCGGCGTTTTTCCGAACCCAAGAGACATGCTATGGGAGAGGAGCTAGCCAAGCTATTGGAGGCCGGATTCATTAGAGACATAAAACATCCGGACTGGCTAGCAAACTTGGTGATGGTACCAAAGAAGGACAAATCCTGGCGCCTGTGTGTCGATTTTAAAGACCTTAACAAGGCTTTCCCAAAGGATCCCTTCCCCCTCCCCCGTATCGATCAAATTATCGATGCCACCGCAGGACACGATTCGTTGTGTTTCCTCGACGCATACTTCAGTTACCATCAAATTAAGATGGCAGAATCAGACCAAGCCGCAACAGCATTCATCACACCATACAGCCCATTCTGCTTCAACACAATGCCCTTCGGGCTGAAAAACGCCGGCGCAACATATCAGCGCATGATTCAGACATGTCTGGCAAACCAGATCGGCAAGACAGTGGAGGCATACGTGGATGATGTGGTCGTCAAAACAAGACATGTCGAATCTCTAGTAGACGACTTGAGGCTAACATTCGACAACCTCCGAAAATACGACATCAAGCTCAACCCGGAAAAATGCGTCTTCGGCGTTCCAGCCGGAAAGCTTTTGGGCTTCATTGTATCCGGTAGAGGAATTGAAGCAAATCCGGCCAAGATCCGAGCTTTTTCGCAACTAGATATCCCAAAGGACCTCAAACAAATACAAAAATTAACCAGCTGTGTGGCGACTCTAAGCCGCTTTATCTCTCGCTTGGGAGAAAAGGCACTGCCCCTTTATCGCCTCCTTCGGCGCACCGAACACTTCGAGTGGACGGATGCTGCCACAGCCGGACTTGATGAAATAAAAGCCATATTGTCAACAAACCCAGTCCTGGCCGCGCCAAACACCGGCGAACCAATGCTATTGTACATTGCAGCAACCCATCAAGTTGTCAGCGCAGTACTCGTCGTCGAGCGAGAAACGGACGGACACAAACTCCCCCTTCAAAGGCCGGTCTACTACGTGTCCACTGTCCTCACTCCATGCAAATCACGGTACCCGCATTATCAAAAGATTGCATACGCGGTATTCATGGCATCCCGGAAGCTACGACATTACTTTCAAGAGTGTTCCATAACAGTAGCCTCGGAAGTACCACTCAACGATATTATCAACAACCGCGACGCAATGGGCCGGATCGCAAAATGGGCCATCGAGCTCCTCCCATTCGATATAACCTATAAGCCACGGCGAGCTATTAAATCGCAAGTTTTGGCCGACTTCGTCGCAGAATGGACGGAGGCCGAGCTCCCTAAAGAGTACGACACATATTCAAACTGGATCATGCATTTCGACGGCTCCAAAATGTTGGCTGGACTAGGGGCTGGCGTCGTCTTGACGTCCCCCACAGGAGACACAGTTCAATATGTGCTCCAGATCATGTACACGGACTCCAACAATGCATCCGAATATGAGGCCCTCCTACATGGTCTCCGGATGGCAGTATCCATGGGCATTCAATGCTAGAGGTACGCGGGGACTCAAACCTCGCGATATCCCAAATAAATGGAGACTTCGACGCCAAGGATCCAAAAATGGCAGCTTACCGCAACGCCGTCCTAAAAATGTTAGCTCGGTTCGAAGGGTTGGAGTTTCATCATATAGCCCGAGAAAACAATCAGGCAGCGGACGTCCTGGCACGCATTGGAGCAAAACCCGATGCGGTCCCCCCCAACATCTTTTTAGAAAGACCGTTCAAGCCATCCATAGCATGGGAGGGGGAACCCGCAGATAACAGCCCGGACCTAACCGCACCACTCGACGCCGAACAATTTGACATAATTGGAGGCCCTGTCACCGAAATTACACCTTCAGCCCACGTAATAATGGCGGTCATCGCCCTGTGGACAGAACCGTTCCTAGCCTACCTTACTAGGCAGGAACTCCCAGAGGACCAAAACGAGGCACGCTGCAAAGTGCGGCGATCTAAAGCCTATAAAGTCCATGAGGGAGAGCTTTATAAGACAAGCACTACCGGAGTCCTTCAAAGGTGCATCTCCGAAGAGGAAGGGCGGAACTTGCTGGCTGAAATTCATGCCGGACTCGGTGGCCACCACGCTGCAGCTCGGTCCCTTGTAAGCAAGGCTTTCCGTACGGGCTTTTACTGGCCGACGGCCCAAGCAGACGCTCAGGACTTGGTCCAACGATGCGTCGGTTGCCAGCTTTTTGCAAACCAAAGCCATATGCCACCCACCGCCCTCCGAACTATCCCCATCACTTGGCCCTTCGTGGTCTGGGGGCTTGACATGGTTGGACCCCTTAAAGGCGTAACCCACAAGAAAAAATACTTACTGGTCATGGTGGATAAGTTCACCAAATGGATAGAAGCTAAGCCTGTTAAGACGGCTGAATCCGGACCTGTGATAGACTTCATATCCGGGGTTGTACACCGTTACGGCGTTCCCCACAGCATCATCACTGATAATGGCACAAACTTCACCTCCGACGAGGTAAAACTTTGGTGCAAAAACATGGGCATCAAGCTCGACTATGCTTCCGTCTATCACCCACAAACTAACGGCCAGGTCGAACATGCAAATGGTCTTATCATGAGCGGCATTAAACCCAGACTAGTGCGGTCCCTCAAGGAATCTAACACGCACTGGGTAGAGGAGCTCGACTCCGTACTCTGGGGACTACGGACCACGCTGAATCGCACCACCGGATACACACCATTCTTTATGGTGTACGGCGCAGAAGCAGTTCTGCCCTGCGACATAATTCATGACTCACCTCGAGTGCGCATGTACGAAGAAAGAGAAGCCGAGCTCGATCGGCAGGACAACTTGGATGCCTTGGAGGAGGAGCGTGACGTGGCAAAAGCCCGTTCCGCATTTTATCAGCAGCAGGCTCGAAGATATCAAAGCAGAGAAGTATGGGCCAAAAATTACAATGTTGGCGAACTAGTTCTACGCCTGCCGGATAAGAAAAAGGACAAACTCAAGCCCAAGTGGGAAGGTCCATTCATAATCGACCAAGTCCTGACTGGTGGAGCGTACCGCCTGCGAGATGCGTCGGATAACCGACTCGAGCCGAACCCATGGAACGCCGCCCGTCTCCGAAGATTCTATGCCTAGCGCCGGACTCTGTGTTTGTCTCCTTCCTCTGTCCATTTTTTACATTTTCTGTCTTACAGTTCTCTCCTTCCCCTCTTTTCTCTTATAGCCCTTAAAGGCTCATTAAGTGACGCGCTACCCGCGCTCATTAAACCTGGGGGCTTCTTTAACAGAAGCTTATTTATATGGGCTTCACGCCCAACACATGCGTCAAACTTCTGCATGTACCTTTTCTTCACCATTATATGCATCGATATGACTTAAGTTTTGGCCAAGCTAGGTTGCCTGGCTCCTGTGCTTACCCCTACGTTCCCGATTGTTCAGCTAGGCGGTAAAGGGAGCACCTCTGCGATTGTTACTGCCGGATCAGCCGGATGTGTACCTCAGACTGGGTGAAGCCGAAAGCTAGCGTTCTTAAGGGAATATTCGGTCGGTGAACTAAAAGACAACCTTTTTTACTTATTTATATACATGCCCCCAGATGATTTTCCTGCATTTGCAGTCCGGACATGCACTTTAGGGCATGCCTCCCAGAGAAAGGAACCCCTAACGGAACTATTCTCTCTGGAAGATGTTTCTTACTAACCATGTAATATAACATAACTAGTTGGGCACTTGTCTGATAAAGCACTAATGACCCCTACGCCTGGTCTCCATGCATACCCCGGTTCGTACATAACCGGTAGGGTATTCGGACACACTCCGGACCGTCAGGTCCCGAGGTAGAAGCGAAAAGGTCGGCAATGACAAACGATCTACAATCCGGCTAGAAGGCATTACACATGTCAATTAACAATTACATAGTCACTCTGACTGATTGTATTCCTCTTCTATACCATCTAACAGGCTGTCTAATTTACAGTCCTGTTGGGAATACTTTGCGGCCAATTCTACTTGGCCGTATACTAAGCTTACAGGGATCTCCTTCCCATCAGGCCCCATAGGTCCGACTTCGGACATGTGGTTTGGGTCAGACCTCGTAAACCGGGTCTTCACCATGGCCCAGGCCTCCCTAGCACCTTGCCGGCAGGCTGATATCTTCCACAACCGGAAGCGCCGCCGAGATCCCTTAAGCTTCTCCGCAAGCTCTCCAAGGCCCTCGGGCATGGAGTGGGACGGCCATAAGGCTTGGGCAACGCCTCGCATTGCCTGCCGAACTCGCTCGTGCAGTTGCAATAGCTCGGGAAGAAGGTCACCCACAGAACTGGGCATCTCCTCTGCAGGACGACCCGTTAGCATACCTACAGACATTACTCTGTTAGTCGACTTCCTCGCCGAACTCTTTTTTCAAAAGATTCGCGTAAGCACTTACTAAATATGCCCCGTCGAAGCCGCTGATTCTCCTTAGTGGAGTCCGATAGCTGGCCACGAACATCTCTAAGTTCAACGTCCAGCTTGGTGTTGGCATCCTGAAGATCATTCTTCTCTCGCCTCACCTTTGTCAGCGTACTCTCACCGGCCTTTAGCCGGCGTAAGAGTTGTTGTCTCTCCGGATCGAGTCCGACGCCATCTACAATATGATATGTCAGATTTGCACCCACGCTGCAAAATACTAATCTTTCGAAGTGTATCTTACCAGAGGGGGTCTCTTTGGGCTCCCCTGCCGCGGCTAGTGCGGCCTCCAGTTGGGCTTTGCACTCTTCTAGCTCCTGGGACAGTACGGTATTCTTCTCTGTAAGAACCTGCATAACAAATGATCCTTAAATCAGTTACTCTAACTGTTTCAAGTCTCGGGGGCTACTGGTATATATATATATATTATATTTGACCAAAATTTTCTTACCCGTATGTCTTTTACATACTGCTCTGTGGCTCTGGCTAAACCATTTTGAGCGGCACGGAGGTACGCATCTCCCGAATTGAAGGCATCTAACGCCTCTTGGGAGAAACAAGCATCGCGAAGAACTGTCCGGCGACGCCTGTGGTTCATGGCACTCTCCACCTCAGAATTCGTGGCAGAAAGCCTGTCTACATCCTCTGTCGGAGGAGCGTCCGGTGCGCGCCTTGTGCTCGCCTCCGCTTCCGGGCCAGACGTTGGAGCCTGGCTGGTGGAGGCGCGATTGGCAACCTCTCTGGATATAGTCCGGCGAGGTTTCTTCGTCCTGAAGATAGCACGAACGTTAATATGCCCTGAAGGAATAACACCAGGGAAAAAGAGGGTGCGCTATACCTTTGCGCCGGCATCTCAGTCGGGACCACATTCCTTTTTACCCCACGGGGCCCTGCAGCCCCTCGTTGGCTAGCCGCCGTAGGTTCTGCCTCCCGCCTCGGAAATCTCCCCTGCAAAACGCGGTTGTCGTCAGAAAAACTAAATTACGTGAGAATGGAATCCTTCTCAAGGGGATGAGGCTCCGGTCTTTGTCACCTGGGAGGCCGGGATTAACCCTGGGTGATCAGTCGTAATGGCCACCAAGGTATTGTCCTTGCTTAGCTGATGGAACACCCCGTCAATAAGCTCCACCGATATGTCCGGATCCTCTTCGGAGTCCGGATCGAGGGACCATTCTGGATCCTCGGGCTGTGGAGGACGGCTGTTTATATCCTTTACCTCCTGACGCAGTTCCTGCGTTGAAGCCGTTAGACTATATATTTAATCATGGGAATATAAAATGAACGGGCAAGCACAATTGTCCACTTACCCAACTTGGAGGGTTGTACATAGTAAATCCGCCCTGCGGGTTGACGCGGCGGAATTCCTCCTCTTCTCCCTTGTACAAAGAGGATAAGATCTTTACTAGAGCGGCAGCTGAGGCTGGCCCCTTACGACCGTAACGGGTGGCGTCATCCTCCCTGTTAAAATCCCACATGGGGTGGCCTCTATATTGAAGAGGCTGCACCCCCCGCATGATGCATGCGGCCATGACTCCAATCATGGTTAGCCCGGAATGAGCCAATAGTCTTATCTGGCCCATCAGGTAAAGGACGTCTCTGTCGCTTTCTCTTTGAGAGCTCCGCGGACGCCAGCTCAAGCGTTTCTTTAATGGAGCATTGCTGAACTCAGGGAGACCGACCCGGATAGGGTCCGGTAGCGGGACATCATCTATATAAAACCATTCCGAAGGCCAGTCCTCGGACGCCTTCTTTGGGGTCCCGGATAGGTATCCGGTCCCGGCGATGCGCCACACTTCGGCTCCGCCCACTTGATATATAGACCCCTCTTGAGAACGGGGCACCAGGCAGAATATCCTCTTCCATAGCGCGAAATGAGCCTCAACACCCTAAAATAGCTCGCAAAGGGCGACGAAGCCCGCGATGTGCAATATAGAGGCGGGCATGAGATTGTGCAGCTGGAGGTCGTAGAACTCCAGAATAAACGGATGAACTGGAAATCCCAGTCCCCTTACTAGATAAGGGACGAAGCACACCCGCTCTCCCTTAGAGGGATTGGGGGTGCTCTCCGCTTGTTTTCCGCCATTATAGGTGGCGAGTCCGGCTCGGACCGGGACCATATAAGCCTGAGGGAGAAATCCCTTGGCCTGAAGCGACACTAACTCGCTGTGCGGGACGGAGCAACTCTCCCAGTCTCCGGGTTTAGGACTGGAAGGGCGAGGGGAGGAGCTGCGACGGCTGGCCATGTTGGAATGGACCTTTGCTGGAGGCGCTCTGATGATTACTCACGGAGAGGAGAAGGTGTGGTTTGGATCTGAATCCCCATCCCGTTAAATAGGCGGCTCGTTTATGCGGCTAGGGGTGTGGATGTAAAAATTCCCCAGCTTTTCGCATTCGTTTGACACGTGGAAGACGGCCATTATTGCGCGTGGAAGCCAAGGAGCGCTACATTACAAAAATCGGACATTATTCCTACAGGAACACAGAATTTGGAGAAGAACCCGCCTTGCAATGCCGAAGACAATCTGCGCGCCGGACTCGTCGTCATTGAAGCCTGGTTCGGGGGCTACTGAGGGAGTCCTGGATTAGGGGGTGTTCGGATAGCCGGACTATACCTTCAGCCGGACTCCAGGACTATGAAGATACAAGATTGAAGACTTCGTCCCGTGTCCGGATGGGACTTTCCTTGGCGTGGAAGGCAAGCTTGGCGATGCAGATATTCAAGATCTCCTACCATTGTAACCAACTCTGTGTAACCCTAACCCTATCCGGTGTCTATATAAACCGGAGGGTTCTAGTCCGTAGGACAACTTCATCATACAACAATCATACCATAGGCTAGCTTCTAGGGTTTAGCCTCCTTGATCTCGTGGTAGATCTACTCTTGTACTACCCATATCATCAATATTAATCAAGCAGGAGTAGGGTTTTACCTCCATCGAGAGGGCCCGAACCTGGGTAAAAACATCGTGTCCCTTGTCTCCTGTTACCATCCGCCTAGACGCATAGTTCGGGACCCCTACCCAAGATCTGCCGGTTTTGACACCGACACTAAATATTACAATGATACTTGTGCAATAGATTTTTTGTACTCACGAGTTCCGCTGTGTGCCGACCATTATTGAAAACAATAAGAGCGCTAGCTTTCGGCTTCACCCAGTCTGAGGTCAGAGCTCGGAGGACCCGGTCGTGACAATCGCAGAGGTGCTCCCTTTACTCCCTAGCCGAACAATCGGGGACGTAGGGGTAAGCACAGGAGCCAGGCAACCCAGCTTGCAAATCGCTTAAGTCAATATGGTGCATATTGTGGCGTAATAGATGAACAAGGAACGAAGCCGTACAAGTATAATCATATGCAAGAGGAAAAGCTTCATAAAGGAAGCCCCCAAATAAACGGGGTATTTGAATATGTGTGTCACAAACAAAGTTTGGACAAGGAAATTTTTTACAAGCAACTTTTTTCCAAAAAAGTATAATGCTAGGTCGAGCCGAACACAAGTTAAAAATTAAAACTTTGAGCATGAAAGCGACTTAGATGGTTAATGTGTTCGGCATTGATGATGTGGTCCGAGCTTGATGCGGGACAAGGTTCCATCCCCCAAGCCGGTCCGGAGGTGGCGGAGTGGAGAGCTCGACAGGCCAAAGTGGTGACATAGCACGGTCAATGCAGACCGGCAGAGTGACGACGAAGTCCCCGGATTATTTTCCTGTGCACAAAAAATAGTGCAAACCGGAGATAATAGTAATAATAATAATTAAAAAAATCGTTGCATAATAAATAATTTATGCAAAGTGAGTAATAAAAGAAATATGGCCTGGCGCCGAAGTCAATGTCGATGCAGGGCGTCGGCGTGATGCGGCAAAGGCGTGGCAAAGCCTGAATTCACAGGTCGGTCCGAGTTCCGGATGCGGCGTTCGCCGGACAATGTACGGAAACTAACCGAACCACCACGCGACCATCGTTAATGTGGTCATCATTTGATAGACATGTGTACAGATGATGGACAAACCAAAGTAATAATTCCTTGGGAAAAATAAACCCAAACAAGCAAAAAATACTAGGATTAATAGCACCTGGTTTATTTGTTGTAGCAATCCGAAGAAGGTGATTCCCAAAGTTGGGACTCGATCCGCACACCCATTGCCTGATGGGCGATAAAGCGACGGTATGGCAATGCTGGCAAAGGTTGGCTCGCCGAGGCAAAGCCCTCGGTCCAGCTAACGTGACGGAGTTGGTCGGCTAGTGACGCCGAAGTCTCCGGAGTAGGTTGATGAAGAGACGGCAAAGCCCCCGGTCCAGCTGAGATGTCGAAGCCTCGATGTCAGCTGATGAGTCGAAGTAGGTCGGCGTGATGGCCACCAGCTTGAAGAAGCAATAGTGCGTCCCTGCCGATGTAGCTCGTGACGTGGTCGATGCCGGCTTGATGAAGTGACCGTGCGGCGATGCTGGTATGCCCGCTCCGTGTAATCCGTGGGGCAGCGATGTTGGTGATGATTTATCCTTCGCAATGCCGGACTCTTGTTCGGCTTGCCGAGATGATGATCCAAAGAAGTTGAGCTCGGCTCAACAAAGTGACGACGTGTCTAGCGCAGGTCGGCAGCCTTAGAGCAATATCGCCGGACTGGTTTGACACCAGCATGATGATGAAGGCGACCTCAGGGGAGGCTTAAAATTTTATAGGCGCGTGTTTAAAAACAATGCACAATACTCTAGAAGAGAATTCCTCTAAAAAGGTTGTCCAATGTCACGTTCATAAAGAAACATGAATTCGGGTCGGATCCGTATTCGCGCAGAAAACGGATCCGAAAATTGATCCACTCATCGGAAGGTTCTCAGAGTTTGAACCGTCGGATCGAGCTGAAATTTGGAGGGGTGGTAGATATGGGAATTCCGAAGTAGATTAACGGTTGGATCTTCCAAAGGACCTCCGAGCTAAGCTCTCGTGACCACGCCCTAAACTCGTCCAGATTCCCGTCCAAATTTGACAGGGCTCCGGTATATCGTAGATTGTCGGAGATTACTCCATCGAAACTCGACGAAATTTTGCATGGCTGTTGTAAACTCAATTCCGCACAATTCCACCAAAGGGATCGTCAAAGGGATACTCTAAGAGGTGGTGGCAGCAGATACAAGTTTGCTGTTCGGAAAAACAGCACGGTCGCCCGAGGGCAATGTTGACGTTGAGCCCCCGAGCTCCATGGATGATTCCTCCTTGATATTGATAGAGATCAGAGTTGATGTTGATGAAGGCCCTCGTCCGAACATGACGATCGGAGATGGAGCATGGTCCTCGGTCGAGCCAAGGTGACCAGTCGAGCCGGCATCGCAGTTGACCTGCAGAGGAGCCATCGATCCTTTTGCCGATCACACAGCGGAACTCTCAATGAAAGCACCAATGTCGGTGTCAAAACCGGCGGATCTCGGGTAGGGGGTCCCAAACTGTGCATCTAAGGCTGATGGTAACTGGAGGCAGGGGACACGAAGTTTTACCCAGGTTCAGGCCCTCTTGATGGAGGTAAAACCCTATGTCCTGCTTGATTAATATTGATGATATGGGTAGTACAAGAGTAGATCTACCACGAGATCAGAGAGGCTAAACCCTAGAAGCTAGCCTATGATATGATTATTGTATATGATCTATCGACTAGCCTGGCCTTGGTTTATATAATGCACCAGAGGCCTAAGATAACAAGAGTCCTAGCCGAATACGCCGGTGGGGTGGAGTCCTTGTCTTGATCACCAAGTCTTGTGGAATCTTCCATGTATGCGGAAGCTGTCCAAACTGGCCCATGAGTATACGGCCATGGGGGTCCTCGGCCCAACCTAATAGATCGGGAGATGACGTGGTGAGTACCGCCTAGTCTAGGACACCGTCAGTCACGTTTAAGCCGCCCCAACTTCTTCTTCAGAGGTTCAAAATGGCAATTTTTCTCCAACATCAAAACTGCTGAGCCGGCGTCCATTTTATCAAATGAATGTATTATATCCTTGACCCAGCGCACCCAATGGGTTGTAGACTCTCCATCCTCTTGCTTTCAATTGGTCAGGTCCACAATCGACATTGGCTACTTACATGTGTCTTTAAAGTTCTGGATGAACCGTGCCTTCAACTCTGCCCATGAGCCGATGGAATTGGATGGTAATCCTTTCAACCAGGTCCGAGCCGTTCCATCCAACATCATGGTAAAGTACTTGGCCATTGCAGCATCACTAACCTCTAACAGCTCCATAGCCATCTCATAACTCTCAATCCAAGCCCCCGGCTGTAAGTCAGCCGTGTAGTTAGGTACCTTACGAGGTCCCTTGAAATCCTTGGGCAACCTCTCATTGCGTATGGCTGGGACCAGGCAAGGTACACCTCCGGTTCTTGTAGCCACTCCTGCCTCAACCGAGGTTGCTGGATAAGCCGGAAAGGTTTGGTGAGCCGCCTACTCTGCGACTATCTGAGCCGCCCATTCCGCCTCTTGACGAATCCTCTCCTAATCCGCCAAGTTAAGGGCACCATCCCGCACCAGCTCATGCCTATATGGCCGGTTGTGGCGTTGAGCATTACTTGAGATCTCTGCAGATTCCATGTGCCTACTGTAACTCGGGCTCCGGCTTGGGTGAGGAGTTGAATGAATCATGTCTCGACTGTAGGAGTATGCATCCTGCTGGGCCAAAGCTCTCTGAAATAGTTCTCTTACCCTCCGGGTTTCAATTGCTGATGGCGAGTCGCCTTCCATTGGGAGAGCTGCCAAACGAGCCAACGCCGCAATGAGGTTCTCCATGGGGTTGGAGAAGTGACCCGGGGGTGTTGATATATAATGAGGAGGAGCTGTATTCATGTGCGGCGGCTCCATGGTGCGTGGTTGAGCTGGTGCACCGGGCGTCATGACCCGGTTTGCCTCCGGCGGGTTACTCCCTCCTGCTCCGGGTGTATGGAATAGATTCCTCGGATCCAGCATTAGAGGCAGACGCGACTGAGTTTTCTGACGCCTCCTCCTCATGACCTCATTTGATGCATTAAGATCCACCGAGAGCCGAAAGGTTTCTGCTTGAAGCTGCTGAGCACGGGCATCCAAAGCTGCTCGTTCTGCTGCCATCCGGGTTTCCTTCGCGGCTAGATTTTCCTTAGCTTGCATCATCTCCTCCCGCACGCGCGCCACTTCCGCATCATGCTGGGCTTTATCCACGAGCTCTACCGCAGCAGTTAACAAAGTCGTCAGTTTATCCATGAGGTCCATGAGAATCTGAGCCGGGGGCGCGCGGCGTCTCCTGACCCGGCAGCTGCCGACCCGGTGGCAACCGCTGTCACTGCGGTGGAGTTCTGCCTGGGCTGTGTCCCTGCCATAAAGACTCCGGCCCAATTCGCCGGCTCAAGGGGGTCCGGAATACTGCTGCCATCAGAACAGCCCCCGAGTATGCCGTCTTGCAGTTGATACAACGAGTCTGTCTCACCTGTTGATGATGCAGTATCAGAGCAGATGGCCGTCTCCCTGCCTTCCATCGATCCGTCGGAGTATTCACCGCCATGGGCGCAGCCTACGAAGGCACGCTTCACAACAGATTGAACACGGGTGGACCCGACGCGCTAAGCCGTTTCGATGAGGTTGGTGTGGTCGTCCTGCTCAGGGCCTGACTCGCCGATCCGGCCGATGAAGACGTGAATTCCGCCGAAGGGGACCCGGTACCCGTACTCGATTGAGCCGGCCTCAGGGCCCCAGCCTTCGTCGTCGATGTAGAGTTTGTCACGACGACTCTTGGTCATCCGGCCCACAGCGTATCCCTTGAGCCCTTTGAAGTTCTCCTTCAAGAACTCAAATCCACCGTGCGCTAGCCCCACGGTGGGCGCCAACTGTCGTGGAGTTGACACGGCAGATGTCCTAGAGCAAGGACTTAGTCGTAGGGCCATCGCACTAGGAAGCTTAAAGGGGTTAATCGGGACAAAGGACATGAGAGAGTTTTATACTAGTTCGTCCCCTTACGATGAAGGTAAAAGCCTACGTCTAGTTGGGATTGGTATTGCTGGGGTTTCGACTACCAAGAGGCTTAACTCGCCGGCTTGGTTATCGACTGTTTCTTGCCTTAAACCGCCACCGGGTCGTCCCCTTATATACACGGTTGACGCCAGGTGGCCTACGGAGTCCCGGCCGGCTCATAATCGTGTCCGGCTCGGTGACCTTCTTTACATACCTTTCTGTACAAGTATTTGCCGTCCATATGGCGGTTTACAACAACGGGCCTTAAGCCGGCCCTAGGCCCTTAGGCTTTCTATATGTTTAATAAACTATCATCTTGAATGTATATTGGGCTTATTATGTAACCCGGCATTAGGGCTGACCCGGCCCCTCCTGGGCGGGTCACACTGGTAGTAATATCCCCAACAGTAGAGGCAGGCGCCGACGAGGGTTGCCTGAGACGTGGCGACGACAGGAGATCCTGTGGGATGAAGGATCGGGTGAGAGGGAGCGTGAGGGGAAAACAAGAAGAGGAGAGGGAGCGGGATCACTTGGGAGGTTCTTCGGTACAGCTTGACGGCGACGAGGTCTCCGGTGGCCGTCGGCGAAGCTAACAGGGTGCGGCGCAGATGCGGGGGCAGTTGCCTCGATCCAGATTGGATCGAGCGCCTGCGGAGGAGCAGCGGCGGCGCATCGGACGGAGATGGGCTTGTCCAGGCCCAGATCTGGCCCGGCGCGGGACAGCAGCGGGCTCCGCGGGCCGCGGTGAAGTGGGGCGCAGGGGGGAACGTGTGGCGCGCCGGGATTGGCTGGGAGGCAGTACGCGGGGGAGGCTGGCCAATGGTTGGTTGCCAAGTGTTGGGAGCGAGGTGGCGGTGCCGGATCCGAGGAAGGGGAGGGTTTGGCTGCGGCTATGAGGTAGGGGAAGGGCTAGAGAAGCCCAAAAATGGCAAGGGGGCTGCTTAAATAGGGTAGGGGTCTAGGGTTAGGGGAACTAGTCCATTTTCGGACCATTAGATCTCGATCGGACGACTTCGGATGCGAGGAGGGGTAGGTGGGCTACAGGTGGGCTGTGCAGAAGGCAAATGGCTGAGAAGAGAGGAGAGAGAGAGGCCCGAATGCAGTTTCAGAGACCGAAAATGTCCAACGTTAGACCGACTATATTGTCGCTATAGTTATCCGTTGGGGCATCGAACGGACTCCGTACGCGATGAAACTTGGCAGGCGGCCCACGTACAACAAAACAAGACCGCACGCCAAATCTCGTCCCATTCCAAGAACATTTTCTTGCCCACTTATAAAATAATATTTTGGATAAGCCGCGGGCGCATGCAAGTGTGTCTTGGCTCAGAACGGACAACGGAAGGAACTGGGGAACCCGGACAAATGCAAGTTTTGAAAACATGATGATACAATGCAGATGATGACATGGCAAGATGTGACATGCAAGCAAAAGACAAGGCAACGTCGGTGAATAAGTGGAAGACACCTGGCACAATGGTCTCGGGGCGTCACAACACTCCACCACTAAAAGAGGATCTCGACCCGAGATCCTAGGGATGGCACCGGAGAAAACGGAAGAGGAAGGGGAAGAGGTAAAACTAAGTTGCTTCCTTGAGCAATGAGTTAAACCAAAGAACCTTGCGAGGTTGAACAAATTGAAAGAAAGAATACAACGAAGACGAACAAAGTTGAAAACACTCCACTACAAAAGAGGAACAAGGTACATTATTAGAACCTTGTAGGTTGAAAGACATAAGAAAAGTATCACAAAGGCAAAAAGTACATGCAAGCACTCCGGATGAAATGAGATGTACAAGGAACGATAAAGATCAATTACGACAACACTCTGGTTGGAAATGGAAGGCATAGCATATGAACTTGGCAAAATGAAGGAACTTGGATGAGAGTCCGGTTAGAAGGGAAATGATAGCCACAACACTCTGTTTTAAACAAGATAGAGAAGGAATAAGAATGATATAATTTGGACAGCACTCCGACTGTAAGTGCAAGGAATTGAACATGATCTTGACAAAACAAGATGATGGGTCGAAGAGAGCAACATCACAATGCCTCCGGAAGAAAGAATAGAAGATAGCTCATTGGAATAAAAGAATGTAGAAGAAAATGCCAACTTGTGCCACAAATGAGCTCGGAGAGCACCCTTCCAAGCAGGTTATAACAGAATTGTTGGAAAACCGACAATGAAATGAAAAAGCTTATAGTGGGCTTATGAAAAGCATCTCAAAAATTGACGCGAAATTCTGCCACTATGAAAACAAAAGATTGGATTGATATCAACAAGGAGACGAGAAACTTATTTCACTTGGAGGATAAATGAAGAACTTGGGTCATTTATAATCACCATAAATAGAAACAATCCTTAGGGAAGGCTTTAGGTGAAATATAACCCAAGATAATTCCAATGAAGAGATTGATGGATTGAGAAGAGCTCATGCTCGAAGAAATTGATGGGTTTAACTATCTCATTCTTGAGAACTGTTGAAATCGTGACACACGAAGGAAAATTATCAACAATGACATAACACCACCTCAAATGATAAGGTAGAAAGAATTGCACTTCGGAATGCAATATGAAGAATGCTTGAACTCCTCAAAACAAGACATGTGTTGAGCACCATCTTTATTTGAGAGTATAGCTTGGCGGATCATAACTTCGAGAGAAATCTTGAAGAACAACTGAAGAATGAAAGGAATCCTTGATGAGCCACCATGTTGAGCCTTCATGAAGAACTCCGGTAATAAAAGGATGAAAAGAATAAGATTGAGGCCTTGCAATGATTAGATGAAGCTTTGAAATGATATAACCGAGAAAACTTGGAACTCATGAAAAGAAAGATGAACAATTGAAAATGAGAATGTGATTAGCCTCCAGAATAAGGAGTTGAATATACTCGATGAAACAAGAATAAGAATTACATTATGCTTATCCTTCACCAATTTAAATTGATGACAAGCAACGGGTTTTTGCATACTACTTATTCTCGTAGAAAGGATTAAGATAGATATAGCGCCAACTTGAAGAGGCCTTCAACGAACCACCGGTAGGATTGAAACAACGAATAAATTGATGTGATAACCAAGGAAGAGAACTCTTGAACGAACCACCGAAAGAATTGAAAATGAACGTAGGACAGGCACAATTCATGGGGAAGAATTGGAAAAAGAATGAAGATACTTGCTAGGATTTAGATACAAGTGAATGAAGAGATCATGAACTGATTAGGGGATACTTGAACAAAGCACCGGTAAGATTTGGAGAATGAGAGCTGAAAGCTGAGAATGAATAAACCCGAAATGATGACCTTCGGAGAATCAAACTGAAAAGATTCCTGAACTGCTCCGGATTGGTGAAAAGAATTTTCACAATCGGAGACAATTATGAGGGGATGGCAGCAAGCTAGAACCATGAATCTTGAAGAGACTGGAGCAAGATTTAAGAGAAACTCTTTTTCGGTCTTCAAAATCTGAGAATGACGACGATAAACACCACCATGAATTGTTTAGACACTCTGGGAGAATCAAAAGCAAAGTGGTTGAGCCAACGATGAAAGAATTTGAAAGATCTTGGAGGAAGACATATGGTTGATGATAATTCATTCTTACGTCAAACTTGGAGAAGAATTTGAGAGTAACTCCGGGAAAAATTAGAAGAGTCGGGTAAGATCCTGGGAAAAGTCCTGTGGGTTAGGGCCCACTCAAGAGAAACACCGTTGAAATGATTTGAAGAGAGATTGAACCGGTTGAATTAAATGGACAGAATGAGATAACAACCTCAAAATAACTTGAACGGATTGAGAATGGAAACGAATCTTCTGAGAAATCTTCAGCAGATCGGATATGAATAGAGAGAAATGAACGATTAAGAGGTGCACCGGCATGAGAAAGCATTTGAAACGAGGAAAAGATATGATCGACAAAGCTTGAATTGAAACCACCGGAGAAGAAAGAGAACAAACAATGATGAACTTGTAGAGCATCTTCATGAGAACCGCGGGGTAAAACATTGAAAGACAAGAATGAAGAGTCTTCACATCCATAAGATGGATACTTGATTAAGAAATCTGAGTCCTTGAAAAAAAAGGGGGGGGGGGGGGGAAAACAAAGGCAACTTGAGGACGGATGAAACAAACAACGTTGCAAAGAACTGAGAATTGATCTCGTGAATGTAGGAATGATCGAATCCACATGAAGAGAAGCACACCGGTTGACAAGGATTGACATGGCAAACTCGATGATCGAGAAGGATTAGTATTCACATAGGAACATGAGAACACCGCTTAGGAAAGGTATGGAATCAACACTTGACTTCGAAGCAACTCGAATACCACAATCAAAACAAAACTAAGGATTGGCTTGCAAAATAAGCCGGAACAAACATATGATAGATCCCATATCGTATCATGTGTCTGTTGAAAAGATATTCTAGGAGCTACTTGAATTCCCACTTATCAACTCCCGAAAGTTTCTGGATATGCAATCAGGTGTTGGGGATACAGGGGAAGCATAATATCTCACCAAAAACTAGCAAATCCTACATCCAATTGTATCCGTCCTTCAACACATAACCAAGAAACCTTCGGAAATCATTTACCTCAACCTTCGAAAAGCATCTGTTATACGAGTTATGGTAATACTCCCGAACTCCTGCCCCAGTACTGGATGGCGTCGAGATTATCTCACCAACAACTACATAAAAGAGATTTTCGATGTCGGCGAAACTCAGGTATTCCAGAACTGCAATGATAAAATTATGACGACAACACCTCGGAGCTCAACTCCCCGGGACACTGCCACAACCCCTAAATGTCAGGAGGCGCCAAGAACAATGTTCTCGTCACAAAACCATCTGAACGATTCCAAGATACCCGCGTGATAATAAAAAAAAATTAGTGAAATTTGAGAAGAGAAGGATCAAAACTCTACGTCAGGATGCCTCACCAGAGCTACGAAGGGACTGAGGAGTTAAAAGAATACTACTCCCCGATATATATAATCCTAAGACTCAAAACATTTTATTCTAGACTCAACAACGCCAATGATTCGATCAAGAAGGGGGCTCCTAAGTCGGGGAAGGCTCTGATTACCAACTTGTAACACCCACAATGCAGCTATATCTCCCACGTGTCGGAGCACGACTTAGAGGCATAACCGCATAGTAGGCATGTCGCAAGAGGGGTAATCTTTACACATCCCATGTACTGAATAAGAAAGGGATAAAGAGTTGGCTTACAACCGCCACTTCACACAATACATAAATATAGCATTACATCATCCAGAATACAATCAAGGTCCGACTACGGAACCAAATAAAGAAAGACAACCCCTAATGCTAGATCCCCGATTGCCCCGACTGGGCTCCACTACTGATCAACTGGAAACGAAACAACACAACAAACACGAACTTCATCGAGCTCCCACTTGAGCTGGGTTGCGTCACCTGCACTAGTATTATCGGCACCTGCAACTGCTTTGGAAGTATCTGTGAGTCACGAGGACTCAGCAATCTCACACCCGCGAGATCAAGACTATTTAAGCTTTTGGGTAGGAAAAGGTAGTGAGTTGGAGCTGCAGCGAGCACTAGCATATGTGGTGGCTAACTTACGCAAATGAGAGCGAGAAGAGAAGCAAAGCACGGTCGTGAACTAGAAGTGATCAAGAAGTGATCCTAAAACTACTTACTTTCAAGCATAACACAAGAACCGTGTTCACTTCCCGGACTCCGCCGAGAAGAGACCATCACGGCTACACACGCGGTTGATGCATTTTAATTTAAGTGTCAAGTTCTCTACAACCGGACATTAACAAATGCCCATCTGCCCATAACCGCGGGATACGGCAGCGCTGCGGGAACGAGAGGGAGATGAGTGCGGTCGGGTGCTGGGCTAGCTAGGGTTAGGTGTCGGCTGGGCCAATGGGCCGGCGCGGGAGGCCCGGTTGGTTGTTGTAGTCTAGGCGCAGATGGGCCGAAGCAGTGGGCTGGCACTCTTCTCTCTCCCTCTAATTTTCTTTAACAGAAAAAATCAATTAGAGAGAAGAAAAGGAAATAGAGGGTTAGAAAAAGATTTTGGCATGGGGATAATTTTCCCGAACTCACAAAAATATGCTCGTTCCGAGAAAAATAGAAGAAGCCAGATCGAACAAAAAGAATTCAAACTCATTTGAATTTAATTCAAATGGGTTTGAACTGGGACGAGGTTTTTGGAGTGCCCAAAAGTGTTGAAAATTTAGGTGGAGCTCCTAAAAATGACAAAAGGATATATGGCAAAGTTAGAGACCAAGAGTTGTGATAACAAAGGCATTGGTATTTTTGCGAGTGTGTTATGGATAATTCCAAATTAATGGAATATTTTATAATAGCTCCCTAAATATCGAAGGGTATGTTATAAAGAGAACTCACCATGTGAATTCCCTTGATTTAAATGGATCAAAGATCCATGCCATTTATTTAGTTGAGTTAAAAAATGTCATGATGGCATGATGACATGATGCAATGCACATGATGCAAAGATGAATGCAACAGACAAAACAAATTACCCGATGAAACTCGGAAAACCAAGGAAGGCATCTGAAGCTCCGGTCTAGGGGCGTCACACAATATTAACCACACATAAGCAATCATGCAAAAGAATCGAAGAAAACATCTCGGAAAACTTCGAAAACAAGCAATTTACTCTTGCAACATAAAACAATTTCTAACAGTACCAAAATTAAGTGAATTTGGCCTTATCAGAAAGTTTAGGTTAAGAGCTTCGATTTGCAAAAAGAATCAACTAAATTGTTGGGTTATTGATGTTAATTTGGGATTAAGTTGGAGGAACATTCTCAATATTTTCAACCAACTTTGTAGTTAAACAAATTATATTCCTTTGCAGTAGGGAAAAATTGGCTTTTCGCAAAAAAACATTATAACCATAGAGCCTCCACCAGCCATATATGCATGTAGTGATAGTTATTATTCATCATTATCCTATGGTGTGAATTTGCCAGTACATTCAATGTACTGACCCTTTGTGGCTGCAACGTCTCATGTTGCAGGATTCTTACGACGAGTAAGTGATACGTTAGGGTTACGATTTCTACACTCAACTTTGTCGTTGGTGTTGATGGGAATCCACAACCTTGTTGTTACTTCGACTATTTTGGATTAAGGTAATAGTATTTACGTTATTTTATTCATGTGATTTACCTCTATTATAAATCCTCGAGTACTGTGTGTGTCAGCATACCGATCCAGGGATGACACTTAAGCATAGAGACTTGACCGTCTGAGGTCAGGTCGCTACACCTGGCTCTGGCCAACAAAAAAACATACTGTAATAAATTGCATGAGAAGTTGCAATGAGCTGTAAATTATTAAAAAATAGGTAATGGTCTGACTTGTGGGCCTATTCAAGTTGACGTGTATGCAAGTTTTTTTACTTATTATATACGTCAACAAACGATTCTAGCAGATGTAACCGTTGGATGTCAATCCAACGGCCCTCGTGCTTCTTCAATCTCTGATCTTCTTGCTCCAGCCGCCAAATCCAGCGCTGGCGGGGCCGCGTGTTCCCGCCTCCCGTGGCCGTCTGCGCAGGCGCGCAGGCCTCACCGCCCCCTACTAGTCCCACCGCTGGCTAGGCCATCCCTCTACTCACCCACATCCATCCACTGTTATGGCTTCGCCGCCTCCGGGTCATTCCCTTCCTGGGTCTCGCCGTCGTCCATCGCGCTGGTGTTCTTGGCATGGCGTGGTCAATGTTATCAACAAACCACAACATCGGAAGAGGGATGTACATGGAGATGCTGACAGTTGGGACCCACATGGTCCATGGCTGCACGCAAGCAAGTACCTCCTTATTACACCAAAAAGAATGAATCCTCCCAATGACAGCTGGGACCCACCAACTATATCTTGGCACGGAAGGAAGTGCCTCCTTATTAAGCAAAAAATAACGAGTGCTCCACATGGCAGCTGGGGCCCACTAGATTTGGAGGCTGACTTGTGGCCCTACTATGTTGACGCGTACGGAGGGTGTTTTCAACTTAGTCAACAAACGATTCTATCACCAATGACCATTGGATTGTTAACATCCAATGGTCGTCCTACTTCTTCAACCTCTGATTTTCTTGCTCCAGCCGTCCAAACCATCGCGTGCTCCTGCCTCCCATGGCCGTCTGTGCTGCTGCGGAGGCCTCACCGCCCATTATTACTCCCACCACTGGCTAGGCCATCCCTCTACTCACCCACACCCCCTATTATTCTGCGACGACGGCAGCCTCACATCGTAGCCGAACCAGTCAACCCTCGTACTCCTCTCCTTGTGGGGATCCACTACCGCGTCTTCCCCGGCTCCGCGTCGACCCCTTCCTAGGCCTCGCCATCGTCCACCTCCTTGGTGCTCTCAGCGCGGCGTGGTCAATGTGGTCAAGGAACAACTTCCATCGGAAGAGTATTGTACGTGAAGAGGCTGACAGCTGGGTCCATGGCCACAGCAAGGAAGTGCAACCTTATTACACGTACAAAAATGATTCCGCCACCTGACAGCAGGGACCCACCGGGTGGGCCACCTATTTTGCGAAAAAAATGTTTCCCCCTGACTGCTAGGACCCACCATCTACATCTTCGCATGCAAGGAAGTGCGTCCATATTACGAGAAAAAAAATGATTCTCCCCCTGACAGCTGGGACCCACCAACTACATCTTCGCACGCAAGGAAGTGCCTCCTTATCCTCCCTGACAGTCGGGACCCACCTGGTTGAAGCATACGTAGCATTGTCATTTTGGTCGTGAACGTGTACGTACATACTGGTCGATCGGTTTGTCTGCAGGGTGCAGCGATGAACCGTGGCCGAGTAAGGAAGGGCACGTGTCATAGTAGAGGCGCGAACGTGGCATGTCACGCAGTTCCGTCAATATCATGTACACGTACATACAGCCAGGGTGCAAAAAAGTAAATACGACCACGTACATACATACGGGCGCGGTCTTGAACGCCTACTCGCGCATACATACGGCCAGGGCTCGTGTACATGGAGAGGCAGCGGAGAGCAGTGACATCGTCCTGTTCATCGGCAGCCAACCGGCTGGGTCAGAAAAGAAAAACTGCGTCGTCATGTTCATCGGGAGGCAACGAAATATGTCGTGTTCTTCGGGAGCCAACCGGCTTGTACAGAATGTTTCGGCCTAGCGTACCGCAAAACGGAGGAAGCGGACTTGTGTTTGACCGCCTACGGTCAAAACGGGATCCTGTTCACTAGGAGGGGTCCGGTGTACCGCAAAACGAAGGAAAATACTTCTCTTTGACCTCCTATGGTCAAAACAGGGTCCTGTTGATCGGGAAGGGTGTGGCGTATCGCAAAATGGAGGAAACAGACTTCTCTTCGACCTCCTACGGTCGAAACGGGGGTCCTGTTCATCAGCAGGGGTGTGGCGTACCGCAAAACGGGACTCCATGGGCTACTTTTCATCAACCATCCACTGCCTTGCTCCAGCCTCCATGGGCTAATGTTCATCCACCGTCGACCTCCTCCAGCCTCCACCTGCGACTGTTCATCCACGGCATCTCCCTCCTGCCTCCACCAGCTACTGTTCATCCACGGACTCCTGTTCATCCAGCCTCCACCGCTCCTCCACCGGCTACTGTTCAACCACCCCTCCACGGGCTAATGTTCATCCAGCCCTCCGCCGGCTACTATTCAACTAGCCCTCCACGGGGTCCTGTTCATTCATCCCCAACTGGCTCGATCGGGGTCTTGTTCATCCAGCGACAACGGCCTCTACTACCATGGGGTCTTGTTCATCCAACCCCCACCGAGAACTATTCATCCAACCCCCAACAACGCTCACTGTTCATCAAGAGGCAGCAGGACGATCGGCTTTAGTTAGCAGCAGTAGCGAAGGAATCGCTCGATCGGGTTCAGTTAACAGCCAGGGATCGATCGATCGCTCGGGTTCAGTAACGTGTAGCGGTGCAATCGCTCGGGTTCAGTAGGTGAATGCCTCGCTCGGGTTCAGTTAGAACCCAACGCCTCGCACCCATGCGTGTACGTGTACGAAAGAAACGCGCAATCCCTCCATGCATCGCTCGGCCCCGACCACCCACCGTAACCGGGAACTCCCCGATATTTTCCTTGCCCTCGCTTCTACCACGGTTTTTTCCGTCATGAACGGCCCAAAAAATGTCATGCAGCTGCATCTCCGGCCCGCCTAGGACAAAAAGTCCATTTTTTGTCATGATGTTTTGTCATAGAAGTAGGAGCCCACCACATCTATGATGATACCGGGTTTTGTCACAATTATCGTCATAGAAGTGTCATAAGCATGACAGAAAAAAATTCGTTTGGCCCAAAATGTCACGGATGTGTCTTCTTTTTGTAGGGTAGGGTGTTACACCTCTCAGTGGCCCGGTAAAAAATCATCGCATCATTGCATTACATCGTCATGCATACGGAAATTATCATGATTGTTTAGCCCCTGGACGAACTCTAAAATGTGGTGTCCCTCGCCTCCGATGTCGTGTGCTTTGGGGCGCCCATATTCTCATCATACCGAGAGTTGCGGCAGTGTTCCTTGTAGTTGGAATCTGAGCACCCTGCATGCATGGATGGATTACCTCGAGCTATCCAGTGAATGCCGTAACCCCATGTGGTGCAGTCCAACTTGCCTTCAATTGGCACACATGATACAAGCTGCCGGTGATGATATATCTTTGCATGTTCATGAAATCAAAACACATCTTTAGGAAGAGAGTTTGTAATCAAGCACATTAGAGAGAGCAAAACTATATGAGTCATTATTTAGAAATTTCAGTACATAGCTTCTATACGTAACTATATATTGTATTTGTACACACCGTGTACCCCTATATATATAAGAGAGAGACACCCGTATTAGGGTGCCGAGCAGTTTCCCACAACCGTAATCTTTACATGGTATCAGACTAGATCGATTGATGTCTTCCGCTGTTGCTACTGCCCCGATCGCCCCCGTTGTTGTCCCAGCCGCCGCCGTCGCCCCGTTTTTTGTCCTCCCGTCCAGTGGCATCCATGGCCGGTGCCTCCACGGGATTGCCGTCACGTGATATTGCGCCTCCCCTTCACGGACAGTCGTCGTAGGTCTCCTATGACGCCCCAGCACCGCCACCCATCTATGATGCCGCTGCCCCGTCATCGCCCCATGGCACGGCCCCTGCACCGCCGCCGGCTAACGAGGTTGTCGTGGCACACCCTTGGCCAGGGTACCCTCTGCCCTACGGTGCTCCTTCACAGCCGCCAGCCCATGGTGCCACTGCGGCCAACCCGTGGCTGACCTACCTGTCGCCACATGGTGTCCTAGCAGCACCACTGGCGCCCTATGGCGTCTCTGCACCATCGGCGTACGGTGCCTACCTGTAGGCCCCGGCGACTCATGGTGTGTCTTCATCGTATGGGGCGCCCTACGGCGGTCCCTAGATGGAGTTGGCGGCTTCTTTAGTACTGCCGAGGGTTACTTCGCCTTCGGGCTTCTATGTGCCAATGCCGCCTTCAGATCATGTCATGGATACTGTGTCGTTTTACTTTGCGCACCTTATCCCGGTGAAGCTCACGATGGATAACTACCTGTCGTGGCGTGCTCAAGTATTGATGCTTCTTCGCAGTCCCTATTTGGAGAGTTATATTAATGGCACACTGCCATTCCCTCCACCATATCATCCGGCGTACATGCTTGGGTGGCCCGGGATCAAGCCATCCTCTCTGCTATCCAGTCCTCTCTCACGGAGGGAGTCTCATCACTGGTCATCTTTTCTGCTATGTCTCGGGATGCGTGGACGGCCCTTCATACCAGTTTCACTTCGCAGTCCTAGGCGCGTGCCCATGCTATTCGCACTGCGCTTGGAGAGGTGAAGCTTAATGACCTCACCGTCACTGACTACTTCAACAAGGTGACGGGTATGGAAGACACTTGCCTCCATTGGCAAGGCTCTTGGTCCGGAGGAGTTCACCTCCTATGTTCTCAATGGACTGGATGATGACTATGATAATTTGGTAGACAATATCAATGGCCATGACACTCCCATTTAGCCGTGTGAGTTGTATGTGCGTCTTCTTGCCACGGAATAGCGTATCAAGGCTCACCGCTCTACGCCTAGTTTCCCTTCCGCCAACGCCACGACGCATGGCAAGGTCAAACCCTACAAGCCACCGGCTGGTGGCAAACTACCGACGTCTCAGCCAAACCCGTGGAACTCCACTACCTCCGCGGGCGGCCGAGTACGTGCATGCTGCCCTTCATGTGGTCCTCAGGTTCCATGTCACCTATGTGGCCTCGACGGTCACCTTGATTCCCATTTCCATCATCACTTCAAGCAGGATTTTTTGGGTATTGGGAACAATGGCAAAGGCAATGAGGAGTAGGCTCCCCTAGCGAGTCATGAGCAGGGCCATACTCCTTCCTATCTAGTTGATGCATCTTGGTACATGGATACGGGAGCTACCAATCACCTGACGAGTGAGATGGGCAAGCTCTCTATGCAGGAGCCGTATCGTGGCCATGATCAGGTTCGCACTGCTAATGGGCAAGGTATGCGCATCTCACATATTGGTCAGGCTTCACTTCTTACTCATCGATCCAAACAATTATGTCTCCTCAATGTCCTTCGAGTTCCCTTGGCTTCACGTAGTTTCTTGTCAGTTCCTAAACTTACTTGTGACAATGTTGTTTTTGCTGAATTTCATCCTTCCCATTTTTTTGCTAAGGACCGAGACATGAGGGATGCACTCCTTAGAGGTCGACTAGGCAATGGTCTTTATGCACTTGATGTGCCACCAGCTCCTTGTGCTTTCACCGGTGTTCGTGTGTCTTCGTCACATTGGCATGAGTGCCTTGGTCATCCTGTCACTCCCATTGCCTGCCATGTCATTCATCATCATGAGCTTCTAGTTGTGTCCAATAAAATTGCTACTCCAGTTTGCGATGCATGTCAGAAAGGCAAGAGTCATCAACTTCCTTTTTCTGAGTCGAGTCGTGTAGTCAATAAACCGCTTGAGATTGTGTTTTTGGATGTATGGTGCCATGCCCAAACCTCTATTAGTGGTCATAATTACTATGTCAGTTTTATTGATGCTTACAATCGATTTACTTGGCTTTATCTTCTCAAGCGCAAGTCTGGTGTGTTAGATGTTTTCTTGTAATTCCAAGCGCATGTTGAGCGTCTGCTCGATCATAAGATTATTCATGTTCAATCCGATTGGGGGGTGAGTGCCACCACCTCAACACTTCTTTTAATAAGCTTGGAATTACGCATCATGTGTCTTGTCCTCATACACGTCAGCAAAATGGTGTAGCTGAACGCAAGCACCGTCATATCTTTGAGACTGGTCTCACCTTGCTTGCTCATGCCTCCGTTCCTTTTCAGTTTTGGGGTGATGCTTTTTCCATCGCCAATTTTCTCATTAACAGGCTTCCTACACGACTTCGTCATATGAAAACATCACTTGAACTCTTGCTAAATGAAACTCCTGATTATACGTTTCTCAAGGTCTTTGGATGTGCGTGTTGGCCACATCTTTGTCCATATTACAAACACAAGTTGGAGTTTCGGTCTAAACAGTGCCTTTTTCTTGGCTATAGTTCTCTTCACAAAGGGTACAAGCGTCTTCACTTCCCCTCTAACCGTGTCTACATTTCCCGTGATTTGGTATTTGATGAGAATGTGTTTCCTTTTTCCACACTTCCGGTCACTTCCACCACTCCCGATGCACCTGAGCAATCTGTTTTACCTTTGCCTAGTCAATTTGTAGATGCTGCATATACTCCCTTGTCGCTACCTAACCATGGTGCTGGTATTGGTAAAGGAGCGCGCCTTGAGCTCCTAGATGATCTGTCGCCTATGGTCACTCCGGCACCGGGTGGTGGGTGTCCCCGCGACATCGATCGGGTGCATGGGGCATGCACCCTCGATCGTGGCGCCTCCCCACCTCTACCTGGCTCCTCGCCACCTGGCCTAGTGCCAGCGTCGGCCGAGCCGGCCTCCGCCTCTTCGGCCCCGCGTGGGCCTGGCCCAACACCAGCATCGGCCAAGCCGTCCTCCGCCCCTTCGGCCCTGCATGGGTCGTCCTCACCATGTCGAACGCCTGGCCCAGCCAGGTCGTCCCGCTCGTCTGCATCGCCCGCATCGGCCGCCTCTCCCTCGACATATGTGTAGTCTCCCGCGCTGCAGACGCGTCATTGTCACCGGTGCATGCGGCCTTTGAGCCTAGTGAGTGGTCCGCGTCGTCGTCACCATCTTCCTCAACTTTGTCTCCGACACCGCCTCCGCCACCTATTGTTGTTCTGCGTGCTCATACACGCAGTCAGAACGGTATGTTTTGCCCACGCGGACACACTGATGGCACGGTTGCATGGATCGCTGCATGGGTGGCACAGGCGGATGCTGACCTCATTGCTCAGCCTCTGCATTTTCAGATGGCTCTTCGGATTCCTCACTGGCATAGTGCCATGGAACGGGAGTTTCAGGCGCTACAGAGGAACGATACATGGCGTCTGGTTCCTCTTGTCTCTAGTGTCAACATTACTGACTCCAAGTGGGTGTTCAAGGTCAAGAAGCATGCTGATGGTTCTATCGAGAGATATAAAGCACGGCTTGTGGCTAAAGGTTTCAAACAGAGGTATGGCCTTGATTACAAGGATACCTTCAGTCCAGTTGTCCAACCTACCACTATTCGTCTGCTTCCGTCCTTAGTTGTTGCCAAAGGGTGGTCTCTGCGTCAGCTTGATGTTCAGAATGCTTTTCTTCATGGTGTCTTGGAGGAAGAGGTTTACATGCGGCAACCTCCAGGGTTTGTTGATCCTACTCCTCCATGTCATTTGTGTCGTCTTGTTAAGGCACTCTATGGACTTAAGCTGGCTCCTCATGCATGGCATGCACAACTTGGATCGGTTCTTCGACATTATGGATTTGTTCCATCCACTGCTGATATGTCTTTGTTCATGTTCCATCGCCCTGAGGTCACTATGTATCTGTTGGTCTATGTTGATGACATTATTCTTATCAGCTCCTTAGTGACTGCTGCTGATCGTTTGATGTCTGCTCTGAGTGGTCATTTTGCTGTCAAGGATCTGTGCTCTAGATTACTTCCTTGGCCTGGAGGTCTCATGGTCATCTGCTGGACTGACTCTCACTCAGCATAAGTATTCCTTGGACCTGCGGTGATGTGATGGTATGTTACAATGCAAGCATGCTACCACTCCTATGTGTGCAACTGGTCAGTTCTTGGCTCTGGATGGTGCGTTGCTTCCTTCTGATGATGCTACTGAGTACCGCAGCATAGTATGTGGCTTGCAATACTTGACTATCACACGGCCGGACATCTCCTATGCGGTTAATCATGTGTGCTAGTATCTTCATGCTCCCCGGAGCCCACTGGACGGCTGTGATGCATATACTGTGTTACCTCTCTCATACTACATCATATGGCCTGCATCTTCGGTCTGCTTCGTCGTGTGAGCTCTTGGCGTTCTATGATGCGGATTGGGCTGGCAGCCTGGATGACAAGCGATCAACGAGGGGCTATGTGGTCTTCTTTGGTCCCAACTTGATCGCCTGGAGTGCTCGTGTTAGAGTTGTGTCGAATATTATTGTACAAGGTAGGTTACGGTTGGACTTGGTTTTGGACTGTGTGTTGACAAGGTAGGAGTTGTGTCCTAATAGGACGCTTGTATCCTAGGCCTCTCATATATATCGGGGGTAAACACATGATGTAGCCTATGTGAACATAATAGCACAGGCACACGGGGGAGCCGACGGCATGTGTCGGCGCCTGGGCGGCCGGGGTGCGGTATTGTAGTGTTGTTATGGGGAGGAGCGTCCGTAGTCAGGCTCTGGGGATGTAGCCATGATGGTGAACCTCGTTAACAAATATCGGTGTTGTGCCTCGTGTGATTGTTTGATTCTCGGTAGATCAACGATGGCCTCGGATTTATTCTAACAAGTGGTATCATGAGCAAGATTTGATTTGAGATTGTGGTTGTTGATCTAGAGGCAGTGCAGAATACGTAGAGATGGATCGTCGTCGGTGGATGCTTGGCGAGAAAATTCTACACTGGATTAGAAGCAATCGGAAGTAGGCGGAGTCTTGGCAAGATGCGTTTTGCAGCCGGTGCGCGTATTCTGTGCGGGATTTTGGCGAGATCGGTTGCGTCCGATCGGAACACGTGCAAGCAGCACAGGGCGAGGCGGCTGGTCGGATCGGACCAGGCTACTGCAGCGGATTGATTCAGTAGATCGTACGCACGCAGCAGCCAAAGTGCAGCACCGGGACTCGGGAGTTTTGCAAGATCGAAAGCAGCGGCGGTGCAGAGTCGCTAGCGAGTCAAGTGGTGCGGCAGACGCGAGCGGTGGCAACCCTAGGCAGGCGCAATGTAGGAGCGGCCACGTGAGCAGCTAGCGTGTGTGGCTCAGCTGATGGGTTAGGGCCCTTTTACGCTGGTGGACAGACTATGTGGCCTTACGGAGAGCCTACGACTGGCTCGTGAAGTGCAAGCGATGCAAGCGAGGGCCTCATGGGGTGCTTGTGTGTGCATGCGTGACTGATGCCGGAAGTGCAAAAGATGATGCACCCGAGATTTGTTTGGGCAAAAAGGGGTCGGTTTCGAGGAATTGTATAGTGTATTGGACATGGAAATTGCCGGCTATTCTACTAGGTTGATATGCATTAAAGAAAGAATAAGAAAATAGTTAGGTGAGTCACGGGTGTTAGGTCGTAGAGTTGAGTTTGTTGAGTATATGTGTTGTGCATATTTGTGTGTTAGGCTCATCTCCTAGTTGCCTTGTATAGTTGAAGTCGTGGCCTACTCATGTACATCATATATACGTATGTTTGCATCTAAGGAATACAACACGTGATTCCCACATCATACATGATATCAGTTTTTAGGTTCTAAACCCGCCTTCCGCTACCATCGCCCAGCCGCACGTCGCGGCCGCCACCACGCCGCCGCCCAGCCGCACGCCCGGCCACTGCCTCGCCTGCCAGCCCATCCCCCGCTTGCTGCCAACCCACCAGCCCCACATCGCCTGCCTGCTGCCAAACTCGCCAGCCGCATCGCTCGCCTGCCGTCGCCCGAAGCTGCTGCTGCCGCCGAGCCACTTCATCTCGCCATGTCATTCGTCACGTCTTCTGCGTCCACCAACTCCAACCCGTTCATCGGCGCCAATCCTCCCGATGTGAACGACATTCGCAACCTCAACATCTTCGAGCAGGTGTCGGTTTGTCTCTCGCAGGCGAACTCCTCCTACTACACGTGGAAGGCGTATTTTTTCCCCGTGTTCCGGGAGTATCACCTCATCGACCACATGGATGGCACCGTCAACTCCAGCCTCGTCCTCGAGTTTCATGACTGGTCCACCATCGACACTACGATCATCCGATGGTTCTTCCTCACCATCTCGCCGGACCTCTTCCAGGTGGTCGTGCAGGACGGTGATGATTCCTGCGCCGTGTGGACCAAGATGAGCGGGCTCTCCACCGACAATCGGCTCTAGCGTCGCGTTTTTGCAGCAAGAGTTTTTTGGGTGTCACCAGGACAACACCTTCGTCGACGACTATTGTCGCCGCCTGAAGACTCTCGCTGACGAGCTCCGTGATATTAGCACAAAAATCAAGGATGACCTCTTCCTCAGCACGCTCACCGCCAGGCTCAACGAGGACTTCGGCAACACCGCGGCGAACCTCAGCCTCAATCCCCAACCCGTCCTTCGCCAAGTTCGTTGCGCACCTCCGCTTGGAGGAGCAGCGGATGAAGCAGGTGAAGGCGCGGGCAATCCACACCACCCTCGCTGTCGGCACAACCCACGGCGGCTCCTCAGCGCCACCCCTACCCTGGCCGCGCTCCCGCCGCAGCGCCATCCGGCGTCGTTCCCGGCACCACCGCCGTACCCGGCCACCCAGCAGCCAGGGTTGCTCCCACTGCCCTATGGGCCTCTCGCCCCTCTGATACGTCTCCATGCTATCTACTTTTCCAAACACTTTTGCCCTTGTTTTGGACTCTAACTTGCATGATTTGAATGGAACTAACCCGGACTGACGCTTTTTTCAACAGAATTGCCATGGTGTTATTTTTGTGCAGAAATAAAAGTTCTTGGAATGACGTGAAAATCAACGGAGAATATTTTTGGAATATATAAAAATACTGGTGAAAGAATCAAGGCCAGGGGCCCACAACCTGTCCACGAGGGTGGGGGCGCGCCTACCCCTGGGCGCGCCCCCTGCCTCCTGGACCCCCTGGTGCTCCACCGACCTCAACTCCAACTCCATATATTCATGTTCGGGGAGAAAACAATCGGAGAGAAGGATTCATCACGTTTTACAATACGAAGACGCCACCAAGCCCTAATATCTCTCGGGAGGGCTGGTCTGGAGTCCGTTCGGGGCTTCGGAGAGGGGAGTCCGCCGCCATCGTCATCATCAACCTTCCTCCATCACCAATTTCATGATGCTCACCGCCATGCGTGAGTAATTCCATCGTAGGCTTGCTGGACGGTGATGGGTTGGATGAGATTTATCATGTAATCGAGTTAGTTTTGTTAGGGTTTGATCCCTAGTAATCATTATGTTCTGAGATTGATGTTGCTATGACTTTGCTATGCTTAATGCTTGTCACTAGGGCCCGAGTGCCATGATTTCAGATCTGAACCTATTATGTTTTCATGAATATACGTGAGTTCTTGATCCTATCTTGCAAGTCTATAGTCACCTATTATGTGTTATGATCCATTAACCCCGAAGTGACAATAATCGGGATACTTACCGGTGATGACCGTAGTTTGAGGAGTTCATGTATTCACTAAGTGTTAATGTTTTGGTCTGGTACTCTATTAAATGGAGGCCTTAATATCCCTTAGTTTCCAATAGGACCCCACTGCCACGGGAGGGTAGGACAAAAGATGTCATGCATGTTCTTTTCCGTAAGCACGTATGACTATATTCGGAATACATGCCTACATTACATTGATGAACTGGAGCTAGTTCTGTGTCACCCTATGTTATAACTATTGCATGAGGAATCGCATCCGACGTGATTATCCATCACTGGTCCATTGCCTACGAGCTTTTCACATATTGTTCTTCGCTTATTTACTTTTCTATTGCTACTGTTATAATCACTATAAAACCAAAACTATTACTTTTGCTAACGTTACCGCTACTATCATATTACTTTGCTACTAAATACTTTGCTGCAGATATTAAGTTTCCAGGTGTGGTTGAATTGAGAACTCAACTTCTAATACTTGAGAATATTCTTTGGCTCCCCTTGTGTCGAATCAATAAATTTGGGTTGAATATTCTACCCTCGAAAACTATTGCGATCCCCTATACTTGTGGGTTATCAAGACTATTTTCTGGCGTTGTTGCCAGGGAGCATAGCTCTATTCTTTGAGTCACTTGGGATTTATATCTGCTAATCACTATGAAGAACTTGAAAGATAAAAGAACCAAGATTTTTCCCTCAACTACGAGGGGAGGTAAGGAACTGCCATCTAGCTCTGCACTTGATTCACCTTCTGTTTTGAGTAAACTTGTGACACCTACTCCTTCTATTCATTCTGATATGTCGCATGTTATTGATGATGCCACTTCTGCTTTGCATGATACTTATGATGAAACTACTTCTATGTTTGATAATACTGTGCCACTAGGTGAATTTTTTGATGAACAACTTGCTAGGGTTAGAGAGAATGAAATTATTGAAACTGATAATATTGATGAAAGTGATGATGAAGATTCTCCCCCTAGATATTAATTGCCTGTTGTGCCTGAGGGTTATGTTATGGATGAAGAAACTGCTAGAGACTTCTTAGCTTGCAATGATAGATATGATCTTAAGAAATTATTAGCTAAGCTTAAAGAAAATTCTTTGAATGCTAGAATGAAATATGACCCTGCTTTTGCTACTTCACCTATCTTTATTTTTGATAAGGATTATGATTTCTCTGTCGATCCTGAGTTAATTACTTTGGTTGAATCTGATCCTTTCTATGGCTATGAATCTGAAACAATTGTGGCACGTCTTACTAAATTAAATGATATAGCCACCCTGTTTACTCATGATGAGAAAACTCGATATTACTTTATCCTTAAGTTGTTTCCGTTCTCATTAAAGGGTGATGCTAAAACATGGTTTAATTCTCTTGATCCTTTTTGTGTGCGTAGTCCCCAGGATATGATTTATTACTTCTCTGCTAAATATTTCCCTGCTCATAAGAAATAAGCTGCCTTAAGGGAAATATATAATTTTGTGCAAATTGAAGAAGATAGTATCCCATAAGCTTGGGGGAGGCTTCTCCGATTACTTAATGCTTTGCCTGATCATCCTCTCAAGAAAATTGAAAATACTTGATATCTTATATAATGGACTAACTGATGCTTCCAGAGACCACCTGGATTGTTGTGCTGGTTGTGTTTTCAGGGAAAGAACAGTTGATCAAACTGAATTGCTATTGAATAATATGTTGAGTAATGAAAATGATTGGACACTTCCTGAACCACCTCCTAATCCAACTCTGAAGAAAAGGGGTATTCTATTTCTCAGTCCTGAAGATATGCAAGAGGCAAATAAATCTATGAAAGAAAAGGGTATTAAAGCTGAAGATGTTAAGAATTTACCACCTATTGAAGAAATACATGGTCTTGATAACCCAACATAGGTAGTAAAGGTAAATTCTCTTTATAGAGTTGATGAAGGTAATATTCCTCGTTATAAGTCTGCTAGCCAATGCTTAGATGAGTTTGATAATTTTATTGTTAAACAAGAAAACTTCAATGATTATGTTGGTAGACAATTGAAACGAAATGCTGATATGCTTGAACACTTGAGTGATTATATGTCTAGAGTTAAAGGTGAACTTAAACTTATTAGTAAACATGCTTCTATGGTTACCACTCAAGTAGAACAAGTACTTAAGGCTCAGAATTATTTGCTCAATGAATTAAATAATAAGAAAATGATAATGTTGTTAGAGTTGTGACTATACGGGGTAAAATGACTCAGGAACCTTTGTATCCTGAGGGCCACCCTAAGAGAATTCAGCAAGATTCTCAGAGAACTAATATTGATGCACCTAGTTCTTCTAAGAAGAAGAAAAAGAAAAATGATAGGACTTTACATGCTTCTAGTGAACCTGTTGTTAACACACCTGAGAATCCCAATGATATTTCTATTTCAGATGCTGAAACACAATCTGGTAATGAACATGAACCTAGTGATAATGTTAATGATGATGTTCATGTTGATGCTCAACATAGCAATGATAATGATGATGAGATTGAACCTGCCGTTGATCCTGATAACCCACAATCAAAGAATCAACGTTATGATAAGATAGACTTTGTTGCTAGGAAGCACAGTAAGGAAAGAGAACCATGGGTTCAGAAACTGTGACGCCCCAAGACCGGAGCTTTAGATGCCTTCCAGGGTTTCCGGGTTTCATCGTGTGATTTGTTTTGGTTCGTTGTGTCATGTGCATTGCATCATGTCATCATGCAACCCGTTTTAAAACTCAACTAAATAAATTGCATGGATCTTCGGTCCATTTAAACCGTGGGAATTCACATGGTGATTCTCTTTATAACATATCCTCACGATATTAGGGAGCTATTATAAATATTTCCATTCTTTTGGAATTCACCTTAACACACTTGCATATTAAATCACTTGGCCTTTTCTTCTTCAAGTGTTGACTCTCTAACCTTGCCTTTTATTCTTTCTTCATTTTTCTGGAGCTCTACCAAATTCTCAACATTTTTGGATACTCTTAAAACCTCGTCCTAGTTCAAACCCATTTGAATTAAATTCAAATGAGTTTGAATTCTTATCATTCGATCTGGATTTTTCTAATTTTCTCGGACCAAGCATATTTTTGTGAGTCCAAGAAAATTAACCACATGCCCAAATTCTTCCTCTAACCTTCTCTTCTCTCTTCTCCTTTCTCTTATTTCTATGTTAATGTAAAGAGAAGGATATAGGAGAGAGAAGAGCCTAGCTGGGCCTCCCAGCCCAGCTGCAACTTGCCCAAACAACCAGCTCGCCTTACAACGTCCCGCGCCGGCCCATCTAATCCTAACCCTAGGCCTGAGCGACCCTAGCACTCCCGCATCTCTCTCTCCCTCTCCCTCATCTCTACCCCGCCGCCAGAGAGACCCGCTCGATCCCCTCGCCCTCTCCCCATCGAACCCTTCCTCTCGCTCGTCTCCTCCTTCCCTTGCGCCACCACTCACACCACACGCCTTGAGAGTCCCGCGCGCCCGATCCCCATGGTTCGCGCCTCCCTGTCGCCATTGTCGCTCCGCGCTCCACCTCCAACCGAGCTCTCCATCGTCGCCGGAACCGCGCCTCGTCACCGTTCCTTCTTCATGGCGCTATCGTGGCGAAGCTCTGTCGCGCGTGCAGTCAAGGGAAGCCTTGTGCCCGAACTCCTCAACTCGTCCCCACACGCGCAGGCGCCTAAGCCCCGCCACCGTCTCGACCTCGCCGGCGCCTAGCTCTGCTCTGGCCTCCACTCCTTTGCATTGCTGCTGCCATCTCCGGGATCACCAAAGCCACCGCAAGCCGTCCTCCGCCACCCACCCCCCTCAACCATGAGAATGACAAATCGTGCAGAGCCACATAGCCCGCTTTTTGAGCTTGAATTCGATTTCGCTCCGCGAAATCAGAGAGCGCCGAAACGTACGCGGCATCAATCTTCTTCAAATAGCTTTTTACTTGCCAAATGCAAGCTAACAGAACTAAAACAGCAAAAAAAAGGAGAATACCTTTCTCTAAAATAGGAAGATTACAAAACACAGTAAGGAAATCCTTATTTTGCATTTGTTTTTTCTCTATGAACTCCTCTTCCCCCTTATTTACCCCCTTGTGGAGCTTTGGAAAGGAGAGAATTTGAATAAAGTAACTCTCGGAAACTCTTATTGGACGAGAGAGAGTCAATATGATATTGGCGTGGGTTCTACCAACTAAACGAATCAGTTTTGGATTGGATAAACAGCGTATAATGATAGACGCTTCTTCGGCACACATGGAGACATACCTCCCGTAGCTGACCCCTGAATTCAAGGATACTGCCGGCTTTGTTACTAACTGATAGAAACCCCTTAATACAACGTTCGTTTTTCATAAATGTCATAAGGTAGGTAGACCCGGTCTTGCGCTCGTCCGGTTAAGTGGCACATTGTGCTAAGTGCTCGAACCGTTGGCTGATCTCAGCTGTATCGCCTCATACAAATTAGTTAAGCGAGAAAACAAACGGCTACATAGGAGCTCTATGGTGGACCACCAGCAGGAAGATCGAATGGCTTAGCGCATCCTGCACCTACTGGACCTGACTTCGTAGGATACTCTGATAGACTAGTCGAATGGCAATGGCCGAGTGGTTGTATCTGCTTGCCGATTCCTATTAAGAATACGAGAGTGACAAATGAGATGGAGATCTTGGCTATCATCAAACCATCCTCCCTCCGCTTATCTCTTTCCTTTCTATATGATAAGTCTACTCGCGCCTCAAGGGCCGGTCATTTACGCTCTCCACTGCATGAACAGCATTCCCAACTAGATCTGTACGGCTTCCGTTGTCTCCTTTTCGATTCCCGACTCTAGCTCACAGGTATCCATAAGAGCGACCAGCCCTGAATGCTTAAACCTATCAATCCTCTCCTAAATTTCTTTCTTTTTGTCGTTGGGCAAGGAGCAATCCATTCAGCACTTTCCGATGGGGACCAAAAGCCACTGGGCTACCAAGAAGTCGGATTCAGTTCAGTCCCGTTTTCAAGATCCGGTTCAGTGTTTGGGGATGGCTTGGTCCAAGCCCACATCCATAGTAGATGGACTTGAGCAGGCAAGTATGCCACCTACTGATATGATTGATTATGACAATTATGATATGGACTGGACGGTTGTGCAACCGATTGTACTGACTCGCTTACCCCCGAGAACACCTAAGACATGGGGGTTATTTACGCGAGTAAGCCTAGCAAGGACCAAGATCTCGATCTAGCCTAGTTGGGGCTTTAGAGTCCACATGACACAGTACCAAGAACGGGAGAACCAGTAACAATTGATACGGATTTCCAACCAACGGATCTTCTTACCTTTGGACCGGAACCTTTAGCTGTTTCCTACTCGGTCTACAGCTTGGTTTGAAATGAGGGAGCCATACCGTGTGGTTGAAGCAGAGTACCGTTTTGCAGTGGATAGGGCACTATCTCTATTCGTAGCAGCATTGCGTATTGCTCTCACTAGGAAAGGGGGACATAACCCCTACTATAGAGCAGGAATGGAAGGGAATGAGCTCGGCTGCTTCTCCCCCACACTTCTTTATTTCTCCGTGCCCCTATTTAGTTAGTACTTTCGAGTTAAGAGCGAGAAAACGAACTATTTCATTTAATAAAAAAAGTGCAACGGCTGTAGAGTGAAAAGGCCATGAGGATGGCTACGGCTTTGAAGCTCCTTTATCTACCATAGATAGAATGGAAGAGTTTTTTCTCACTGCACTGATCCACCAAGGCTAGGGATATCCAATGGGATGGAGCTATTTCCCTTGGCACCTTAGAGTCCTCAGACGATGAACAGAGCACTAGATGCCCTAATCTACTCCTATGCTAAGTGTCTTTGTTTGGTTTGATTTCTTGTGAAAGCGGCTAGCCCCATCACTAAAGCATGCCTGTTCCATATGAAAGGTGATGTAGGTAGGGCTGGTAGGGGAAGTAAGAAATAGGTGAGACTCGTTAATGAAACTAGCCTTCAGCCTTAGATTTCTAAGTTCTGTTTCCACCATTACTAGTGTTTCCTTGCTTTTCATAATAGAAAAAGATCAACTAAACTAAACCAGAGATTGTCGTAGAGATTGGCAGGACTGGGTATTATTCTGGGCGATGAAATGGATGGAATTTCTTGAAACATAACTCACTTCACTTATAATCGAATTTGGAAAAGGGAGACTAGCTGCTGCAATAAATCAAGAAGAAAGCAGGCGCAAAAGAGAAGCTCAATGAGAGAGATTCTAGACCGGTCATGGTCGGGGCTGATCGATCGCTCCTTAAAAGGGAGTTAACTGCTTCGAACCATACATGAAACTTATCTCATAGAGTGAGCTAGCCCCAGATAGCGAAGGATAGCTATTGACTTATTGGGAAACCCGCCTCCAATACATGCTTATCCCAGACCCCCTATTCCTTCATTTTAGGTTTTCATGGCCGATTCAATAACATAGTTCGCACACCTCTTTTCAATTCTCTAGAGATAGTTGTCATTTATCTCTTCTTCCGGGTCCCTCCTATTTGGTTGGAAGTTTCCTGCTCCAGTTGGGAAAGCAAGGGCCCTAGTTTCGTTATTGAGTCTCGTTATGGTCGAATATGAATGAATCCTGGAATGGAATAAAAACATGAGTAAAATGCATCGTAGTCCCTCAATCGAACAGTCAACTAGTTCATATCTAACCTTATGTATTCTTTTCCCGCACCTTAGCTTCAAATAATTGAATGAATGAGTGCTATTTCAGAGTTCAAGTTTAGGTATTAGCTCGCTACAGTTTAGTCAGTAGTTCTGTCCCTTTGTTCGGTGAACTAGTTCTGGATATAAGCATTAGAATGAGAGTGGCTACGTATTCGGATTACTTGACTCGCTTTCCTGTTTCCGAATCCCTTCTTGCATACAATCCTAATTCACAATCCGATTCTTGCTCGATTCTATAATGAAAAACAGACCTTGTGCCATGGATTTGATGAAGCTTGAAAGGACTCCCCTTGTTCGAAGCCAAAGATAAGAAGCATACGGGTGACAACCCCAATCCTTATATATCAATCCAATTACCGGAGGAACGAAGAACTAAGTTTGCCTGACGCCCGAAAACAACTTGTTTGTTTTGGTGGAAGAGGAAGAAATAGAGAAAGATCGCCGCTTTTCATACGCTAATTCGTGATTCAAAGTAGAGCGAGTGAGGGAGCTATACCCGGGACTCAATCAACATATGCCAAGTGTTCCGTAATCTATGGGCAGCACTCCGTAGGAATGTTATAGTCTAGGCATGTCGTAGTAGTCATTAGACAGAAAGAGGAGAAACTTAACATGTCTTATTCCGAATTCCTGCGGTTGTCATTATGTTCCAGCAAGGAAATAGTCATTCTTTCATTCCGAGCATTCGACTAACGGCACAGATTTCTAGTGCTATAACAGAAACTGCCCTTAACGCGCAAATGAAAGCCCTCACAACACTCTTTACCTGCAACTGCTCCCGCTTATGGTAGTAGATAAACAGGTGGTGGACATGTATCTGCAGCCTCTGCTGCTGGTAGATTGACTGTTTTATATGGACTGAAAAAAAAACGGAGGGTAGTGCTTGAGAATGCTACTCTATTCCTGGAATTAGCCATCCCCTTCTTTGACTATTCGACCTGCTCCTCGAAGCAAGGAAGGGAATGAAGATGGCATTGAATGCCCTTTCCGCAAGAAGGATAGGAGTTGGCTTACCGCATCTACCTTCTCATCGCGGGATAAGGGCTGGGGCGTTAACTTAAGTACTAAAGCTGCTGGAGCGGCTGCCTTCGTTGATTCCCCACGAAGGAATCGGAATATCGCTACTTCCCCTTACTGCCCTAAGCGGGGGAGATGGATTAAAAACCTTGTGTGAAGGAAAGGCTGTCAAAGTCGTTGACCATTAATCCGGTTGAAGGACAAATGGACAGTGAATCAACGGAATCGAGTTGTTCTAAGGATTCGGATTCGGCAGTCGAGACATCTATATCTATGGAATTTCAAAAGAGAGAAAAGGATCCGAATCCGACCCGAGGACGAGCTCAAACCTTAGGGTTTGAAAAGAAGAAGTAAAGCTCTCGTTTACTTCAATCAAAAAAGGTAGGTCATAACACAGATTGAATTAGACCTTACTCAATCACTCATCGCTGGAAAAAGTAGAGCGATTTCCTCGCAAAAAAAGCACGAGCGAGATATTCTTCCTTAACAGGGATCTCAATTGCGGGAAGAAGTACAAAGGGCAAAGGCAGAAGTGGAAGGGTCAAACTCCTCTATCGGGGAAAGACAGGAAGGATCAAAGTGTAAAATCACTTGTTTGAAACATCTATAAAATAGAAATGGCTATTAGAAGTTGTATTTTCGGTGGTCAAAGGGAAGGAATCAGAAAAGAGGGAAGCGCTCTCAAGGTAGAATCAGTTCCAGGCAAGTATGTCCATTGAAAGGAAAGAGTCCCTAAACAGACAGGTTTTCAGCAAATAAGACGGGTCCTGGTCTTCGGCAACAAAAGAAGCCGAAGCGAGAGCTCGATCAAAGAACCTTTATAGATCCTCATCATCCTCAGGTTCTGGATACACAGCGAGAAGGGAATCTTCCTGTTCGAATGGAAGATTTTCGAAAGAGAGGGGAGAAATCAATCACATGCGTGAGCGGATCGAGCTATTATATAATAAGTAACGGCTGAAAAAGCTATTCTTGGTAGATCCACTTGTCAAGGCGCGGAAAGCCGTGTTCCTTCTCAGCTCACGCTTTCCTGATTGATTTGAAAGACCCTACACACCACCGTATCCTTGTGCCCGAACTCCTCAACTCGTCCCCACGCGCGCAGGCGCCTAAGCCCCGCCACCGTCTCGAGCTCGCCGGCGCCTAGCTCTGCTCCGTCCGCCACTCCTTTGCATTGCTGCTGCCATCTCCAGGATCGCCAAGGCCACCGCAAAACGTCCTCTGCCACCCCCGATGCGCCCCTCTTCTTCCCTCCTGGTTCGTCTCCATTGTGCCCCGCTTCTCCTTACTGAGGCTGCCGCCGGCGTCCCAAGCTCAATCGTGCCCTGCTGCCACTGCTCTTCTCGCGTGCCGCCTGACATGTGCTGCTGCAGCTTCGCGCGTGCTGTCGTGCCTTGCTGCTGCTTCGTCCGACCGCGGAAGACCTCCGTCGAGCTCGCCCGGCCACCTTCGCCCTCGGCGTGGCCCTGCCTCCACTAGCATCCGCCTCCTGTCGGCCGTTTTCATGGGTTCGGGGAGCCCCAAGTCATGTGCGTGGCCTCGTTGGTTGTTGATGCTACGCTGTTGACTTTCTCCATTGTCTCCCTAGGCTCGTCAAACCCTGTACCCAGAGCCCAAGTCAGAAGACTCCGTGGATGTGCTTCTCACTTGTGCCATTTTGGATCATCAAGAACGTTTCGGGATTCGCCAAGTACCATTACGCCCAGAGACCACGGATCCGTGAAGTTCCACTACCGTCGCCGTGTATCCAACAAGTTCGGGAGTACGACTACTTCCCACGACGACCTTGTACCACTACCGTCGCAAGAACCGAGACCGGCAAGTCTGAAGACCCAAGTACCATGACGCCAAGTACCCCTTCGTATCGCCAAGGTGGATCTCGAACGTTGACGAGGTATCGATAAGACCATCGATGTGTACGGCTACAACATGAATGTGTACCCGACGACCCCGGAGTCCTATGTTGCGCCAAGTACCCGCTCGTTGACCCAAACATCTACAGGAAAACGTGTCCCACTACCACCGCCCGAACGTCTATGAAACATGTACCACGACCATCATTGAAGACCCCGTGGACGTCAAGTTCCGTGTCGTGACCCCGAACATCTACAGACATGAACCACTACTTCCCTCGATGACCCGTGAACGACTACTTCCTCTACGAACCGATCCGCTTCTAAACGTACGCTTCGAAGGTATAACCCCGAGACGCCCGTCCGAGAATGATTGCATGTGTGTTGAATGAGATGAACCCCGCGTTTGCATCGTGTTTGAAATTGTCGCTTGCATGGTCCTCCTCGTTGCCATGCCGTCCACCCGTGGGAACTCGGCAACCGGGATCACCCCACCTTCTATCGCATGTCACGCTCCCGTCACTTTTCCTTTTGCACCGGTATCTCCGTGAGCTACCGGAACTGGAATGTTGCCGTGGCACCATTTTCCGTTGCCGTTGCCGTGGCACCCCTTTCATTTCCGCCACGATGACAAATGCTTCATAAAATGCTCTTATCAACATTTTCATAAATTTTGCATAACACTTGAACATGTCATCCGCATCATGATAACAACAATTAAAATGGTTTAAATTGTTGTTTGCCTTAAATTGCTAATGCATATGGGGATTACCGGATTTGTTGCTTGTTATATCCGGCCCCATTTAAATTGTTTAGATAGTATAGTTTTGTTATGCTTCACCTCTTTCCATGCTAAACCAACATTTAATATTGTTGAGTACCTAAGCGAGAGAGAACTAAATAAGTCACATGGTGTATCGTCAATATGCAACTGAGTTGCATATTGAGCTCCACTTAATTTGTAGAATTGTTTGTTGCACTTTGCCATGCCATGCATATTTAAACCGGACATGCATCATGCTTGGTTGTGCATCATGCCATGTTTATGTGTTGGTTGTTTATCTATGTTGTTTGCTTCTTTCGGGTTGTTTCTCGCGTTAGCTTCGGTTTCGTTCCGGAGTTTTGAGGATCCGTTCGACTACATCCGTTTGTCTTCTTCATGGACTCGTTCTTCTTCCTTGCGGGATCTCAGGCAAGATGACCATACCCTCGAAATCACTTCTATCTTTGCTTGCTAGTTGCTCGCTCTATTGCTATGCCCGATACCTACCACTTGCTATGTCATGCCTCCCATATTGCCATGTCAAGCCTCTAACCCACCTTGTCCTAGCAAACCGTTGTTTGGCTATGTTACCGCTTTGCTCAGCCCCTCTTATAGTGGCTAGTTGCAGGTGAAGATGGAGTTTGTTCCATGTTGGAACATGTTGTTATGTTGGGATATCACAATATCTATTATTTAATTAATGCATCTATATACTTGGTAAAGGGTGGAAGGCTCGGCCTTATGCCTGGTGTTTTGTTCCACTCTTGCCGCCCTTAGTTTCCGTCATACCGGTGTTATGTTCCTTGATTTTGCGTTCCTTACGCGGTTGGGTTATAATGGGAACCCCTTGACAGTTCGCTTTGAATAAAACTCCTCCAGCAAGGCCCAACCTTGGTTTTACATTTGCACTAACAACCTATCACCTTCCCTTGGGTTCTGCAGACTCAAGGGTCATCTTTATTTTAACCCCCCCCCCGGGCCAGTGCTTGTCTAAGTGTTGGTCCGAAACAGAGCCACTTGCGGCGCCACCTCGGGGAAACTTGAGGGCTGGTTTTAGCTGTACGTAGTGTTCATCCGGTGTTGCCCTGAGAACGAGATATGTGCAGCTCCTATCAGGATGTCGGCGCATCGGGCGGTCTTGCTGGTCTTGTTTTACCATTGTCGAAATGTCTTGTAACCGGGATTCCGAGTCTGATCGGGTCTTCCTGGGAGAAGGAATATCCTTCGTTGACCGTGAGAGCTTGTGATGGGCTAAGTTGGGACACCCCTGCAGGGTTTTGAACTTTCGAAAGTCGTGCCCGCGGTTATGGGCAGATGGGAATTTGTTAATATCCGGTTGTAGAGAACCTGACACTTAACTTAATTAAAATGCATCAACCGCGTGTGTAGCCGTGATGGTCTCTTTCCGGCGGAGTCCGGGAAGTGAACAGTTCTTGTGTATGCTTGAACGTAAGTAGTTTCAGGATCACTTCTTGATCACTTCTAGTTCACGACCGTGCTTTGCTTCTCTTCTCGCTCTCATTTGCGTAAGTTAGCCACCATATATGCTTAGTGCTTGCTGCAGCTCCACCTCACTACCTTTTCCCTACCCATAAGCTTAAATAGTCTTGATCGCGAGGGTGTGAGATTGCTGAGTCCCCGTGACTCACAAATTACTTCCAAAACCAGTTGCAGGTGCCGATGATACCAGTGCAGGTGACGCAACCCAGCTCGAGTGGGAGCCCGATGAAGATCATGTTCGTTGGGTTGTTTCGTTTCCTTTCGGTCAGTAGTGGAGCCCAGTTGGGGCGATCGGGGATCTGTTGCATTAGGGGTTGTGTTTCTTTATTTGGTTCTGTACTCGGACCTTGATTGTATTCTGGATGATGTAATGCTATATTTATGTGTTGTGTGAAGTGGCGATTGTAAGCCAACTCTTTATCCCTCTCTTATTCAGTACATGGGATGTGTAAAGATTACCCCTCTTGCGACATGCCTACTATGCGGTTATGCCTCTAAGTCATGCTCCGACACGTGGGAGATATAGCCGCATCGTGGCTGTTACAAGTTGGTAATCAGAGCCTTCCCCGACTTAGGAGCCCCCTGCTTGATCGAATTGCTGGCGTTGTTGAGTCTAGAAAAATGTTTTGAGTCTTATAGGATTATATATATCAGGGAGTAGGATTCTTTTTACTCCTTGGTCCCTTCGTCGCTCTGGTGAGGCCTCCTGACGTACAGTTTTGACTCTTCTCTCCTCAAATTTCGCGAAATGTTTTTTTAGGATCACACGGCTATTTTGGAATCCTTCTGATGGTTTTGTGACGAGAACATTGTTCTTGGTGCCTCCTGACATTTAGGGGTTGTGGCAGTGTCCCGGGGAGTTGAGCTCCGAGGTGTTGTCGTCACAATTTTATCATTGCAGTTCTGGAATACCTGAGTTTCGCCGACATAGAAAATCTCCTTTATGCAGTTGTTGGTGAGATAACCTCGACGCCACCCAGTACTGGGGTGGGAGTTTGGGAGTATTGCCATAACTCGTATAACGGATGCTTTTCGAAGGTTGAGGTAAATGATTTCCGAAGGTTTCTTGGTTATGTGTTGAAGGATGGATACAGCTGGATGTAGGATTTGCTAGTTTTGGGTGAGATATTATGCTTCCCCTGTATCCCCAACACCTGATTGCATAACTAGAAAGTTTAGGGAGTTTATAAGTGGGAATTCAAGTAGCTCGTAGGAATTTTTTCCAACAGACACATGATACAATATGGGATCTTTCATATGTTTGTTTCCGGCTTATTCTGCAAGCCAATCCTTTGTTTTATTTTTTTCAGTTGTGGTATTCGAGTTGCTTCGAAGTCAAATGTTGATTCCATACCTTTCCTAAGTGGTGTTCTCATATTCCTATGGGAGTACTAATCCTTCTTGATCATCGAGTTTGTCATGTTAATTCTTTTTCAACCGCCGTGTTCTCTCTTCAAGTGGATCCGATCTTTTTCAACATCCGCAAGATCAACTCAAGTCTTCTCAACGTTGTTTGTTTCATCCATCCCAAGTTGCCTTTGTTTTCGCGCTCCCACCCTTTTTCTTCAAGGACTCATATTTCTTATTCGAGTATCCATCTTATGGATGTGAAGTCTCTCCATTCTTTTCCGTCAATCTTCTTATCCGGTGATTCTTAGAAAGTTACTAACGGAGCTTCAAGCTCATCATTATTCGTTCTTTTTCTTCTCCGGTGGATTCAAGTCAAGTTTTGTTGATCATATCCTTTTTTTCCTTGTTTCAAATGTGTTCTCATGCCAGTGCACCTCTTAATCATCCACTCTTGCTATTCTATTGTTCCGGAGTGCTGAAGATATCTCAGAAGGCTCGTCTTGTCATCCAAGATCCGTTCAACCTATTTCGAGGTTGTTATCTCATTCAAGCCATTTAATTCAACCGGTGCAATCTCTCTTTTCAAGCAATCTCATCCAAAGGTGTATCTTTTGAGTGGGCCTAACCCACAGGTCTTTTCCCCAGGATCTTACCTAACTATTCTAATCTCCCCGGAGTTACTCTCAAATTCTTCTCCAAGTTGACGTAAGAATGAATTATCATCAGTCATTTGTGTTTCTCCAAGATCTTTCAAATCCATTTCATTGTTGATTCAACCTTTATATTATTCTTATTCCGGAGTGCCTCAACAATTCATGACGGTGTTTCTCGTCGTCATTCTCGGATTTTGAAGACGAAGAAGATTTTCTCTCTCAATCTTGCTCCATTCTCTTCAAGATTCATGGTTCTAGCTTGATGCCATCCTCTCATAATTGTTTTCGATTGTGAGAAGTCTTTTCACCCATCCGGAGCAATTCAAGAGTCTTTTCAGTTTGATTCTCCGGAGCCCATCATCTCATAATTATTCATTCTCAGCTTTCAGCTATTGTTCTCAAAATCTTACTGGTGCATCATTCAAATATTCTCTAATCAGTTCGTGATCTATTCGTTCTCATGTATCAAATTCCCTCAAGTATCTTCATTCATTTTTCCAATTCTACCCGGTAATTTGTGCCTTTTCTACTCTCTTCTTCAATTCTTATGGTGGTTCGTTCAAGATTTCTCTTCCTTCTTTATCATATCAATTTATTCGTTGTTTCAATCCCACCGGTGGTTCCATCAATACCTTCCCAAGTTTGCACTATATCTCTCTTAATCCTTTCTACGAGAATAAGTAGTATGCCAAATCCGTTGCTTGTCATCAATTTAATTGGTGAAGGATACACATAATGTAGTTCTTATTCTTGTTTCATCCAAGCATTCTAATTTCTTCTTTTCGGAGTGGTTCATCATATCACATTCTCGGTTTGAGATGCTTTATCTTTTCTTTTCCCGGAGTTCCAAGCTCTTTCAAGTATGTCACCACGAAGATCCATCCAAATCATCGCAAGGCTTCACCTTGTGTTTTCAAATTCTCTTTCCTTCGTTATTTTTTTGTTACCGGAGTTCTTCATGGAGGCTCTACATGATGGTTCATAAAGGATTTAATTCCTTCTCGAAGTGTTCATTGAGATTCTTTTCAGAGGAGCTCAAGTTTTCTTCATTTTTCAATCCGGAGTGCAAATTGTTCTTCCTTATCTTTTGAGGTGGTAATATATCATTCTTCTTTCACAAGAATGAGGTATTTAAACCCATCACTTTCTTCCATGGAGTTATCTTGGTATAAATTTCACCTAAAGCCTTCCATTGTGAATGTTGCTCTTTGTGGTGATTATCTATGATCCAAATTTTATCCTTATCACCTTGGTGGAAGAAGCTTTCTATTCTTTTCTAGCTCTCAATCCAATCTATTGTTTTCCGTTAGTGGCAGAATTTCACCTCATAATTTTGGGATGTTTTCCATAAGCCCACAATAATCTTATCCTTTCGTTGCTGATAATTTTGAAGTGTGAAGACTATGTTCTTTCCTTTGCTTATCCATTCAACCGGACTGTTGTGTCATTCCTTCAATCTCTTTTCATCTTATCAAGTTTCCTTCTCTTTTGTACCGGAGTGTTGTCCAAATTATATTATTCTTATTCTTTCTCTATCTTGTTTCAACCGGAGTGTCGTGTCCTTCATTCAAGTTCTCTCATCTTATCAAGTTATACCTCCCTTTTCAACCGGAGTGCTGCCCGAATTTGTTCTTCCTTGTTCCTCTTTTCTAACGGAGTGTTTTCAACTTTGTTCATCTCCACTATATTCATTTCTCGAAATTGGTTAACCTCGCAAGGTTCATGGTTTCACTCGTTTGTCAAAGAAGCAACTTAGTTTTACCTCTCCTCTTCCTCTTCCGTTTTCCCTCTGGTGCCATCCTAGATCTCAGGACGAGATCCTCTCGTAGTGGTGGAGTGTTGTGACGCCCCAAGATCGGAGCTTCAGATGCCTTCCAGGGTTTCCGGGTTTCATCGTGTGATTTGTTTTGATTCGTTGCATCATGTGCATTGCATCATGTCATCATGCAACCCGTTTTAAAACTCAACTAAATAAATTGCATGGATCTTCGTTCCATTTAAACCGAGGGAATTCACATGGTGATTCTCTTTATAACATATCCTCCCGATATTAGGGAGCTATTATAAATATTTCCATTCTTTTGGAATTCACCTTAACACACTTGCATATTAAATCCCTTGGCCATTTCTTCTTCAAGTGTTGACTCTCTAACCTTGCCTTTTATTCTTTCATCATTTTTTCGGAGCTCTACCAAATTCTCAACATTTTTGGATACTCCTAAAACCTCTTCCTAGTTCAAACCCATTTGAATTAAATTCAAATGAGTTTGAATTCTTATCATTCGATCTGACTTTTCTAATTTTCTCGGACCAAGCATATTTTTGTGAGTCCAAGAAAATTAACCACATGCCCAAATTCTTCCTCTAACCTTCTCTTCTCTCTTCTCCTTTCTCTTAGTTCTCTGTTAATGTAAAGAGAAGGATATAGGAGAGAGAAGAGCCTAGCTGGGCCTCCCAGCCCAGCTGCAACTTGCCCAAACAACCAGCTCGCTGCTTCTCCTGGGCCTTACAACGTCTCGCGCCGGCCCATATAATCCTAACCCTAGGCCCGAGCGACCCTAGCACTCCCGCATCGCTCTCTCCCTCTCCCTCATCTCCACCCCGCCGCCAGAGAGACCCGCTCGATCCCCTCACCCTCCCCCCATCAAACCCTTCATCTCGCTCGTCTCCTTCTCCTTCCCTCGCGCCACCACTCACACCACACGCCTTGAGAGTCCCGCGTGCCTGATCCCCATGGTTCGCGCCTCCCTGTCGCCGTTGTCGCTCCGCGCTCCGCCTCCAATCGAGCTCTCCATCGTCGCCGGAACCGCGCCTCATCACCGTTCCTTCTTCATGGCGCTGTCGGGGCGAAGCTCTATCGCGCGTGCAGTCACGGCAAGCCCTGTGCCCAAGCTCCTCAACCCATCCCCATGCGCGCAGGCGCCTCAGCCCCGCCACCATCTCGAGCTCGCCGGCGCCTAGCTCTGCTCCGTCCGCCACTCCTTTGCATTGCTGCTGCCATCTCCGGGATCGCCAAGGCCACCGCAAAACGTCCTCTGCCACCCCCGATGCGCCCCTCTTCTTCCCTCCTGGTTCGTCTCCATTGCGCCCCGCTTCTCCTTACTGAGGCTGCCGCCGGCGTCCCAAGCTCAATCGTGCCCTGCTGCCACTGCTCTTCTCGCGTGCCGCCTGACATGTGCTGCTGCAGCTTCGCGCGTGCTGTCGTGCCTTGCTGCTGCTTCGTCCGACCGCGGAAGACCTCCGTCGAGCTCGCCCGGCCACCTTCGCCCTCGGCGTGGCCCTGCCTCCACTAGCATCCGCCTCCTGTCGGCCGTTTTCATGGGTTCGGGGAGCCCCAAGTCATGTGCGTGGCCTCGTTGGTTGTTGATGCTACGCTGTTGACTTTCTCCATTGTCTCCCTAGGCTCGTCAAACCCTGTACCCAGAGCCCAAGTCAGAAGACTCCGTGGATGTGCTTCTCACTTGTGCCATTTTGGATCATCAAGAACGTTTCGGGATTCGCCAAGTACCATTACGCCCAGAGACCACGGATCCGTGAAGTTCCACTACCGTCGCCGTGTATCCAACAAGTTCGGGAGTACGACTACTTCCCACGACGACCTTGTACCACTACCGTCGCAAGAACCGAGACCGGCAAGTCTGAAGACCCAAGTACCATGACGCCAAGTACCCCTTCGTATCGCCAAGGTGGATCTCGAACGTTGACGAGGTATCGATAAGACCATCGATGTGTACGGCTACAACATGAATGTGTACCCGACGACCCCGGAGTCCTATGTTGCGCCAAGTACCCGCTCGTTGACCCAAACATCTACAGGAAAACGTGTCCCACTACCACCGCCCGAACGTCTATGAAACATGTACCACGACCATCATTGAAGACCCCGTGGACGTCAAGTTCCGTGTCGTGACCCCGAACATCTACAGACATGAACCACTACTTCCCTCGATGACCCGTGAACGACTACTTCCTCTACGAACCGATCCGCTTCTAAACGTACGCTTCGAAGGTATAACCCCGAGACGCCCGTCCGAGAATGATTGCATGTGTGTTGAATGAGATGAACCCCGCGTTTGCATCGTGTTTGAAATTGTCGCTTGCATGGTCCTCCTCGTTGCCATGCCGTCCACCCGTGGGAACTCGGCAACCGGGATCACCCCACCTTCTATCGCATGTCACGCTCCCGTCACTTTTCCTTTTGCACCGGTATCTCCGTGAGCTACCGGAACTGGAATGTTGCCGTGGCACCATTTTCCGTTGCCGTTGCCGTGGCACCCCTTTCATTTCCGCCACGATGACAAATGCTTCATAAAATGCTCTTATCAACATTTTCATAAATTTTGCATAACACTTGAACATGTCATCCGCATCATGATAACAACAATTAAAATGGTTTAAATTGTTGTTTGCCTTAAATTGCTAATGCATATGGGGATTACCGGATTTGTTGCTTGTTATATCCGGCCCCATTTAAATTGTTTAGATAGTATAGTTTTGTTATGCTTCACCTCTTTCCATGCTAAACCAACATTTAATATTGTTGAGTACCTAAGCGAGAGAGAACTAAATAAGTCACATGGTGTATCGTCAATATGCAACAGAGTTGCATATTGAGCTCCACTTAATTTGTAGAATTGTTTGTTGCACTTTGCCATGCCATGCATATTTAAACCGGACATGCATCATGCTTGGTTGTGCATCATGCCATGTTTATGTGTTGGTTGTTTATTATGTTGTTTGCTTCTTTCCGGGTTGTTTCTTGTGTTAGCTTCGGTTTCGTTCCGGAGTTTTGAGGATCCGTTCGACTACATTCGTTTGTCTTCTTCATGGACTCGTTCTTCTTCCTTGCGGAATTTCAGGCAAGATGACCATACCCTCGAAATCACTTCTATCTTTGCTTGCTAGTTGCTCGCTCTATTGCTATGCCGCGATACCTACCACTTGCTATGTCATGCCTCCCATATTGCTATGTCAAGCCTCTAACCCACCTTGTCCTAGCAAACTGTTGTTTGGCTATGTTACCGCTTAGCTCAGCCCCTCTTATAGCGTTGGTAGTTGCAGGTGAAGATGGAGTTTGTTCCATGTTGGAACATGGTTATTGTTGGGATATCACAATATATCTTATTTACTTTAATGCACCTATACACTTGATATAGGGTGGAAGGCTCGGCCTTATGCCTGGTGTTTTGTTCCACTCTTGCCGCCCTAGTATCCGTCATACCGGTGTTATGTTCCTTGATTTTGCGTTCCTTACGCGGTTGGGTTATAATGGGAACCCCTTGACAGTTCGGCTTGAATAAAACTCCTCCAGCAAGGCCCAACCTTGGTTTTACATTTGCACCAACAACCTATCACCTTCCCTTGGATTCTGCAGACTCAAGGGTCATCTTTATTTTAACCCCCCCCCCGGCCAGTACTTGTCTAAGTGTTGGTCCGAAACAGAGCCACTTACGGCGCCACCTCGGTGAAATTTGAGGGTTGGTTTTAGCTGTACGTAGTGTTCATCCGGTGTTGCCCTGAGACCGAGATATGTGCCGCTCCTATCAGCATGTTGGCGCATCGGGCGGTCTTGCTGGTCTTGTTTTACCATTGTCGAAATGTCTTGTAACTGGGATTCCGAGTCTGATCGGGTCTTCCTAGGAGAAGGAATATCCTTCGTTGACCGTGAGAGCTTGTGATGGGCTAAGTTGGGACACCCCTGCAGGGTTTTGAACTTTCGAAAGTCGTGCCCGCGGTTATGGGCAGATGGGAATTTTTTAATATCCGGTTGTAGGGAACCTGACACTTAACTTAATTAAAATACATCAACCGCGTGTGTAGCCGTGATGGTCTCTTTCCAGCGGAGTCCGGGAAGTGAACAAGTTCTTGTGATATGCTTGAACGTAAGTAGTTTCAGGATCACTTCTTGATCACTTCTAGTTCACGACCGTGCTTTGCTTCTCTTCTCGCTCTCATTTGCGTAAGTTAGCCACCATATATGCTAGTGCTTGCTGCAACTCCACCTCACTACCTTTTCCTACCCATAAGCTTAAATAGTCTTGATCGCGAGGGTGTGAGATTGCTGAGTCCCCGTGACTCACAAATTACTTCCAAAACCAGTTGCAGGTGCCGATGATACCAGTGCAGGTGACGCAACCCAGCTCGAGTGGGAGCCCGATGAAGATCATGTTCGTTGGGTTGTTTCGTTTCCTTTCGGTCAGTAGTGGAGCCCAGTTGGGGCGATCGGGGATCTGTTGCATTAGGGGTTGTGTTTCTTTATTTGGTTCTGTACTCGGACCTTGATTGTATTCTGGATGATGTAATGCTATATTTATGTGTTGTGTGAAGTGGCGATTGTAAGCCAACTCTTTATCCCTCTCTTATTCAGTACATGGGATGTGTAAAGATTACCCCTCTTGCGACATGCCTACTATGCGGTTATGCCTCTAAGTCGTGCTCCGACACGTGGGAGATATAGCCGCATCGTGGCTGTTACAAGTTGGTAATCAGAGCCTTCCCCGACTTAGGAGCCCCCTGCTTGGTCGAATTGCTAGCGTTGTTGAGTCTAGAAAAATGTTTTGAGTCTTATAGGATTATATATATTGGAGAGTAGGATTCTTTTTACTCCTCAGTCCCTTCGTCGCTCTGGTGAGGCCTCCTGACGTACAGTTTTGACTCTTCTCTCCTCAAATTTCACGAAATGTTTTTTTAGGATCACGCGGCAATTTTGGAATCGTTCTGATGGTTTTGTGACGAGAACATTGTTCTTGGTGCCTCTTGACATTTAGGGGTTGTGGCAGTGTCCCGGGGAGTTGAGCTCCAAGGTGTTGTCGTCACAATTTTATCGTTGCAGTTCTAGAATACCTGAGTTTCGCCGACATCAAAAATCTCCTTTATGCAGTTGTTGGTGAGATAACCTCGACGCCACCCAGTACTGGGGCAGGAGTTCAGGAGTATTGCCATAACTCGTATAACGGATGCTTTTCGAAGGTTGAGGTAAATGATTTCCGAAGGTTTCTTCGTTATGTGTTGAAGGATGGATACAGCTGGATGTAGGCTTTGCTAGTTTTTGGTGAGATATTATGATTCCCCTGTATCCCCTATATTTATGTGTTGTGTGAAGTGGCGATTGTAAGCCAACTCTTTATCCCTCTCTTATTCAGTACATGGGATGTGTAAAGATTACCCCTCTTGCGACATGCCTACTATGCGGTTATGCCTCTAAGTCATGCTCCGACACATGGGAGATATAGCCGCATCGTGGGTGTTACAGAAACCCATGCCTTTTCCTCCTAAACCATCCAAGAAAAAGAATGATAAGGATTTTGAGCGCTTTGCTAAAATGATTAGACCTATCTTTTTGCGTATGCGTTTGACTGATATGCTTAAAATGAATCCTTATGCTAAGTACATGAAAGATATTGTTACTAATAAAAAAAAAGATACCGGAAGCTGAAATTTCCACCATGCTTGCTAATTATACTTTTAAGGTGGAATACCTAAGAAACTAGGAGATCCAGGAGTACCAACTATACCATGCTCCATTAAAAGAAACTATGTTAAAACTGCTCTATGTGATCTTGGAGCCAGTGTTAGTGTTATGCCTCTCTCTTTATATCGTAGACTTTATTTGAATAAGTTGACACATACTGAAATATCTTTGCAAATGGCTGATAAATCAACTGCTATTCCTGTCAGTATTTGTGAGAATGTGCCTGTTGTGGTTGCAAACGTTACTATTTTAACGGACTTTGTTATTCTTGATATTCCCGAGGACGATAGTATGTCGATTATCCTTGGTAGACCCTTTTTGAATACTGCAGGGGCTGTTATTGATTGCAACAAAGGCAATGTCACTTTTCATGTTAATGGTAATGAGCATACGATACACTTTCCGAGGAAACAACCTCAAGTCCATAGTCTCAATTCTATTGGAAAAATCTCAACAATTACTATTGGAGTTTTGAATTTCCTCTTTCTACTGTCAAGAAGAAATATGATATTCTTATTGTTGGGGATGTGCATATCCCAGTTGAGGTAACCTAGTGTTATTCGAAATTTCTCCGGTTTCATGCAATTCGGAATGAGTTTGTTAACAAGACTTGATCAAACTTGTTAGTGGATTCCTTTTGATGAGCATGAGATGGATGAAGTTAGAAAGCACAACCTTTTGTACCCTCTTTTTACTTTCTGTTATTTATATTAAATAAAGTAAAAATAGTATTTTCTGACTGTTTTCTGAATTATCCTTGCAATAAAAAATATCCCGAAAATAAAAGTTCTCCAAATGCCCTGAAAATTTAATATGTTTTTTCCAAAATATTTGAGAATTATTGGCACTGAGAACACACCAGGGGGGCCCACCATGTGCCCACGAGGGTGGAGGGCGCGCCCACCCCCCTGGGCGCGCCCCCTGCCTCGTGGACCCCACATGGGTCCCCTCCACTTATTCTTGCACCCACACACTTCGTCTTCCTCCAGAAAAAATCATCCACCAGCTCAAACCCGTGTTCTAGCTCATCTTGCTGCCATTTTCGATCTCCTTGCTCAAAGCCCCATTCACAAAACTGCTTTGGGGGATTGTTGTTCGGTATGTGACTCCTCCAATGGTCCAATTAGTTTTTGTTCTAGTGCTTTATTTATTGCAAATTTTTGTTGCTTAGGTGACCATGTTCTTGAGCTTGCATGTCAAATTTATGTGGTCAAAAGTAGTTTTAATGCATGATATAGCCTCTAGGCACTTGTAGGAGTAGTTGCTATCAATTTTGTTGAGTTTGGTTCACTTTTATTTTAAGTTACTAAAAATTTCAGAAATTTTCAGAAAAAGATGAAGAGATTTTTGAGGGGCTCATCGAGCCGAAGCTCGAAGGATAAGCAAAGTGAAGAGAATAAGAAGCCCAAGTATAATCTCCCTCGTACTGCGGAGGTATGGCCGTGTGAATGGCCTTGTCATGAGTTCTTGAGAGAAGCCGGGATTTATGAAGATTTTTATTATTTCGCTGAGAATGCAGGCCTCACTGACTTCCTTCATGACCAGTGTGAACAGCATCTCTTACTCACCAATATTTTGTGCAAAATTTTCATTTCCATGCTAGAAGATTGCCACCTTTGGTAGAATTCTATTTATATGATGAGCATAAGGAGATGTCACTTTATGATTTTTGCCGGGTTTGTAGGATACCCTTTGAGGGCAGCATAGAGGAACCACATCATAATGATGTGGAGGGATTCATTGATATGATTGTTGTAGGGGAAACGAGAAAGGTTTTCGATGCAAGAATTACTAGCATACATTTTCCTGTCCTACGCTACTTCGCAATATTTGCTAGTAGATGCTTAATTGGTCACGGGAACTGTGGAAATCTTAGTGCCCCTGATATTGTCATTTTGCGCCATGCTTTGTTTCGTGATACCACTTTTAGTTTAGGCGCTATTGTTGCTAAACGGTTAAATCTGAACCATACAAAGGGTCCCGTCTTGGGAGGCATCTTCGCCTCGCGCCTTGCTGCACACTTTAACATACCTATTAGGCACTATGAGAAAGAGGAAAAGTTGTTGCCTCATGTTTTTCTAGATTATAAGAGTATGGTAGCACATGATTTTATTGTTAAGAATAAGAAAAAGCTGCTTAACTATAGACTAATATTTGATAAGAATTACTTTAAGACTATTACCTTGCCTGCTCCCTCCTTGTTCAACATATTTTCAGGCACGTACCTTGTTTTTTCAGAGGCCGTTCAGGCATACCAGAGCCTGACATCAGCTCCAGAGCCGGAGCCACTATCTGATCCCCACCGTCAGTCTGTTCATCAGTGGGATCCGGAGGAGATCGCCAACCAGTGGCAACCCGAGGACCCTCCTCAGTACACTAGAGAGGGAAGCTTTGATCCATGGCCATAGACCAACTTAGGCCAAAAGCCTAAGCTTGGGGGAGTACATATCTCTCACCCACATTACATTCATGTTCACACACTCATGCCAGTTGTCGGTGCTCATACTTTTTCATTGTATCATCCATGCTAGTTTATTTTCTGTTTTAAGCTTTCTTCTTGTGTGTTTGAAAACCCTTAAGAAAAAAAAAACTTAGTTGTAGCTTCTAGCTAGTTTACTTTCCATGCCTGTAGTAGTAATAACTAAAACAAACCCCAAAAAGATTTCTTGTTCTTCTTTTTCTTGTTGGGAGCTTTCCCGTGTAAATAGTTTTGTTTCCTTTCTTTTCTTTGGGGGTCGAGAGGAGAAGAACTTGATGAAAATGTTGAGTGGCTCTCTTATGCATTATTGTTAATCTAACAAAGAGCCGGTATTACCTTGTCTTCTCCCTTGAATTGAATGCTTGCAGATTCCAGCTTAGTCCAATGCACGTGCACTATTATTATCAACATTGTTCGGTTGTGCAAGTGAAAGGCAATAATAAGATATATGATGAACTGATTGAGATGAGAGAAGCTGGTATGAACTCGACCTCTCTTGTTTTTGTAAATATGATTAGTTCATCGTTCCTGATTCAGCCTATTATGAATGAAACATGTTTGCAATGACAATTAGAGATTATAGTTTCTCATGCCATGCTTAATTTGCTAGGAGTTTATAATGGTTTACCTTGTGTGCCAACATGCTATTAAAATGGTTGTGATGTGGTATGATAGGGTGGTATCCTCCTTTGAACGATTCGAGTGGCTTGACTTGGCACATGTTCACGCATGTAGTTGAAACAAAATCAACATAGCCTCCATGATATTTATATTCATGGTGAACTATATCCTACTCATGCTTGCATTCAGTGTTGTTTAATTTTAATGCATGTTCATGACTGTTGTCGCTCTCTAGCTGGTCGCTTCCCAGTCTCTTTCTAGCCTTCACTTGTACTAAGCGGGAATACTGCTTGTGCATCCAACTCCATAAACCCCAAAAGTTATTCCACATGAGTCCACCATTCCTTCCTATATGTGGTATCTACCTGCCATTCCAAGTAAATTTGTATGTGCCAAACTCTAAACCTTCAAATTAAATTATGTTTTGTATACTCGAATAGCTCATGTATCAACTAGGGTTATCTCTATCTTCCATGCTAGCAAGGTTATTCTCAAGAGGAGTGGACTCCGCTCCTCACTCACGAGAAAATGGCTGGTCACAGGGATGCCCAGTCCCATGCTCAAATCAAATCAAAATAATTGCAAACAAAACACCCCCAGGATTGTTGTTAGTTGGAGGCACCCGTTGTTTCGAGCAAGCCATGGATTGATGCTTGTTGGTGGTGCGGGAGTATAAATTTTACCATTCTGCTTGGGAACCGCCTATAATGTGTGTAGCACGGAAGATATCGAGATCTCTCGGTTGTTATGTTGACAATGAAAGTATACCTCTCAAAATATTATTCATCTCTATTTCAAAATCGAGCTCTGGCACCTCTACAAATCTCTGCTTCCCTCTGAGAAGGGCCTATCTATTTACTTTTATGCTGAGTCATCATCCTCTTATTAAAAAGCACCAGTTGGAGTGCACCGCTGTCATTTGCATGTATTATTGTTAGTTTACATTGAATATGGCTTGACTGGATCTCCTTTACCATGAATTACAATTTCCAGACAGCCCTTGATCTTCAGGGGTGCTCTGCATTTATGTTTTGCAGTCTCAGAAAGGGCTAGCGAGATACCATCTTGTTATATCATATTATGATTGTTTTGAGAAAGTGTTGTCATCCGAGATTTACTATTATTGCTCGCTAGTTGATTATATCATTGATATGAGTAAACATGAGACCTAAATGTAATTGTGAATATGGTTAGTTCATAATCTTTTTTGAAAACTTGAATGCTGGCTTTACATATTTACAACAACAAGAGCGAACAGAGTTTGTAAAAGTTTTTCTTTATCACTTTCAGTTTATCAACTGAATTGCTTGAGGACTAGCAAAGGTTTAAGCTTGGGGGAGTTGATACGTCTCCATCGTATCTACTTTTCCAAACACTTTTCCCCTTGTTTTGGACTCTAAATTGCATGATTTGAATGGAACTAACCCGGACTGACGCGGTTTTCAGCGGAATTGCCATGGTGTTATTTTTGTGCAGAAATAAAAGTTCTTGGAATGACCTGAAAATCAACGGAGAATATTTTTGGAATTTATAAAAAATACTGGCGAAAGAATCAAGGCCAGGGGCCCACACCCTGTCCACGAGGGTGGGGGCGCGCCCCCTGCCTCGTGGTCCCACTGGTGCTCCACCGACCTCAACTCCAACTCCATATATTCACGTTCGGGGAGAAAATCGGAGAGAAGGATTCATCGCATTTTACAATACGGAGCCGCCGCCAAGCCCTAATCTCTCTCGAGTGGGCTGATTTGGAGTCCGTTCGGGGCTCCGGAGAGGGGAATCCGTCGCCATCGTCATCATCAACCTTCCTCCATCACCAATTTTATTATGCTCACCGCCGTGCGTGAGTATTTCCATCATAGGATTGATGGACGGTGATGGGTTGGATGAGATTTATCTTTTAACCGAGTTAGTTTTGTTAGGGTTTGATCCCTAGTATCCATTATGTTCTGAGATTGATGTTGCTATGACTTTGCTATGCTTAATGCTTGTCACTAGGGCCCGAGTGCCATGATTTCAGATCTGAACCTATTATGTTTTCATGAATATATGTGAGTTCTTGATCCTATCTTGCAAGTCTATAGTCACCTATTATGTGTTATGATCCGTTAACCCCGAAGTGAAAATAATCGGGATACTTACCGGTGATGACCGTAGTTTGAGGAGTTCATGTATTCACTAAGTGTTAATGATTTGGTCTGGTACTCTATTAAAAGGAGTCCTTAATATCCCTTAGTTTCCAATAGGACCCCGCTGCCACGGGAGGGTAGGACAAAAGATGTCATGCAAGTTCTTTTCCATAAGCACGTATGACTATATTTGGAATACATGCCTACATTACATTGATGAACTAGAGCTAGTTCTGTGTCACCCTATGTTATAACTATTGCATGAGGAATCGCATCCGACATAATTATCCATCACTGGTCCATTGCCTACGAGCTTTTCACATATTGTTCTTTGCTTATTTACTTTTTCTGTTGCTACTGTTATAATCACTATAAAACCAAAACTATTACTTTTGCTACCGTTACCGCTACTATCATATTACTTTGCTACTAAATACTTTGCTGCAGATATTAATTTTCCAGGTGTGGTTGAATTGACAACTCAGCTGCTAATACTTGAGAATATTCTTTGGCTCCCCTTGTGTCGAATCAATAAATTTGGGTTGAATACTCTACCCTCGAAAAATGTTGCAATCCCCTATACTTGTGGGTTATCACCCTCCCGCTGAATAGCGCCGCGAGGGCCGGCGCGGTGGAGGTTGCCGCGGCGGTCAGCAGAAGCCGCAGGGCGCCGGCCAGCCCCATTAGCAGCAGCAGTTCCAAGTGCCCCCTCCATGGACCTTCGGCTACAACCCATGGACCGGTGTTGTTCATGCCTACACCATGCCGGTTCCACGGGCTCCTGCACCGACCCTTCCCGTGCCGCGCCCGCCGGCGCACCAGGCATACTACGCGGCTCCGTAGCCGTATGGAGGATACCCACTGCCGCAGCTGAGCGGCGCCTACGGTCTCCCTGCGGCCCTGTCGCCCTCGCCGGCCCTGCCGCCGGTGCCTTGGGAGCCGGTGCTCCTCGCCGTGCTGCACACCGCGCCTACGCCGAACAACAACATTGGAGGCGGTGATTGGTACATGGACACCGGGGCTATGGCTAACATGTTTGCTGATCCTGGTAATCTTGCCTCCTTCACTCCCGTCACCACCGACCGCTGCATCATTGTTGGCGACGGTTCCACACTCCCTATCACACATGTCGAGCACACTTCTTTTCCTTCTAATTCCATGCCTATTACTGTGTTTAACATACTTGTATCACCTCATCTTATTAAGAACCTTGTTTCCGTTCGCTGTTTAACTTGTGAAAATCATGTTACTGTTGAATTTGACAAGCTTGGTTTTTGTGTCAAGGACGCTCGCACCAGGATGGTACTTCACCGATGTGACAGCCTCGACGAGCTCTATCCGGTGCATCTGCCGTCCACCTCCACCACCGCACCGGTTACTCTCTCCGCCGACGTCAATATCTGGCACGCTCGTTTGGATCATCCCAACCCCGTCACACTTCGTCATATTCTTAGGAGTTTCAGTTTCAGTTGTAATAAGATAGAGGATCACACATGTCATGCTTGCCGTGTCGGCAAACATGTTTGTCTCCCGTTTAATAACTCCAGCACCATAGCTTTGTTTCCTTTTCAGTTGATTCATAGCAATGTGTGGACCTCTCCAGTTCCTAGTAATTCGGTCTATTTATATTATCTGGTTCTCCTTGATGATTATTCTCACTATGTGTGGACGTTTCCTTTATGACAAAAGTCAGATGCACTCTCCACTTTGACGGCTTTTCACTCCTATGTCAGCACGCAGTTTGGGTGTCTCATCCTTGCTCTTCATACTGACAATGGAAAAGAGTTCGACAACCTTGCTTTCCGCACTTTTCTATCGCACCACGGCATAGTTTTTCATCTCACATGCCTGTATACTTCACAGCAGAACGGTCGAGCCGAACGCGTCCTTCGCACTCTGAACGACTGCGTTCGCACGCTCCTGTTCCATGCTAATGTGCTGTCTCGTTTCTGGCCGGACGCACTCGCTATTGCTTCACTTCTCCTTAACCTTCGTCCCTGCCGCCCACGGTGGAACTATGCCCCTCACCATCTTCTCTTCAGTACGCCCCCATCTTATGATGGCTTGCGTATTTTCGGGTACCTTTGCTATCCTAGTACTGCCGACTCCGCACCTCACAAACTCGCACCTCGTTCTGTCGCTTGCATCTTCATCGGCTACCCCTCTAACTCCACGGGATATCGGTGCTACGATCCCGCTTCCCACCATGTGTTCACTTCCTGGCACGTTTACTTTGATGAGCATGTGTTTCCGTTTCAGCAGGTACCCCCGGTTGTTCCTCCCGCCACCAGTGACGCGGGCTCCTTGACGCCCCTCCCAGGGCGCTCGCACGCCTCTCTTGGCCCGCCCCTAGCTTTGAGGCGTGCCCCCCGCATGCGGCACCTCCTACAGCCGCAGCGTTGGCGCTCCTGACGTTGGCGCCTGTGGCCCCCTCGGCGCCCCCCCCCCCCCGGCGCCTCTGGTCGGTCCGGTCACCCGCACCCGTACGGGCGTTTTCCGCCCGATCTCGCGCTACGCCACGGATGACCATGTCCATGCGGCGCCCACCTCTGAGTCGTCGTCGTTGTCTCCTTCGTTCGAGCTGCTCTTCGTGACCCGCTCTAGATGGCTGCGATGCAAGAGGAGTTTGACGCTCTGTTGCGCAACCGGACATGGAAGCTTGTTCCCCGTCCCCGGCACGCCAACGTGATTAGCGAGAAGTGGGTCTTCAAGCACAAGCTTCGTCCTGATGGTACCCTTGATCGCTATAAAGTGCGCTGGGTCGTTCGTGGCTTCCGATAGCATGTTGGCATCGACTTCACTGACACCTTCGCTTCGGTCATCAAGCCCGGCACAATACGCATGGTTCTCCACCTTGTGGTATCCTGTGCTTGGTCGGTGCACCAGATGGACGTCTCCAACGCCTTCCTCCATGGTCACTTCGAGGAGCAGGTATTCTGCCAGCAGCTGTTGGGGAACATAGTAATTTTAAAATTTTCCTACGCACGCGCAAGATCATGGTGATGCATAGCAACGAGAGGGGAGAGTGTTGTCTACGTACCCTCGTAGACCGAAAGCGGAAGCGTTATGACAACGCGATTGATGTAGTCGTACGTCTTCACGGCCCGACCGATCAAGCATCAAAACTACGGCACCTCCGAGTTTTAGCACACGTTCAGCTCGATGACGATCCCCGGACTCCGATCCAGCAAAGTGTCGGGGAAGAGTTCCGTCAGCACGACGGCGTGGTGACGATCTTGATGTTCTACCATCGCAGGGCTTCGCCTAAGCACCGCTACAATATTATCGAGGAGTATGGTGGAAGGGGGCACCGCACACGGCTAAGAAAACGATCACGAGGATCAACTTGTGTGTCTAGAGGTGCCCCCCTGCCCCCGTATATAAAGGAGCAAGGGGGGAGGCCGTCCGGCCCTAGGGCGCGCCAAGGAGGAGTCCTCCTCCTAGTAGGAGTAGGACTCCCCTCTTTCCTACTCCTACTAGGAGGGGGAAAGGAAGGGGTAGAGGGAGAAGGAAAGGGGGGCGCGCGGCCCACCCTGGCCGCCCCTCTCTCTCTCCACTAGGGCCCATAAGGCCCATTACTTCGGGGGGTTCCGGTAACCCTCCGGCACTCCGGTTTTCTCCGAAATCACCCGGAACACTTCCGGTGTCCGAATATAGCCGTCCAATATATCGATCTTTATGTCTCGACCATTTCGAGACTCCTCGTCATGTCCGTGATCACATCCAGGACTCCGAACAAACTTCGGTACATCAAAATATATAAACTCATAATGAAACTGTCATCATAACGTTAAGCGTGCGGACCGTACGGGTTCGAGAACAATGTAGACATGACAGAGACATGTCTCCGGTCAATAACCAATAGCGGAACCTGGATGCTCATATTGGCTCCCACATATTCTACGAAGATCTTTATCGGTCAGACCGCATAACAACATACTTTGTTCCCTTTGTCATCGGTATGTTACTTGCCCGAGATTCGATCGTCGGTATCTCAATACCTAGTTCAATCTTGTTACCGGCAAGTCTCTTTACTCGTTCTGTAATACATCATCTCGCAACTAACTCATTAGTTGCAATGCTTGCAAGGCTTATGTGATGTGCATTACCGAGAGGGCCCAGAGATACCTCTCCGACAATCGGAGTGACAAATCCTAATCTCGAAATACGCCAACCCAACATATACCTTTGGAGACACCTGTAGAGCTCCTTTATAATCACCCAGTTACGTTGTGACGTTTGGTAGCACACAAAGTGTTCCTCCGGTAAATGGGAGTTGCATAATCTCATAGTCATAGGAACATGTATAAGTCATGAAGAAAGCAATAGCAACATACTAAACGATCGAGTGCTAAGCTAACGGAATGGGTCAAGTCAATCACATCATTCTCCTAATGATGTGATCCCGTTAATCTAATAACAACTCTTTGTCTATGGTTAGGAAACATAACCATCTTTGATTAACGAGCTAGTCAAGTAGAGGCATACTAGTGACACTCTGTTTGTCTATGTATTCACACATGTATTATATTTCCGGTTAATACAATTCTAGCATGAATAATAAACATTTATCATGAAATAAGGAAATAAATAATAACTTTGTTATTGCCTGTAGGGCATATTTCCTTCAGTCTCCCACTTGCACTAGAGTCAATAATCTAGTTCACATTGCTATGTGATTTAACACCAATAGTTCACATCATTATGTGACCAACACTCAGAGGGTTTACTAGAGTCAATAATCTAGTTCACATCGCTATGTGATTTAACACCAATAGTTCACATCATTATGTGACCAACACTTAAAGGGTTTACTAGAGTCAATAATCTAGTTCACATCGCTATGTGATTAACACCCAAAGAGTACTAAGGTGTGATCATGTTTTGCCTGTGAGAGAAGTTTAGTCAACGGGTCTGCCATATTCAGATCCGTATGTATTTTGCAAATTTCTATGTCAACAATTCTCTGCACGGAGCTACTCTAGCTAATTGCTCCCACTTTCAATATGCATCCAGATTGAGACTTAGAATCATCTGGATCAGTGTCAAAGTTCGCATCGATGTAACCCTTTACGACGAACCTTTTGTCACCTCCATAATCGAGAAACATATCCTTATTCCACTAAGGATAATTTTGACCGCTATCCAGTGATCTACTCCTAGATCACTATTGTACTTCCTTGCCAACATCAGTGTAGGGTATACAATAGATTTGGTATACAACATAGCATACATTATAGAACCTATGGCTGAGGCATAGGGAATGACTTTCATTCTCTTTCTATCTTCTGCTTGTGGTCGGGTTTTGAGTCTTACTCAATTTCACACCTTGTAACACAGGCAAGAACTCTTTCTTTGACTGTTCCATTTTGAACTACTTCAAAATCTTGTCAAGGTATGTACTCATTGAAAAAACTTATCAAGCGTCTTGATCTATCTCTATAGATCTTGATGCTCAATATGTAAGCAGCTTCACTGAGGTTTTCTTTGAAAAAATCCTTTCAAACACTCCTTTATGCTTTGCAGAATAATTCTACATTATTTCTGATCAACAATATGTCATTCACATATGCTTATCAGGAATGTTGTAGTGCTCCCACTCACTTTCTTGTAAATACAGGCTTCACCGCAAGTCTGTATAAAACTATATGCTTTGATCAACTTATCAAAGCGTATATTCCAACTCCGAGATGCTTGCACCAGTCCATAGATGGATCGCTGGAGCTTGCATATTTAGTTAACACCTTTAGGATCGACAAAACCTTCTAGTTGTATCGTATACAACTTCTTCTTTAATAAATCCATTAAGGAATGCAGTTTTGTTTATCCATTTGCCAGATTTCATAAAATGCGGCAATTGCTAACATGATTCGGACAGACATAAGCATCGCTACGGGTGAGAAGGTCTCATCGTAGTCAATCCCTTGAACTTTTCGAAAACCTTTTGCGACAATTCTAGCTTTGTAGATAGTAACACTACTATCAGCGCCCGTCTTCCTCTTGAAGATCCATTTATTTTCTATGGCTTGCCGATCAACGGGCAAATCCATCGAAGTCCATACTTTGTTCTCATACATGGATCATATCTCAGATTTCATGGCCTCAAACCATTTCGCGGAATCTGGGCTCATCATCGCTTCCTCATAGTTCGTAGGTTCGTCATGGTCAAGTAACATGACCTCCAGAATAGGATTACCGTACCACTCTCGTGCGGATCTCACTCTGGTTTACCTACGAGGTTCGGTAGTAACTTGATCTGAAGTTACATGATCATCATCGTTAGCTTCCTCACTAATTGGTGTAGTAGTCACAGGAACAGATTTCTGTGATGAACTACTTTCCAATAAGGGAGTAGGTACAGTTACCTCATTAAGTTCTACTTTCCTCCCACTCACTTCTTTCGAGAGAAACTCCTTCTCAAGAAAATTTCTGAATTTAGCAACAAAAGTCTTGCCTTCGGATTTGTGATAGAAGGTGTATCCAATAGTTTCCTTTGGATATCCTATGAAGACACATTTCTCCGATTTGGGTTCGAGCTTATCGGTTGAAGCTTTTTCACATAAGCATTGCAGCCCCAAACTTTCAGAAACGACAACTTTGGTTTCTTGCCAAACCACGGTTCAAAGGCGTCGTCCCAACGGATTTTGATGGTGCCCTATTTAACGTGAATGCAGTTGTCTCTAATGCATAACCCCAAAACTTTAGTGGTAAATCGGTAAGAAACATCATAGATTGCACTATATCTAATAAAGTACGGTTATGAAGTTCGGACACACCATTATGCTGTGGTGTTCCAGGTGGCATGAATTTGTGAAACTATTCCACATTGTTTTAATTGAAGACCAAACTCGTAACTCAAATATTCATCTCCGCAATCAGATCGTGGAAACCTTATCTTCTTGTCACGATGATTTTCCACTTCACTCTAAAATTCTTTGAACTGTTCAAATGTTTCAGACTTATGTTTCATCAAGTAGATATACCCATATCTACTTAAATCATCTGTGAAGGTCAGAAAATAACGATACCCGCCGCGAGCTTCAACATTCATCAGACCACATACATCTGTATGTATGATTTCCAACAAATCTGTTGCTCTCTCCATAGTACCGGAGAACGGTGTTTTTAGTCATCTTGCCCATAAGACATGGTTCGCAAGCACCAAGTGATTCATAATCAAGTGATTCCAAAATCCCATCAGCATGGAGTTTCTTCATGCGCTTTACACCAATATGGCCTAAACGGCAGTGCCACAAATAAGTTGCACTATCATTATTAACTTTGCATCTTTTGGTTTCAATATTATGAATATGTGTATCACTACGATCGAGATCCAATGAACCATTTTCATTGGGTGTGTAACCATATAAGGTTTTATTCATGTAAACAGAACAACAATTTATTCTCTTACTTAAATGAATAACCGTATTACAATAAACATGATCAAATCATATTCATGCTCAACGTAAACACCAAATAACACTTATTTAGGTTCAACACTAATCCCGAAAGTGTAGGGAGTGTGCGATGATGATCATATCAATCTTGGAACCACTTCCAACACACATCGTCACTTCACCCTTAACTAGTCTCTGTTTATTCTGCAACTCCCGTTTCGAGTTACTAATCTTAGCAACTGAACTAGTATCAAATACTGAGGGGTTGCTATAAACACTAGTAAAGTACACATCAATAACATGTATATCAAATATACTTATGCTCACTGTCGGTGTCAAAACCGGCGGATCTCGGGTAGTGGGTCCCGAACTGTGCGTCTAGGCCGGATGGTAACAGAAGGCAGGGAACACGATGTTTTACCCAGGTTCGGGCCCTCTTGATGGAGGTAAAACCCTACGTCCTGCTTGATTAATATTGATGATATGGGTAGTACAAGAGTAGATCTACCACGAGATCAAGGAGGCTAAACCCTAGAAGCTAGCCTATGGTATGATTGTTGTGTATGGAGTTGATTGCCTACGGACTACAACCCTCCGGTTTATATAGACACCGGATAGGGTTATGGTTACATAGAGTCGGTTACAGTGGTAGGAGATCTTGAATGTCCGCATCGCCAAGCTTGCCTTCCACGCCAAGGAAAGTCCCATCCGGACACGGGACGAAGTCTTCAATCTTGTATCTTCATAGTCCAGGAGTCCGGCTGAAGGTATAGTCCGGCTACCCGAACACCCCCTAATCCAGGACTCCCTCAGTAGCCCCTGAACCAGGCTTTCAATGACGACGAGTCTGGCGCGCAAATTGTCTTCGGCATTGCAAGGCGGGTTCCTCCTCCAAGTCCTTCATAGAAGATTGTAAACACCAAGAGTAGTGTCCGGCTCTGCAAAATAAGCTTCCACATATTGCCATAGAGAGAATAATATTAACACAAATCAAATCTGCTGACGTATTCCGTAGTGCGTCATCACACTACAGCCAAGTCCTTCACTCGAATCGTTTTCACTTTTCCACCCCAGCGTGTTTTGCGAGGCAGTTTCCTTGGCACGTCTTGTCAAAGCAGAGATCGTGTACCCCCCTTTTATGGGATTCTCCATCAATACGGACGTGGGTAATCCAACTGCGCCACTTATCACGGCGCTTGGGAGGCAAGCAAGTTTTACTAGGCAGGTGGGGACGCACAACTGCATCCGCCCATATAAGGGGGCAAGGATCCACCTTTTTACCTACGCCTTCTTCCTCCTTTGCCTATCCATCTCCTGCGCACTCGAGCTCCAGCGCCCAAGCCCGCACTTCCCACCTCAACCTTCTCCAGCAATGTCCAGAGCAGGAGGCAAGTGGATGGTCTCCTCCGCTACGGAGGGCCAAGTCAAGAAGCTAAGGAAGGCCGTATACCTGTCTAAGGACATCGCGCACCGGCTTCCCGAAAAGGGGCAGCTTCTCCCCACCCCAAGGCCCCATGAGAGGGTAGTATTTCTTCCCCACTTCCTCTGCGGACTGGGTTTTCCACTCCACCCATTTGTCCGGGGGCTCATGTTCTACTACGGCATGGATTTCCACGATCTGGCCCCGAACTTCATCCTCAACATCTCGGTGTTTATCGTCGTGTGCGAGGCTTTCCTCCGCGTCCTCCCTCATTTCGGCCTCTGGCTCAAGACCTTCAACGTCAAGCCCAAGGTGGTGCCCAGCAGCCAGGCGGAGTGCGGAGGCGCCATGGCGGGCAAGATGGCCAACGTCCTATGGTTCGAGGGCTCTTTTGTGGAGACCCTAAAGGGGTGGCAATCCGGGTGGTTTTACATCACCGAGCCACGCGATCCGAACTGGATCGCAGCCCCCGAGTTCCGATCCGGACCCCCCACGCGGCTTATGTCCTAGAAAGAGACGGGCCTGTCGTGGGGTGACGAAAAAGAGGTGACCGGATTGCAAACATGCATCCAGTCCCTGGTGAACAAGCCAATCCGGCTTGTTAATGTAATCCAGGTTATGCTCGTCCGCCGGATCCTCCCGTGCCAACAACGGGATTTTAATCTGTGGGAGTTCGACCCGGCGCAGCACCAAACCCTTGGCAGGCTCTTCAACACGACGTACGAAGATGCCTGGAAGGTGCTATTCAAGGGCGCCGAGGCTCCCGCATCCCCTTCCGAGGACCGCGGATACAGCTCGCAGTGTCACGCTAGCGAGGTAAGCTATCTTCACCTTTTACAGGATGTTAAGCTTTTTTCATAGTTTGACTTTATGCGGGATCTAAACTCCCTTACCTTTGACAGGCTTGTCGAGCAATATCCGGACCGATTAACTGTCCGGCTCCGCTGCCCGAAGACCCAGCCCCAGCTCTACTAGTGAAGCTGCTGGTTCCGGCGCCTTATGTGGTGCCGGAGAAGAAGGCCAAGAAGAAGAAGACCACGGGGACTCGAAAGAGTGCCCGTAACATGGTGGTGTCGGACTCATCATCCGACGAGTCCGAGACGCCCTCTTCCCGTGAAAACGAGGAGGAGGAGGAAGAAAAATCCCCCCCCCCAGCGGAGGGAGGAGAGAAGAGGAAGGTCGCCCCAACGGGGGAGGCCGAGGGGTCTAGGAAAAGGAAGACCCCTCCGCCGGACTACGCCCCCAACGCCGAAGGGGGCAAAGAGGAGTGGCCAAACAGGGCCAAGCGTCCGGCAAAATCGTAAGTTTGGATATCAGAATAACTCATGATGTTCCTTTGTTGCATAGCTTTCCGTAATGTAGAATGTAATTATGCAGTCCGCCCCGGGCCAAATTCGACGAATCGTCGGGCGGCTCCCTGGACTCATCGGACGTGAACTCAGTTCCGCCCGATGTCTCCCCCCCCCACCGCACTGCAGACGACGCTGAAGTGGCGTCGCGACAAGCTCCGGGGCAGGAGGAGGTGTTCCCGGAGGAGCCGCAAGGCAACCTCCCGGACTCCAGGAGTGAAGGGGATAAGGCCCCCCAGGGCTCCAAGTCCGGGTTTGTGCCGGACACCGCGCCGGAATATTCCACAGTTTCGGACCGCGGTAGGCAAACTCCTTTCAAGAGGAGCAAGCCTTCTGAGCCGGCGGCCTCCGTCCAACCAGAGGTGTTGGACAATCTGCTGGAGGTGCTTGACGGCGCCTCCATCGATGAGGGGCACCGTACTATTATGAGTACGGTGATCCAGAAGGTTCAGTCCGCCAAGGGCGGACTGACTGAAGCTTGTGCTAGCCTTCTAACAGGCTTCGAGGTAAGTAAAAATATGTAAAAATATTACCGTATAGACAGTAGCCCCTGATGCTCTGTTTGGCGTTCGGAAAGAAAAGCCGAATAGAGGATCTAGTAAATATCGCAGGAGTCTAACTAAAAAGGAGTCAATATACGTATGCAGGCTTCGCTGCTGGCCACCGCCGCACTGACTGCAGAGGTGGGTGCCCTGAAGCAGGGCCTCGAGCGGACCGAGCAAGAGCTCGGCCTTGCCAAACGGCAGCTCGAGGAGAAAGAAGGTAAGAGATACCTTATAGAAAAATGCCTATGGGAAGGCGCAATTGCAAAAAATGACATGAGTATACTGCTTATTGTAGGGGCCACAACTAAGGTGGCGACCCTCAAGCAAGCACTGTCCGAGGCCGAGAAGAAAGCGGCCACAGAGCGCGCCGAGCGGGAGAAATTTGAGGCGCAGGTCGGCGAGGTGCGGCAAGAGCTTCAGGTTCTCATGCAAAAACATGAGAGTTTGGAGCTCGACTCGAAGACGCGAGCGTCCGAGCTTGCTGCGGCCCTTAAAACTGCCAAATCTGCCAAGGCCAAAGCCCAGAAGGCCCTCCAGGAATTGGATGCGGTGAAAAAGATAGCGGCGGGTAAGGCATTCTATATGCAAAGCAGACATATAAAAGTAAACTACTTGTTACTTACCCGAATCCGGAGCTCTCCAGGGGCATTCGCAGATCTTCCCCGCAGCGTATCCGATGCCGCCGCATTCTACCGAGCCGAGGAAGGCAGCTCGACGGAGAAGGTGTTCTGGTCTCAGTACGCTGAGGCCAGACACCCTGTGCCCTTGAGCGACCAGCTGAAGCAGCTGGTCGAGCTCCACAAGGCGGCCGAACAGGCCCTGAAGGGCTTCATAGTTCGGCTGTGGCCTAGAGAGGCCCTGCCTGGGAGCTACTTCGGACTAGTGCGGCGGCTGGTGGAGGCTTGTCCAAGGCTCGAGGTCATCAAGCGCTCCGTCTGCATCGAAGGTGCCCGTAGGGCCCTTGCCCGTGCAAAGGTGCATTGGGGTAAGCTGGACGGTGAGAAGCTTGTGAAGGACGGGCCGCCGCCGGGGAAGGAGCATCGCAAGCCCGAGAACTATTACAAGGATGTTCTTGCTGGTGCCCGCCTTGTGGCGGATGAATGTACCAAGGATGTAATTTTTGAATGAACTCGCTCGTGTTATCCTGTGCGCTGAAAACTTGTTCATATGCGCTAAGCAATGCTTGAATTTAAAATATTACTTTCTGTGCGGCCGTTTATCAAAAATTGAGAGATGGCCAGTCGTCGGCTTCTGCCCCCGTGCCACTAGTGCTGGGGTGTTCGGGATAAACCTGAGCGCTCTTTTTCCCATAGTTGGGTCCTTCGAGGGAGGCGCTCAGCACAAGAACCAGGCAATCGGACTATAATGCTTGAACACTCTCACTTAGCCATAGAACTCTATAATTTTAAATTTCGGCGAAGCCCCTAGTTCAAAAGACCGAGTTCGGGGCGCTATCCACGCCTTGGCCGGACAAAGCCAGCTCCTCGCTCAAAGCGGCATAAGCCTTTAGGGACTCGAAAAACCTCTCGAACAGCGACCGGTCTCTCGCCACATCATGACAGTCAGTTTTAGCTTTCTCCACTGAGGTGCTTAACCCAGCTGAACCGGGGCACAATTGCAGTGGTTCTCCTAGTGCTACCTTAGCCGATATAGCGGAACGTAAGGCACCAAAACATAGGAGCCGGGCAAACCCAACTATTGACCCAAATCATGATTCGGAGCCGATGCATATAGTGCTATAAGTTCGGGGTGCCGCACTTGTGAAAGTGTACGGACTTCTCACACCATAATGAGGGGTACTGAAGCCCCTGGCGTGTTTGCCGTACCATGGTGTATGGGTGCAATCATGTCATTTAATAAACATAAATGTGAAAAGAAGATAATGCAAAAAATAGACAAGAAGCTAAGCATTGTTTATAGAGAGGCTATTTATCAAAGCCGAACGACACAAATGCGGTAAGCAAAAGATATTGGACTATTCAGTATGTCCTGACTAGGGGCAGGCCGCGGAATTGTATTTAAAACAGGTATACCACTCGTAACAGAGACCACCTGGGAGTTCCATAATGCGGCATGACTTGTCTGCCTCCCTGGATCTTGCGTCGTTTATGCGGCAGTCGAATTGCCGAACAGGTCATCCGAAGTATGGAATCCTGAAAGTAAGAAAAAATTAAAAAAAGAATCCGGCAGCCCCTAGTACGTTTTAAGCCGTATTTTGGGCATGCCGTTATTGTGCCCCTTCCCCTGTGCCCATGGTATTTCAAGGGCGTAGTTATGTACGCGAGGTACTGGTTTCGCTATGTCGCGAAAGCTGGGGTTGGGGCCGCATTGCTACGCTTGCTCAGAGTGTGCCAGGCGGTCCTGCTGTGGGTTACTCCGGGCGCGCTTGGCAGTGTCTGGCTTTTTAATGGCCGAACTGGAGAATTGCCTGAGAAGGCTACTTTGTACCTCCGCTGCGAGAGCCGCCGTATGCTCCTCCGTACGGAGGGAGCGTTCGGTGTTTCCTTCGACCGTAATTACTCCTCGAGGGCCTGGCATCTTGAGCTTGAGATATGCGTAGTGCGGCACCGCATTGAACTTTGCGAATGCGGTTCGTCCGAGCAGGGCCTGATAGCCACTGCGAAACGGGACTATATCGAAGATTAACTCTTCGCTTCAGAAATTGTCCGGGGATCTGAAGACCACGTCAAGTATTACTGAGCCTGTACATTTGGCTTCTACACCTAGTATAACGCCTTTAAAGGTCGTTCTTGTGGGCTTAATCCTTGAGGGATCTATGCCCATTTTCCGCACTGTATCCTGATAAAGCAGGTTCAGGCTACTGCCGCCGTCCATGAGGACTCTTGTGAGATGAAATCAGTCGATGATTGGGTCGAGAACCAATGCGGCGAAGCCGCCATGACGGATTCTAGTGGATGGTCCCTTAGATCAAAAGTGATCGGGCAGGAGGACCATGGGTTGAACTTTGGGGCGACTGGCTCTAACGTGTATACGTCCCGTAGCGCACACTTCCGTTCCCGCTTGGGAATGTGGGTTGCGTATATCATGTTCACCGTCCGCACTTGTGGGGGAAAGCCCTTCTGTCCATTTTTGTTCGGCGGCTTGGGCTCCTCGTCGTCACTGTGCCGCCCCTTGTCTCTGTTTTCGGCCCTTAACTTTCCTGCCTGCTTGAACACCCAACAATCCCTGTTAGTGTGATTGGCTGGCCTTTCGGGGGTGCCATGTATCTAGCACAAGCAATCGAGTATTCGGTCCAAACTGGACGGGCCCTGAGTATTCTTTTTGAGTGGCTTTTTCCGCTGCCCGGATTTATAGCCTTTGAATCCAGCATTGACTGCCGTGTCTTCATTGCTGTCGCTGTTAACGCGGCGTTTTTGCTTATTCCAACGTGTCCTACCACTTTTGTCCTTGGTATCTGAATTACCAGGGTTCTTTGATAAGTTGTTACTGCAAGCTAGCCAGCTGTCTTCTCCTGCGCAAAAGCGGATCATGAGTGTCGTGAGGGCTGCCATGGATTTCGGCTTTTCCTGTCCCAGGTGCTGGGCAAGCCACTCGTCGCGGATGTTATGCTTGAAGGCTGGTAGGGCCTCTGCGTCCGGACAGTCGACTATCCGGTTTTTCTTTGTTAGGAACCGTGTCCAGAATTGTCTGGCTGATTCCTCTGGCTGCTGAATTATGTGGCTTAAGTCGTCGGCATCCGGCGGTCGCACGTAAGTGCCCTGGAAGTTGTCGAGGAATGCGGCTTCCAGGTCCTCCCAAGAACCGATTGAGTCTGCTGGCAAGCTGTTAAGCCAATGCCGGGCCGGTCCTTTAAGTTTGAGCGGGAGGTATTTGATGGCGTGTAGATCATCGCCGCGTGCCATGTGTATGTGAAGGAGATAATCCTCGATCCATACCGCCGGATCTGTTGTGCCATCGTATGATTCGATGTTTACGGGCTTGAAACCCTCTGGGATTTTATGATCCATTACTTCATTCGTGAAGCATAGCGGGTGTGCGGCGCTTCTGTACTGGGCTATATCACGACGCAGCTCGGAAGAGCTACGTCTGTTGTGTTCGGCCCAGCCGGATTTGTTGTATCCGGCGTGAAGATCATTGTCACATGCCGTAGGGCGCCTGCGCGATCCATAGATCGATCTTGTTTGTCTTGCCTTATCCTCCAGTATGTCTCGCAGGTCGGGCGCATTTTCCCGTGCCTTAGTTGAGCGGCGTCGGGGCATGGGTTGGGTGGAGGGCCGAGAGGCCTCTCTGTCGCGGCCGCGAGGTGGCCGGTCTGCCATGTCATGCGTTGGTGATGTAGGTGCTTCCTCCTCTGATCGGGGTAGCGGCCTGCGCTTCGGGTAACTCTTGGAGGGGCGTTCGAGTTCATACTCTTCGGCCGCAAGGACTTCAGTCCATCTGTCAGCTAGCAAATCTTGGGCAGCTCTAAGCTATTGCTGCTTTTTCTTGAGGCTGCTTGCCGTGGCTAAAAGCCTGCGTTTAAAACGCTCTTGTTCGGCGGGGTCTGATGGTATGATGAATTCGTCGTCATCGAGGCTTGCCTCATCTTTGGAGGGAGGCGTATAGTTATCATCCTCGACCTCTCGGTCTGCTGCTCTCTCATGAGGGCTAGCTTCTCCATCTTCCTGTGCCGAATCTTGCTGAGGTGGGTGTTCTTCGGTGCTATTCGGGGTAGTATTATCTCCCGTGCCGGAATCACCGTTTTTGCTTTGGCGGGATTTAGAGCGGCGCCGCTGACACCAGCGCTTTGGCTGTTTCTTGGGGGCGTCATCCCCCACTATTCCATCGCCATCTCCATCTTTTGGAGTATCCACCATATATATGTCATATGACGAGGTGGCCTTCCAGCGCCCTACAGGTGCTGGTTCCTGTTCGTCTCCTACATCGTCGTCCATGCCGTAGATGTCTTCGGAGTTGAAGTCAAGCATGTCGGTTAGATCGTCGACAGTGGCTACAAAGTGGGTGGTGGGTGGGCTTTGAATTTCCTCATCGTCCGTATCCCACCCTCGCTGACCGTAGTCCGGCCAGGGTTCTCCTGATAAAGAGAGAGACTTAAGAGAATTCAGGATGTCGCCAAAAGGCGAATGCTGAAAGATGTCTGCGGCGGTGAACTCCATTATCGGCGCCCAATCGGATTTGATTGGCAGGGGCGCGGGGGGTTCGGAGTCCGAGGAGGAGTCCGGATCCTCGGAGTCACGGGTCGTGCAGAGTGCGGGGCTAGCGTTCGGCTCGATCGCTTTCGGGATCGCAGCCCCCGAGGTGACGTCCAACCGCTCATCCTTGATTGGCGCAATGGGCTCCGAGTTAGGGGTCGGAACCGATGCGTGTGCGGCCTCCAGGACACTGTCCGGGGGCAGAGCTAGATCATGCCCCTCGAGATAGTGCGGCGCACTTGGCCGTGGCTCGAGCCCGTCGAAGATCAAGTCTCTGCGGATGTCAGCCATGTAGTTTAAGATTCCAAACCTGACTTGATGGCCAGGGGCGCAGCTTTCGATCTACTCCAGGTGGCCGAGCGAATTGGCCCGCAGAGTGAAGCCGCCGAAGACGAAGATCTGTCCGGGGAGCAAAGTCTCACCCTGAACCGCATCGTTGTTGATGATCAAAGGAGCCATCGGGCCTAAAGGCGACAACACAGAGGAACTCTCAATGAAAGCACCAATGTCGGTGTCAAAACCAGCGGATCTCGGGTAGTGGGTCCCGAACTGTGCGTCTAGGCCGGATGGTAACAGGAGGCAGGGAACACGATGTTTTACCCAGGTTCGGGCCCTCTTGATGGAGGTAAAACCCTACGTCCTGCTTGATTAATATTGATGATATGGGTAGTACAAGAGTAGATCGACCACGAGATCAAGGAGGCTAAACCCTAGAAGCTAGCCTATGGTATGATTGTTGTGTATGGAGTTGATTGCCTATGGACTACAACCCTCCGGTTTATATAGACACCGGATAGGGTTAGGGTTACATAGAGTCGGTTACAATGGTAGGAGATCTTGAATATCCGCATCGCCAAGCTTGCCTTCCACGCCAAGGAAAGTCCCATCCGGACACGGGACGAAGTCTTCAATCTTGTATCTTCATAGTCCAGGAGTCCGGCTGAAGGTATAGTCCAGCTACCCGAACACCCCCTAATCCAGGACTCCCTAACTCACTTTGCCATCCTTCTTATCCGCCAATCACTTGGGGTAGTTCCGCTTCCAGTGACCAGTTCCTTTGCAGTAGAAGCACTTAGTCTCAGGCCTAGGACCAGACTTGGGCTTCTTCACTTGAGCAGCAACTTGCTTGCTGTTCTTCTTGAAGTTCCCCTTTTTTCTTTGCCCTTTTCTTGAAACTAGTGGTCTTGTCTATCATCAACACTTGGTGTTTTTCTCGATTTCTACCTTCATCAATTTCAGCATTACGAAGAGCTTGGGAATCGTTTCCGTTATCCCTTGCATATCATAGTTCATCACGAAGTTCTACTAACTTGGTGATGGTGACTAGAGAATTCTGTCAGTCACTATTTTATCTGGAAGATTAACTCCCACTTGATTCAAGCGATTGTAGTACCCAGACAATCTGAGCACATGCTCACTAGTTGAGCGATTCTCCTCCATCTTTTAGCTATAGAACTTGTTGGAGACTTCATATCTCTCAACTCGGGTATTTGCTTGAAATATTAACTTCAACTCCTGGAACATCTCATATGGTCCATGACGTTCAAGACGTCTTTGAAGTTCCGATTCTAAGCCGTTAAGCATGGTGCACTAAACTATCAAGTAGTCATCATATTGAGCTAGCCAAGCATTCATAACGTCTGCATCTTCTCCTGCAATAGGTCCATCACCTAGCGGTGCATCAAGGACATAATTCTTCTATGCAGCAATGAGGATAAACCTCAGATCACGGATCCAATCCGCATCATTGCTACTAACATCTTTCAACACAATTTTCTCTAGGAACATATCAAAATAAACATATGAAAGCAACAACGTGAGCTATTGATCTACTACATAGATATGCTAATACTACCAGGACTAAGTTCATGATAAATTAAAGTTCAATTAATCATATTACTTAAGAACTCCCACTTAGATAGACATCCCTCTAATCCTCTAAGTGATCACGTGATCCAAATCAACTAAACCATGTCCGATCATCACGTGAGATGGAGTAGTTTCATTGGTGAACATCACTATGTTGATCATATCTACTATATGATTCACGCTCGTGATGGGTTTCGTAGTAATTTCAAAAAATTTCCTACCCTCACGCAAGATCATGGTGATGCATAGCAACGAGAGGGGAGAGTATGATCTACGTACCCTTGTAGATCGACAACGGAAGCGTTTGGTTGATGTAGTCGTACGTCTTCACGGCCCGACCGATCAAGCACCGAAACTACGGCACCTCCGAGTTCTAGCACACGTTCAGCTCGATGACGATCCCCGGACTCCAACCCAGCAAAGTGTCGGGGAAGAGTTCCGTCAGCACGACGGCGTGGTGACGATCTTGATGTACTACTGTCGTAGGGCTTCGCCTAAGCACCGCTACAATATTACCGAGGACTATGGTGGAAGGGGGCACCGCACACGGCTAAGACTATGATCACGTGGATCAACTTGTGTTTCTCTGGGGTGCCCCTGCCTCCGTATATAAAGGCTCAAGGGGGGGTGCGGCCGGCCTAGGAGAGGCGCGCCAGGAGGAGTCCTACTCCCTCTGGGAGTAGGATTCCCCCCCCCCCCAATCCTAGTTGGAATAGGATTCGCGGAGAGGGGAAAAGAGAGAGGGGGGCCGGCCCCCTCTCCTTGTCCTATTCGGACCAAGGGAGGGGAGGGGTGCGCGGCCCATCTAGGGCTGCCCCTTCTCTTTTCCACTAAGGCCCACTTAGGACCATATAGCTCCCGGGGGGTTCCGGTAACCTCCCGGTACTCCGGTAAAATTCCGATTTCACCCGGAACACTTCCGATATCCAAACATAGGCTTCCAATATATCAATCTTTATGTCTCGACCATTTCGAGACTCCTCGTCATGTTCGTGATCACATCCGGGACTCCGAACAACCTTCGGTACATCAAAATGTATAAACTCATAATATAACTGTCATCGTAACCTTAAGCGTGCGGACCCTACGGGTTCGAGAACAATGTAGACATGACCGAGACACGTCTCCGGTCAATAACCAATAGCGGAACCTGGATGCTCATATTGGCTCCTACATATTCTACGAAGATCTTTTATCGGTCAGACCGCATAACAACATACGTTGTTCCCTTTGTCATCGGTATGTTACTTGCCCGAGATTCGATCGTCGGTATCCCATACCTAGTTCAATCTCGTTACCGGCAAGTCTCTTTAATCATTCTGTAATACATCATCCCACAACTAACTCATTAGTTGCAATGCTTGCAAGGCTTAAGTGATGTGCATTACCGAGAGGGCCTAGAGATACCTCTCCGACAATCGGAGTGACAAATCCTAATCTCGAAATACGCCAACCCAACATGTACCTTTGGAGACACCTGTAGAGCTCCTTTATAATCACCCAGTTACGTTGTGACGTTTGGTAGCACACAAAGTGTTCCTCTGGCAAACGGGAGTTGCATAATCTCATAGTCATAGGAACATGTATAAGTCATGAAGAAAGCAATAGCAACATACTAAACGATCGGGTGCTAAGCTAATGGAATGGGTCATGTCAATCAGATCATTCAACTAATGATGTGATCCTGTTAATCAAATGACAACTCTTTGTCCATGGTTAGGAAACATAACCATCTTTGATTAACAAGCTTGTCTAGTAGAGGCATACTAGTGACACTCTGTTTGTCTATGTATTCACACATGTATTATGTTTCCGGTTAATACAATTCTAGCATGAATAATAAACTTTTATCATGATATAAAGAAATAAATAATAACTTTATTATTGCCTCTAGGGCATATTTCCTTCAGTCTCCCACTTGCACTAGAGTCAATAATCTAGATTACGCAGTAATGATTCTAACACCCATGGAGCCTTGGTGCTGATCATGTTTTGCTCGTGGAAGAGGCTTAGTCAACGGGTCTGCAACATTCAGATCCGTATGTATCTTGCAAATCTCTTTGTCTCCCACCTGGACTAGATCCTGGATGGAATTGAAGCATCTCTTGATGTGCTTGGTTCTCTTGTGAAATCTGGATTCCTTCGCCAAGGCAATTGCACCAGTATTGTCACAAAAGATTTTCATTGGACCCGATGCACTAGGTACAACACCTAGATCGGATATGAACTCCTTCATCCAGACTCCTTTATTTGCTGCTTCCGAAGCAGCTATGTATTCCGCTTCACACGTAGATCCCGCCATGACGCTTTGTTTAGAACTGCACCAACTGACAGCTCCACCGTTTAATGTAAACACATATCCGGTTTGCGATTTAGAATCGTCCGGATCAGTGTCAAAGCTTGCATCAACGTAACCGTTTACAATGAGCTCTTTGTCACCTCCATATACGAGAAACATATCCTTAGTCCTTTTCAGGTACTTCAGGATGTTCTTGACCGCTGTCCAGTGATCCACTCCTGGATTACTTTGGTACCTCCCTGCTAGACTTATAGCAAGGCACACATCAGGTCTGGTACACAGCATTGCATACATGATAGAGCCTATGGCCGAAGCATAGGGAACATCTTTCATCTTCTCTCTATCTTCTGCAGTGGTCGGGCATTGAGTCCGACTCAACTTCACACCTTGTAACACAGGCAAGAACCCTTTCTTTGCTTGATCCATTTTGAACTTCTTCAAAATCTTGTCAAGGTATGTGCTTTGTGAAAGTCCAATTAAACGTCTTGATCTATCTCTATAGATCTTTATGCCTAATATGTAAGCAGCTTCACCGAGGTCTTTCATTGAAAAACTTTTATTCAAGTATCCCTTTATGCTATCCAGAAATTCTATATCATTTCCGATCAGTAATATGTCATCCACATATAATATCAGAAATGCTACAGAGCTCCCACTCACTTTCTTGCAAATACAGGCTTCTCCAAAAGTCTGTATAAAACCAAATGCTTTGATCACACTATCAACGTGTTTATTCCAACTCCGAGAGGCTTGCACCAGTCCATAAATGGATCGCTGGAGCTTGCACTCTTTGTTATCTCCCTTTGGATCGACAAAACCCTCCGGTTGCATCATATACAACTCTTCTTCCAGAAATCCATTCAGGAATGCAATTTTGACATCCATTTGCCAAATTTCATAATCATAAAATGCGGCAATTGCTAACATGATTCGGACAGACTTAAGCATCGCTACGGGTGAGAAGGTCTCATCGTAGTCAATCCCTTGAACTTGTCGAAACCCTTTTTCGACAAGTCGAGCTTTGTACATAGTAATATTACCGTCGGCGTCAGTCTTCTTCTTGAAGATCCATTTATTCTCAATTGCTTGCCGATCATTGGGCAAGTCAACCAAAGTCCACACTTTGTTCTCATACATGGATCCCATCTCAGATTTCATGGCTTCAAGCCATTTCGTGGAATCTGGGCTCACCATCGCTTCTTCATAGTTCGTAGGTTCATCATGATCTAGTAGCATGACTTCCAGAACAGGATTACCGTACCACTCTGGTGCGGATCTTACTCTGGTTGATCTACGAGGTTCAGCAGTATCTTGTTCTGAAGTTTCATGATCATTATCATTAGCTTCCTCACTAATTGGTGTAGGTGTCACAGGAACAGTTTTCTGTGATGCACTACTTTCCAATAAGGGAGCAGGTACAGTTACCTTGTCAAGTTCTACTTTCCTCCCACTCACTTCTTTCGAGAGAAACTCCTTCTCTAGAAAGTTTCCGAATTTAGCAACAAAAGTCTTGCCTTCGGATCTGTGATAGAAGGTGTATCCAATAGTCTCCTTTGGATATCCTATGAAGACACATTTCTCCGATTTGGGTTCGAGCTTATCAGGTTGAAGCTTTTTCACATAAGCATCGCAGCCCCAAACTTTCAGAAACGACAACTTTGGTTTCTTGCCAAACCATAGTTCATAAGGCGTCGTCTCAACGGATTTTGATGGTGCCCTATTTAACGTGAATGCGGCCGTCTCCAAAGCATAACCCCAAAACGATAGCGGTAAATCAGTAAGAGACATCATAGATCACACCATATCTAGTAAAGTACGATTACGACGTTCGGACACACCATTACGCTGTGGTGTTCCGGGTGGCGTGAGTTGCGAAACTATTCTGCATTGTTTCAAATGTACACCAAACTCGTAACTCAAATATTCTCCTCCACGATCAGATCGTAGAAACTTTATTTTCTTGTTATGATGATTTTCAACTTCACTCTGAAATTCTTTGAACTTTTCAAATGTCTCAGACTTATGTTTCATTAAGTAGATATACCCATATCTGCTTAAGTCATCTGTGAAGGTGAGAAAATAATGATATCCGCCACGAGCCTCAATATTCATCGGACCACATACATCTGTATGTATGATTTCCAACAAATCTATTGCTCTCTCCATAGTACCGGAGAACGGTGTTTTAGTCATCTTGCCCATGAGGCACGGTTCGCAAGTACCAAGTGATTCATAATCAAGTGGTTCCAAAAGTCCATCAGTATGGAGTTTCTTCATGCGCTTTACACCGATATGACCTAAACGGCAGTGCCACAAATAAGTTGCACTATCATTATCAACTCTGCATCTTTTGGTTTCAACATTATGAATATGTGTGTTACTACTATCGAGATTTAATAAGAATAGACCACTCTTCAAGGGTGCATGACCATAAAAGATTTTACTCATATAAATAAAACAACCATTATTCTCTGATTTAAATGAATAACCGTCTCGCATCAAACAAGATCCAGATATAATGTTCATGCTTAACGCTGGCACCAAATAACAATTATTTAGGTCTAATATTAATCCCGAAGGTAGATGTAGAGGTAGCGTGCCGACTGCGATCACATCGACTTTGGAACCGTTTCCCACGCGCATCGTCACCTCGTCCTTAGCCAATCTTCGCTTAATCCATAGTCCCTGTTTCGAGTTGCAAATATTAGCAACAGAACCAGTATCAAATACGCAGGTACTACTGCGAGCATTAGTAAGGTACACATCAATAACATGTATATCACATATACCTTTGTTCACCTTGCCATCCTTCTTATCCGCCAAATACTTGGGGCAGTTCCGCTTCCAGTGACCAGTCTGCTTGCAGTAGAAGCACTCAGTTTCAGGCTTAGGTCCAGACTTGGGTTTCTTCTCTTGAGCAGCAACTTGCTTGCTGTTCTTCTTGAAGTTCCCCTTCTTCTTCCCTTTGCCCTTTTTCTTGAAATTAGTGGTCTTGTTGACCATCAACACTTGATGCTCCTTTTTGATTTCTACCTCCGCAGCTTTCAGCATTGCGAAGAGCTCAGGAATAGTCTTATTCATCCCTTGCATATTATAGTTCATCACGAAGCTCTTGTAGCTTGGTGGCAGTGATTGGAGAATTCTGTCAATGACGCAATCATCTGGAAGATTAACACCCATTTGAATCAAGTGATTATTATACCCAGACATTTTGGGTATATGCTCACTGACAGAACTGTTCTCCTCCATCTTGCAGCTATAGAACTTATTGGAGACTTCATATCTCTCAATCCGGGCATTTGCTTGAAATATTAACTTCAACTCCTGGAACATCTCATATGCTCCATGACGTTCAAAACGTCGTTGAAGTCCCGGTTCTAAGCCGTAAAGCATGGCACACTGAACTATCGAGTAGTCATCAGCTTTTCTCTACCAGATGTTCACAACATCTGGTGTTGCTCCAGCAGCAGGCCTGGCACCCAGCGGTGCTTCCAGGACGTAATTCTTCTGTGCAGCAATGAGGATAATCCTCAAGTTACGGACCCAGTCCGTGTAATTGCTACCATCATCTTTCAACTTTGCTTTCTCAAGGAACGCATTAAAATTCAACGGAACAACAGCACGGGCCATTTATCTACAATCATACATAAACAAGCAAGATACTATTAGGTACTAAGTTCATGATAAATTTAGGTTCAATTAATCATATTACTTAAAGAACTCCCACTTAGATAGATATCCCTCTAATCCTCTAAGTGATTACGTGATCCAAATCAACTAAACCATGTCCGATCATCACGTGAGATGGAGTAGTTTCATTGGTGAACATCACTATGTTGATCATATCTACTATATGATTCACGCTCGACCTTTCGGTCTCCGTGTTCCGAGGCCATATCTGTATATGCTTGGCTCGTCAAGTATAACCTGAGTATTCCGCGTGTGCAACTGTTTTGCACCCGTTGTATTTGAACGTAGAGCCTATCACACCCGATCATCACGTGGTGTCTCAGCACGAAGAACTTTCACAACGGTGCATACTCAGGGAGAACACTTCTTGATAATTTAGTGAGAGATCATCTTATAATGCTACCGTCAATCAAAGCAAGATAAGATGCATAAAAGATAAACATCACATGCAATCAATATAAGTGATATGATATGGCCATCGTCATCTTGTGCTTGTGATCTCCATCTCCGAAGCACCGTCATGATCACCATCGTCACCGGCGCGACACCTAGATCTCCATCGTAGCATCGCTGTCGTCTCGCCAATCTTATGCTTCCACGACTATCGCTACCGCTTAGTGATAAAGTAAAGCATTACAGCGCGATTGTATTTCATACAATAAAGCGACAACCATATGGCTCCTGCCAGTTGCCGATAACTTGGTTACAAAACATGATCATCTCATACAATAAAATTTAGCATCATGTCTTGACCATATCACATCACAACATGCCCTGCAAAAACAAGTTAGACGTCCTCTACTTTGTTGTTGCATGTTTTACGTGGCTGCTACGGGCTTAAGCAAGAACCAATCTTACCTACGTATCAAAAACCACAACGATAGTTTGTCAAGTTGGTGCTGTTTTAACCTTCGCAAGGACCGGGCGTAGCCATACTCAGTTCAACTAAAGTTGGAGAAACTGTCACCCGCAAGCCACCTATGTGCAAAGCACGTCGGGAGAACCGGTCTCGCGTAAGCGTACGCGTAATGTCGGTCTGGGCCGCTTCGTCCAACAATACCGCCGAACAAAAGTATGACATGCTGGTAAGCAGTATGACTTATATCGCCCACAACTCACTTGTGTTCTACTCGTGCATATAACATCAACATATAAAACCTAGGCTCGGATGCCACTTATGGGTTTCGTAGTAATTTCAAAAAAATTCCTACGCTCACGCAAGATCATGGTGATGCATAGCAACGAGAGGGGAGAGTATGATCTACGTACCCTTGTAGATCGACAACGGAAGCGTTTGGTTGATGTAGTCGTACGTCTTCACGGCCCGACCGATCAAGCACCGAAACTACGGCACCTCCGAGTTCTAGCACACGTTCAGCTCGATGACGATCCCCGGACTCCGATCCAGCAAAGTGTCGGGGAAGAGTTCCGTCAGCACGACGGCGTGGTGACGATCTTGATGTACTACTGTCGCAGGGCTTCGCCTAAGCACCGCTACAATATTATCGAGGACTATGGTGGAAGGGGGCACCGCACACGGCTAAGACTATGATCACGTGGATCAACTTGTGTTTCTCTGGGGTGCCCCTGCCTCCGTATATAAAGGCTCAAGGGGGGGTGCGGCCGGCCTAGGAGAGGCGCGCCAGGAGGAGTCCTACTCCCTCTGGGAGTAGGATTCCCCCCCCCAATCCTAGTTGGAATAGGATTCGCAGAGGGGGGAAAAGAGAGAGGGGGGGGCGGCCCCCTCTCCTTGTCCTATTCGGACCAAGGGAGGGGAGGGGCGCGCGGCCCATCTAGGGCTGCCCTTTATCTTTTCCACTAAGGCCCACTTAGGCCCATATAGCTCCCGGGGGGTTCCGGTAACCTCCCGGTACTCCGGTAAAATCCCGACTTCACCCGGAACACTTCCGATATCCAAACATAGGCTTCCAATATATCAATCTTTATGTCTCGACCATTTCGAGACTCCTCGTCATGTCCGTGATCACATCCGGGACTCCGAACAACCTTCGGTACATCAAAATGTATAAACTCATAATATAACTGTCATCGTAACCTTAAGCGTGCGGACCCTACGGGTTCGAGAACAATGTAGACATGACCGAGACACGTCTCCGGTCAATAACCAATAGCGGAACCTGGATGCTCATATTGGCTCCTACATATTCTACGAAGATCTTTTATCGGTCAGACCGCATAACAACATACGTTGTTCCCTTTGTCATCGGTATGTTACTTGCCCGAGATTCGATCATCGGTATCCCATACCTAGTTCAATCTCGTTACCGACAAGTCTCTTTACTCGTTCTGTAATACATCATCCCGCAACTAACTCATTAGTTGCAATGCTTGCAAGGCTTAAGTGATGTGCATTACCGAGAGGGCCCAGAGATACCTCTCCGACAATCCGAGTGACAAACCCTAATCTCGAAATACGCCAACCCAACATGTACCTTTGGAGACACCTGTAGAGCTCCTTTATAATCACCCAGTTACGTTGTGACGTTTGGTAGCACACAAAGTGTTCCTCTGGCAAACGGGAGTTGCATAATCTCATAGTCATAGGAACATGTATAAGTCATGAAGAAAGCAATAGCAACATACTAAACGATCGGGTGCTAAGCTAATGGAATGGGTCATGTCAATCAGATCATTCAACTAATGATGTGATCCTGTTAATCAAATGACAACTCTTTGTCCATGGTTAGGAAACATAACCATCTTTGATTAACAAGCTAGTCTAGTAGAGGCATACTAGTGACACTCTGTTTGTCTATGTATTCACACATGTATTATGTTTCCGGTTAATACAATTCTAGCATGAATAATAAACTTTTATCATGATATAAAGAAATAAATAATAACTTTATTATTGCCTCTAGGGCATATTTCCTTCAGCTCGACCTTTCGGTCTCCGTGTTCCGAGGCCATATCTGTATATGCTTGGCTCGTCAAGTATAACCTAAGTATTCCGCATGTGCAACTATTTTGCACCCGTTGTATTTGAATGTAGACCCTATCACACCCGATCATCACGTGGTGTCTCAGCACGAAGAACTTTCACAACGGTGCATACTCAAGGAGAACACTTCTTGATAATTAGTGAGAGATCATCTTAAAATGCTACCGTCAATCAAAGCAAGATAAGATGCATAAAAGATAAACATCACATGCAATCAATATAAGTGATATGATATGGCCATCATCATCTTGTGCTTGCGATCTCCATCTTCGAAGCACCGACATGATCACCATCGTCACCGGCGCGACACCTTGATCTCCATCGTAGCATCGTTGTCGTCTCGCCAATCTTATGCTTCCACGACTATCGCTACCGCTTAGTGATAAAGTAAAGCATTACAGCGCAATTGCATTGCATACAATAAAGCGACAACCATATGGCTCCTGCCAGTTGCCAATAACTCAGTTACAAAACATGATCATCTCATACAGTAAAATTTAGCATCATGTCTTGACCATATCACATCACAACATGCCCTGCAAAAACAAGTTAGACGTCCTCTACTTTGTTTGTTGCAAGTTTTACGTGGCTGCTACGGGCTTAAGCAAGAACCAATCTTACCTACGCATCAAAAACACAATGATAGTTTGTCAAGTTGGTGTTATTTTAACCTTCGCAAGGACCGGGCGTAGCCATACTCGGTTCAACTAAAGTTGGAGAAACTGACACCCGCCAGCCACCTGTGTGCAAAGCACGTCGGTAGAACCAGTCTCGCGTAAGCGTACGCGTAATGTCGGTCCGGGCTGCTTCATCCAACAATACCGCCGAACCAAAGTATGACATGCTGGTAAGTAGTATGACTTATATCGCCCACAACTCACTTGTGTTCTACTCGTGCACAACATCAACACACAAAACCTAGGCTCGGATGCCACTGTTGGGGAACGTAGTAATTTTAAAATTTTCCTACGCACATGCAAGATCATGGTGATGCATAGCAACGCGAGGGGAGAGTGTTGTCTACTGTAACGCCCTCGATGCGGCTATAGCTCCCACGTGTCGAGGCACGACTTAGAGACATAACCGCATTGAAAGCAATGTCGCAAGTTAGGCAATCATCACAAACATCCCATGCAATATATAGAATAAAAGGGGAGATACATAGTTGGCTTACACTCGCCATGTCACATCAAAGTACATAAATAACATACATCACCCAAACACTCATGGCCCGACTACGGCGCCAAAGTAAAAGAGAACCCAACATGCGACACGGTCCCAATCACCCCCAACTGGGCACCACTACTGATCATCGGGAAAGGAAACGTAGTATCGTTGAGAGTCTTCGTCGAACTCCCACTTGAGCTCATACGCGTCACCTGGAGCGGAATCACCTGGACCTGCATCTGGTATAGTAGGAATCTGTGAGCCACAGGGACTCAGCAATCTCGCACCCTCGCGATCAAGACTATTTAAGCTCATAGGAAGGTTAAGCAAATATATGAGTGGAGCTGCAGCAAGCGACTAGCAAGTATGGTGGCTAACTTATTCGCAAAAGAGAGCCAGAAGAGGAGGCAAGGCACGAGCGAGAAGCTAGAGAACAACCTGCGCAAACATTACTCCAAGACCGTGTCCACTTCCCGGACTCCGCCGAGAAGAGGCCATCACGGTAACGCACTCAATTGATTCATTTTAATCATTTAAGGTTCAAGTTATCTACAACCGGACATTAACAAATTCCCATCTGCCCATAACCACGGGCACGGCTTTCGAAAGTTCAATCCCTGCAGGGGAGTCCCAACTTAGCCCATGACAAGCTCTCACGGTCAACGAAGGAATAGACCTCCTCCCAAGACGTTCCGATCAGACTCAGTATCTTGGTAACTCAAGACACTTCGACAGGTTAAAACAAGACAAGCAACACCGCCCGAATGTGCCGACAAATCCCGATAGGAGCTGCACATATCTCTTTCTCAGGGCACACTCAGATGAGCGCTCCATACAACTAAAACCAAACCTCGAGTTTCCCCGAGGGGGCGCTGCACAGGACTCTAGTTTGGACCAACACTCAGAGGAGCACTGGCCCGGGGGGGTTTAAATAAGATGACCCGCGGGCTCCGGAAACCCGAGGGAAAAAGAGGCTAGGTGGCAAATGGTAAGACCAAGGTTGGGCATTGCTGGAAAAGCTTTAATCAAGGCGAACTATCAAGGGGTTTCCATTATAACCCAACCGCGTAAGGAACGCAAAATCCGGGAACATAACACCGATATGACGGAAACTAGGGCGGCAAGAGTGGAACAAAACACTAGGCGAGAGGCTGAGCCTTCCAACCTTTACCAAGTATATAGATGCATTAAGATAGCAAGACAACATAATGATATCCCAACAAGTAAATAAAAGATGTTCCAATAAGGAACGGCCTCCGATCTTCACCTGCAACTAGCAATGCTATAAAAGGGGCTGAGCAAAGCAGTAACATAGCCAATCAACGGTTTGCTAGGACAATGGTGGGTTAGAGGTTTGACATGGCAATTTGGGAGGCTTGCAAGCAAGTGGTAGGCATCGTAGCAATGGCATAGCAAAAGAGCGAGCAAACTAGCATAGCAAAGATAGTAGTGATTTCGAGGGTATGATCATCTTGCCTGCACAGTTGTCAGACTTGACTGGATCCTCAAAAGCAAACTCAACGGGCTCCTTGTTAGCGAACTCGTCTCCCGGATCTACCCAAACAAGACAAACAAGCAACAAGGATACAATCAACCACATGCAAGCTCAAACAATAAGATGCAATGATGACATGCTATGCGGGATGCGATGCGGGATGCAAAATGCAAGATATGACAGGAAATGCATGAATGTAACATCCCAAATTTTCAATTTGGAATGTTATACACTAGACCATCATGCATAACATATTTTCTTGCATCTTGGCCGATCCTAGAAATTTCACGCAACTCATGGACCTCCGGAGAGAGTTGGGGATTTCGTTATTTTCATATTTGAGAGTTTCTCAAATTTTGAAAAGAGGATCGTTTGATTTATTTGTTTTATCTTCAATAAATTTTCCGGTGTCAAAATATGAGAGAGGGAATAATATGATTTTCCCAAAATTTAGGAAAATGAAGATTTAATAAATAGATCAATTTTGTTTGCCGGAGTTTTATTTGCATTTTATTTGGATAGGGAAAAATGCGCGTTTTCGAAAATTGCATTTTAGGTCCGGAGAAAAGTTCATTTTGTTCGGCTCATTTTTAGGAGTCGGGGAAAATTTACTTTAGATTTTTCGGAGTTTGTTTAGATCTCTTTTTTTTTCTTCTGCGCGCGGAAACTATTTAAAAAAAACAAAAAAAAACTGGAGCAGGCCGGCCAGGCCAAGGCCCAGCCGGGCCGAAGGCCACCGCGCCCCAGGCCACCGCGCGCCTAGCGCCAGGCGCCAGGGAGCCGGCCGCCGCCGCCTCTCTCCTGTACCGAATCCTAGTAGGACTTTGGTCCTACTTCCGTATATTCCTTTTCTATTTCTAGATCTTTTCCTTTCCTCTTTTCTATTCCTATTCCTAGTCTAATTCCTTGCCCTCTACCCCAAGTAAACCCCTCCCCTCCCCAATATAAATACCCAAGCACCCCCCCCCCCTCTAAATCATCAAACCCAAAGCCTAGAGCACCACCCCACGCCGCGCCGCCGCACCACCCCACACCCGCGCCGCCGCCGCACCTTGCCGCCGCCGCCCCACGCCCACGCCGCCGGAGCCCCTCACCGGAGGTAGCCCCGCGCTACATCTATTCTTTTCATCGGATCGTTTTCTTCTAATCGTTCCGATTCTTTTCTTCTCTAAACCGTTCCGGTTTTCTAGATCGGTTTTTCGTTCGGTTTTTCTTCTCCGAAACCCTAGATCGGATTCGTTTTCTTCTCCGATTTAGTTGTCTTTGGACCGTCCGCCGGACCGTTCGTCCTAACGAACGTGATCACCGGATTTTTTCTAGGTTAACGACGTCCATTCGTTTAACCGTTCTTCTTTTTCTTTTCGTCGGATTTACTCCGCGATCGCGATCTCAGATCTGATCTTCTTTCTAGTTTTTCTTTTCGCTCGTTTATCGGAATCAGGTGATTCAAGCGCCTGGAGTTTCGTCTCGAAACCGCCGTTCCGTCTAATCAACTTGAACAAGTTTTTGCCCCGGTAAAATTTGACCTAGTTTCAACTTGCTAGAACCGAGTTGTTCTCTTTCGCCGTTTGTTTTGGTTTCTTTGTTCGGTTCTTTCTTTCTTCTCGACCGGAGTTCTTAAATTGAACCTTCTGGTTCGTTCTCTTGTTCGAGTTTTACCTGTGCATTAGATGAGTACTTATTGTATGCTTGTTGTTTGTCTGCGATAGATTACCCGGATTGCGCCGCTTGTTACTTCGAAACCCTAGGACTCGCAGATCATCAGCAAGGCAAGTAACACTTTGATCATACCTTTTCTACAACCCATGTTTTATTGCATTAGATCAATCCTCACACATTGCATGATTAGGATCTAATTAAATTGTGGGATGGGAAGTAGATGAGGTAGTACCTATTACCTGTATTACTATGAAACCTTTGGGAGTTACTTCTACGTTTGCTTATTATTATGCCATGCTATGCTAGTAGACGTGGATTGGGTGAGTGATATCCATGACAGATGTGAGTTGATAATTTTAATGGTTTATCTAAGGTGGCAACTTAAACACACATCTGGGTGGATTGAGGCACCTGATGTCTATCAGGACTTGCCTGTTTTTTTTTTGGACCGCCACCCAGGCTCAAAGGGATCATAAGATCTTTCATGCTAGAAACTTCCTTGTGCAGCCACAAGCCATTATGGGCTCTGGCATAGTTGACTAAGTTGTGCGAACTCTTACGGGGTGGACTAGCAGATGTAGGGGTTGTAGGTGGTACGGTCTACCCCACATGTAAGGTGCTAGCGCTTCTGAAAGACTGTGTCTCGGTCATCCGTCTTCTCAAACATCATGTAGTGCGAGAAATCAAACGGAGGCGATCGAGTCTTGTGGGGAAAAGTGCGCAAACCTCTGCAGAGTGTACAAACTAATCATGATTAGCCGTGTCCCCGGTTATGGACATCTTGAGTATCTAGTACTTGAATATCATTGTGAATCTCAACATGTTACTTCTAATTAATGTTGTTGGGTTTTAATTATTTTTAATTGGGATTGAGAATGCTGTCAACCATTCTCAATGTTTCACAACCACCATGATAGTTAAATAAACTTATTCCTTTGCAGTAGGGAAAAATTGGCTTTACGCAAAACTGTAACCATAGAGCTTTCCACCAGCCATATGTGCATATAGTATAGCTGATTCATTCCATTACTCTCTATGTGTTACTTTGCCAGCATATTCCATGTGCTGACCCGTTTTCGGGCTGCAACTTCTCATGTTGCAGACTTTTTAGACGACGAGTAAAGAGCTTTTAGGTCGTGGCCCTATACTCAGTGATGCCGCTGGAGTTGATGGACCCATTTATCTTTCGAGTCTTCCGCTGTTATCGATATTAGATGGCCTTCAGCCATATTTATTGTAATAAGTTCTTTTTCAGCCATCAATGTAATAAGTGTGTGATTGCAACTCTGCTATAAAACCTCGATGTACTGTGTGGTGTCAGTATTACTGATCCAGGGATGACACCGTAGCACAGTAGACGTGATCCATTCGGGTCAGGTCGCTACAATGAACCTGGACTCAACTTGGAAAACCAAGTGTGCCACTGGAAAGAGGGGATGAAATCGCTTGAAAACGATATAAAGATCATTGGAATCGGAGTTACAGTTTGGAAATGGCAAGCGTTTTAAGAATGACACTGGTCTGCAATTTACAGCAAGTAGGCATCTAAATGCAATGAAATGAACATGCTACAGCCACCAAACATGACAACAAAATACATGGAAGGGATGCACACAAGATGCTTAACAAAAGACTAGCACTGAGCCACGGCCAATTCATCCATTATGAGGTTCAAACAAGCATGGCAAAAATGCAAATGCAAAACAGATTCCAGACTTGGTGAAATTAACACTTGTCTGAAATTTCAGATCACGAAGCCCTCTTCGGAGCAGCAAAACAACATGATACATGACCTGATTAAGATAAGTAAGAACATGGCATGGAGATACTCAACAAGCTTAACAAAAGACCCAAAGTGACCTGGGGCCAAAAGGGTTCACAAAATATACTAACGGGTACACGACATAGCTAAAACACAATCAGTTTTCAGACTTAGTGAAAACTGAGACATGCTGAAATATAACTCACGAAGGCATGTAAACGAGCTTGATGCACTCACTACGGTGTAAGTCATGGCAAGGCAAGCATACATACATTAATAAGGCACAAAATACAAGCTAGACATGGCAAGAACAATGGCATAGCATGCACGGATCAACCACAACAATGCCGGCAAAATCGCAAACGAGTTGACGATCTGCCCAGATTCACCATGAAGCAAAAGTAGAGCTCGATTGACTCAAGCTAGGGTGCTCCATAATTGCAAAAAAAAGACATGGATGGATAGAGCATAACAAGATTAACAAAACTCCTTTACTGATCATCCTCAAAAGAGGCACGGATCACTAGGAAACAACACGAACATAGGGCATCATGAACTAAATAATTCCAGACAGTGAAAACTACTAAGTCCCTGAAAACAGATTTACCGGGTGCCTCACTTTGCAAGCTTGCACAAGTCACCACACACATCACAAAAATGCATGGGTTCCACCTCTGGAAAGAAGACAAAATCCTTAACAAAACATATGAAGGACTCACAGGCATAGCATGCACACAATAATCATGGCAAAAATGACAAAAGTCTAAGATGAACTAGCAGATCTGACAATTAACTCACGAAGCCCTCTTCTAACAGTATTTCGGGCATCAAGACGAACTCAAATGAAAATGGTGCTATGGAATGAAATGATGTACTCTCTGAGATGAACATTTTGATATGTTATATGCATGAATCGGAGCTACGGATGCAAAGTTACGGAGCCGCGAACATGGGCATATGGAGTAAAAATTCTGAGGACTTGGTGAAAAAAACTACCCAGATCTGGATCTAGGGTTTCGGATCACTGTAGCAACCGGGTCGGGGCGCGCCTCCCGAGGCGACTCCGGCGAAGACGAGGATGGCGGTCGGCGGGGGCGACGTCCGGTGGCCGGGGCGGCGGCGCCGGGGGCCGCGGTGGCCGGGGCCGGGGCCGGCTGCGGGCCGGGTGACGCCGGCGAGCTCCGCGGCGGCTCGGGGCGGCGACGGCGGATGCGGCGGCCCGGTGACGAGGTGGCGACGGCGGCCGGCGGGGCGGGCCGCGGCGGCGCGGCGCCGGAGTGGAGGGCGACGGCGGCGAGGCGGCTTCGGGCCGGGGAGGGCCCGCGGCGGGCTTGCGGGCCTCGGGCGGCGGCGGTTCGCCGGGGTGCCACGTGGCACGTGCTGAGAGGGCGGCGAGGCGGCGGACGTTGTCCGGCCTGGCGCGGACACGTCCGGCGGCGGCGGGATCTGTTTTTTTTCTAGGGTTTCGGAGAGGGAGAGAGATCCGAAAACGGGGGGCTATTTATAGGCATAGGAGGAGTTAGGAGAGTCCAAATGAGGTGCAGTTTTCGGCCACGCGATCGTGATCGAACGCTCTAGGTCATGGAGCAGAGTTTGGTGGGTTTTGGGCCAAATTGGAGGGGTGTTGGGCTGCAACACACACGAGGCCTTTTCGCTCCCTCGGTTAACCGTTGGAGTATCAAACGAAGTCCAAATGGTACGAAACTTGACAGGTGGTCTACCGATAGTAAACCAAGGCCGCTTGGCAAGTCTCGGACCAATCCGGAAATTTTTAATCCCCACACACGAAAGAAAGCTAGAAATGACCACCGGAGGAGAACGAAGCGCTGGAATGCAAAACGGACAACGGGGAAAATGCTCGGATGCATGAGATGAACACGTATGCAAATGCAATGCACATGATGACATGATATGAGATGCATGACAAAGACAACAACAAACGGAGACAAAGACCCGAACCCGAGAAATAAATATAACTTAATGCCGGAAACGGCAAGAGTTGGAGTACAAATTGGGAAAGTTACATCCGGGGTGTTACATCTACGTACCCTCGTAGACCGAAAGCGGGAGCGTTATGACAACGCGGTTGATGTAGTCGTACGTCTTCACGGCTCGACCGATCAAGCACCGAAACTACGGCACCTCCGAGTTTTAGCACACGTTCAGCTCGATGACGATCCCCGGACTCCGATCCAGCAAAGTGTCGGGGAAGAGTTCCGTCAGCACGACGGCGTGGTGACGATCTTGATGTTCTACCGTCGCAGGGCTTCGCCTAAGCACCGCTACAATATTATCGAGGAGTATGGTGGAAGGGGGCACCGCACACGGCTAAGAAAACGATCACGAGGATCAACTTGTGTGTCTAGAGGTGCCCCCCTACCCCCATATATAAAGGAGCAAGGGGGGAGGCCGGCCGGCCCTAGGGCGCGCCAAGGAGGAGGAGTCCTCCTCCTAGTAGGAGTAGGACTCCCCTCTTTCCTACTCCTACTAGGAGGGGGAAAGGAAGGGGGAGAGGGAGAAGGAAAGGGGGGCGCCGCCCCCCTCTCCTAGTCCAATTCGGACCAGAGGGGGAGGGGGCGTGCGACCCACCCTGGCCGCCCCTCTCTCTCCACTAGGGCCCATAAGGCCGATTACTTCTCCCGGGGGGTTCCGGTAACCCTCCGGCACTCCGGTTTTCTCCTAAATCACCCGGAACACTTCCGGTGTCCGAATATAGCCGTCCAATATATCAATCTTCATGTCTCGACCATTTCGAGACTCCTCGTCATGTCCGTGATCACATCCGGGACTTCGAACAAACTTCGGTACATCAAAATATATAAACTCATAATGAAACTGTCATCATAATGTTAAGCGTGCTGACCCTACGGGTTCGAGAACAATGTAGACATGACCGAGACATGTCTCCGGTCAATAACCAATAGCGGAACCTGGATGCTCATATTGGCTCCCACATATTCTACGAAGATCTTTATCGGTCAGACCGCATAACAACATACTTTGTTCCCTTTGTCATCGGTATGTTACTTGCCCGAGATTCGATCGTCGGTATCTCAATACCTAGTTCAATCTCGTTTCCGGCAAGTCTCTTTACTCGTTTCGTAATACATCATCTCGCAACTAACTCATTAGTTGCAATGCTTGCAAGGCTTATGTGATGTGCATTACCGAGAGGGCCCAGAGATACCTCTCCGACAATCGGAGTGTCAAATCCTAATCTCGAAATACGCCAACCCAACATGTACCTTTGGAGACACCTGTAGAGCTCCTTTATAATCACCCAGTTACGTTGTGACATTTGGTAGCACACAAAGTGTTCCTCCGGTAAATGGGAGTTGCATAATCTCATAGTCATAGGAACATGTATAAGTCATGAAGAAAGCAATAGCAACATACTAAACGATCGAGTGATAAGCTAACAGAATGGGTCAAGTCAATCACATCATTCTCCTAATAATATGATCTCGTTAATCTAATAACAACTATTTGTCTATGGTTAGGAAACATAACCATCTTTGATTAACGAGCTAGTCAAGTAGAGGCATACTAGTGACACTCTGTTTGTCTATGTATTCACACATGTATTATGTTTCCGGTTAATACAATTCTAGCATGAATAATAAACATTTATCATGAAATAAGGAAATAAATAATAACTTTATTATTGCCTCTAGGGCATATTTCCTTCAGCAGCCCACCGGGTTTATTGACCCGGCGCTTCCCGACCACGTGTGCCTGCTTTCGCGGTCCTTGTACAGACTCAAGCAGGCTCCGCGCGCTTGGTACCAGTGCATCGCGGCATTTCTCCACCAGCTTGGGTTCCGCTCTACCCGCTCGGATGCCTCACTCTTTTTCTATAATCAGGGCTGTAACATTGCCTACTTGCTGCTCTATGTCAACGACGTCATACTGACAGCATGTACGGCTGGTCTCCTCAGTCAGCTCACGGCTCGTTTTCGCGCTGAGTTCGTCATCAAGGACTTGGGTCCTTTGCACTACTTCCTCGGTGTCGAGGTGGTGCGCTGTCCGGATGGCTTCTTCCTTCATCAGCGAAAGTACGCTCACGAGCTCCTGGAGCGCGCCGGCATGCTTAACTGCAAGCCTGCCGCTACGCCTGTTGATACGAAGGCCAAGCTTTCTGCAACGGATGGTTCTCCTGCTTCGAATGCTGCTTTCTATCGATCTATCGTTGGTGCTCTCCAGTACCTCACTCTGACTCGACCGGAGATCTAATATGTTGTGCAGCAGGTGTGTCTTCATATGCATGCTCCTCGAAACGTTCACTGGCCTGCCGTCAAGCGAATTCTCCGCTATGACTGTGGCACTATGGATCTTGGTGTCACGCTTCACGCCTCCACCGACACCGTCCTCGCCGCCTACTCAGATGCAGACTGGGCGGGCTGCCCTGACACTCGGCGCTCCACTTCGGGCTATTGTGTCTACCTTGGACCCTCACTTATCTCGTGGTCATCCAAGCGGCAGCCTACGGTCTCTTGTTCCCGTGCTGAGGCTGAGTATCGTGTGGTGGCCAACGCTGTCGCCGAGTGTTCATGGCTTCGCCAGCTGCTTCAGGAGCTCTCTTGCCCTGTTGACCGTGCTATGTTGGTCTACTGCGACAACGTCTCGGTGGTCTACCTCTCCGCTAACCCAGTGCATCATCGACGGACCAAGCATATTGAGTTGGATATTCATTTTGTTCGGGAACAGGTGGCTCTTGGCCATATTCGTGTTTTACACGTCCCTACTTCCCAACAATTTGCAGATATCATGACCAAAGGCTTGCCTACGGCGTCATTTGAGGAGTTTCGGTCTAGTCTTTGCGTCAGTCGCGGTGCCGCTTCGACTACGGGGGGGAGGGTGTTGAGTATATGTGTTGTGCATATTTGTGTATTGGGCCCACCTCCTAGTTGCCTTGTATAGTTGAGGTCGTGGCTTACTCTTGTACATCATATATACATGTGTTTGCACCTCAGGAATACAACACGTGATTCCCACATCTTACAGAGTTAATTGGAATATACTTTGCTACATCTACACGTTGACAAGACTACCAGGGACTTCTTGGGGGGTTCTTTGCTTGGTAAACTGGTCAAAGATAGTGGCATGGCAGCAATGTTGTTCAGCGGGCAGTCAAATGGAAACTGAGGCTGGCGACATGCCTATAAGATTCGAAGGAGCCTGGAGCGCGTCATGGCAGGATCATACATACCAATACAAGGCGTCAACCAATGCATGGAGATGTGCCGGCGAACACGACGCAGGGTGGGGTATGTTTGCAGTCGGATAGTTTTGGCTAGGTCGGACTGGAGTGTCTGACGGATCGATGAGAATGTCGGTCAAAGCAGAAGATGGCGGTGATTTTAGCGACGATGACATAGGAGCGTGATGCTGATGGTGGCCAGCTTCTAGGGCGTGGAAACACGTGGTGCAGGCCTGAGGGCTTGTGCGGCTTTGACAAGACTATGGTGCAAGGTTGATTCAAGACGGTGCACATGGGAGAGCTTGAAGTTGACGGGGCACAGGGTGTCACGTACAACCACCATGGAGTCAGGTTGAAGGTGGAGTTGGAGTCTGATGGGTGACTTCACTCTAAGCTGATGGAGGGGCTACGGCGTAAGTCAACGGAGAGTCGAAGCCTATTTCAGCGGGATAGCGAGAGACACGTGGATCTGATTGGGTACCCGTGGTATGATGGAGATGTGATACTCGGCATTGGTCGGTGATGATCGATGGTTCTCTGCAGTGGGGGTTGAGGCAGTGTGAGCTAGCTACCCCGGAGACTCGACCAGGACAGCAGAGGCTTGACGCGGTGATAGCGGCGAGGCGTGCGGTAAGCACGTGACACAACGACAGACCAAGGCACTAATGGTGAGACATGTGGTTAGACAAAGTGTGCAGGGGTGCTAGTTGGTGACTGGGTCTATCGGTGCTAGTTGATGGACAGGAGTTGACCGTGGAGAATCTGAGAAAGTGGCAAAAAGTCTGAAATTGTTAAAAGTTGAGAGAGTACATCGCCGTGTATTATGTGGTGTTCAGTGCACATGGCAAAGTGCAGATGACAAGTACAGAAGAAGGCGGAGTGCTATAGCTATGGGACATGTCAGAGACTATCCGGGAAAAAATGATGAGACAACTGTGAATTTGACTTGGGGTGACACAGGGCAACGGTGAAATTCCTCCAAGTTTCAGACAAGCAGTCAAGAAAGAGCAATGACGTTGAGTTCAGATAACTATTATATGTGGCGTCCAATATGTGAGTTGTTCACTTTCACACAGACAATGGTCGGTGTGTGATGGCGTAGAATGGATTCTCCAAAAGTTGGGAGCACAAAGTAGAGTAATGAGGAACTTAATTTTGCTCGAGTGTTGACTGTGAAGATGAGAAGGGACTACAGTTGTAGGTGGAGTCACATGGAGTCAGTTGTAGGTGGAGTCACATGGAGTCTGGGAGTAGCAGTGGTGCTCATGGCGTATCTCAAGTCCAATGTACATGGAGGTTCGACGCATGGATGAATTCAAGGTGGTGAAGAATATTCACCAAGGTGGAGTTTGTTAGAGTTGTGTCGAATATTATTGTACAAGGTAGGTTACAGTTGGACTTGGTTTTGGACTGTGTGTTGACAAGGTAGGAGTTGTGTCTTAATAGGACACTTGTATCCTGAGCCTCTCATATATATCGGGGGTAGACAGACGATGTAACTTATGTCAACATAATAGCACAGGCACGCGAGGGAGCCGACGGCGTGTGCCGGCGCCCGGGCGGCCGGGGTGCGGTATTGTAGTGGTGTCATGGGGAGGAGCGCCCGTAGTCGGGCCCCGGGGATGTAGCCATGATGGTGAACCTCGTTAACAAATCTCGGTGTCGTATCTCATGTGATTGCTTGTGGCCTCGGATTTATTCTAACAGCTTGCAAGCAAGCCATAGTTTCTCGCAATAGCACTAAAGCAGAGTATAAGGCAGTTGCTAATGCCACAGCTGAGCTTATCTGGGTACAGACTCTGTTGAGAGAGTTGGGAGTATCTCAAGATCAACCACCAGTCCTTTCGTGTGACAATATTGGTGCGACCTATCTTTCATCCAATCCAGTCTTTCATGCTTGAACCAAGCACATTGAAGTTGACTATCATTTTATGAGGGAACGTGTCACGCAGAAGCTTCTTCGTATCAAGTTTATCTCTTTCAAAGGGGAACTTGCTGACATCTTCACGAAGCCACTTCCACAGCCTCAGTTCGAAGATTGAAGACACAATCTTAACTTGCTATGTACTTCAAGCCACGGTTAAGATTGAGGAAGGATGTTAGACTGTATTTATACATAGCTTCTGTACATAACTGTATATTGTATTTGTACACACGATATACCCCTATATATACAAAAGTGCCACACCCGTATTAGGGTGTCGATCAGTTTCCCACAACCCTAATCTTTACAGAAAGAGAAAGTGCATTGTTGTGTGGCTTCGATCAGGGCCTTATGAGGTAACTAAATTATATAAAGCATATATGTTTGGTGCTTGATCTATAAACTCTTTTTCTCTCTAATAATAATAATAATAATAAAGAATAGGGATCCACCCATACATCCATATCTTACCATCTACTCATCATCCACAAAATTTTGGGCGTTACTGCTTTGTGTTTGCTGACATACATCTGCACATGATGAAAATTTGTCTACTTTTTATCTAGGTCACAAATGATGTTATTGGATGGAATTTTTCACATGCATGAATTATTTTATATTTTTTAGAGATCACCAAAGAAAATTGAGAGATAATATGGGTTGCTCCAGCAACTAGTAGCACAAATTCGAGAAGGGCGTTTTGGCGGACGAGTTGCATGGAGGCTGCTATCTCCGTCGCTAGTTCTGGCGTCGTGATGCGTGGTCTCTGCCCTTTTTACTATATATATGACTTCTATTTTGGTAGATATACAGCAGTGCCGCCTGCTCCTGTTCAGGATTTCTACGTGGGCCTACGATTTCGCAGCTACCTCGCGAGAACAGCTGTTCCGTCTGGGCGGCGTTAAATTTGGCCCACTAGACGGGTTGTCGCAAGTGTTTGTGGTATGGGAAATAAATGTATCTACTGGGCCCGTTCAATGACATCGACTCTCATTAAGCGGTGCGTGGTCGTGCTTGGGTAGTCGACCAAGAAGCAGAACATACATACCGCACCTGGGTGATTGTCGATTCTCGCCATGAATGGAGTTCTTCTTCGAGGAATCTGGAGCAGGGTAATCTTCTAAAAAAATTCCTATTTCTCGCCTAGTTTCCTGCTAGTGGGTTTGGATTGGAGCTAGAAGTCGATCTGGATTCAAGTTTCCTCCCATCTTGTTCTTCTAAACTCAGATCTGGGTGGTTCCCGTTTCTCTGTGCAGGCTTGTACTGCGTTTCGATGCCGGAGTTGTCTTAAGAGATCTAGTTGCCGGCGCACAATTGGCTGAGGGCGACACGAGTGGAATTGGCGATGCGTAGGAGGACCTGATTTCTTCTGTGCCGATAGGACCAGCTGGAAGCCGCATGGATTACGAAGGGGCCGAGGATATTGGTGAAACAGTGCGCACTGGGAGGGGGGTGTGCGGCTCATATGATCTTGGAGGCGAAGGGATGGGTGATTCCTGCGAGATAGGTGATTCAAATATTGCGTCTGATGCCGCGGACCAGGGTGCAGATGAGGAGGGTGTGGGAGTAACCAATGCAAATCAATCTTCTTGGACCAGGAGGTGATTTTGTTATTTATCACCATGAAACTGTTTCGCTTTTTGTTGGTGATTTTTCCTCAAATATATGCTTCTCAATTTTTGCTGATAGTTTTGTTCCAAATGTTGTTCATCCAAACTGAAATTAGTCACCAGTATGAGTATTGCAAAAACCTGAAAAAGTAAACGATATTGTAGTAGCAACATGGGAGGGCAGCGCGCTAGGAATAATCATATTTACATTAAAAAGAAAATAGATGTTATGTCATGGCTAATGCATCTGTTCATAAAAATGGATGATTTTTGCACACTGGATGGACGCCGCCATCTGCCTTTTTTGTTTGTTGAAATGAAGATTTTCTGAATCTGTTCCTGATGATTTTATAGCCACATATATATGTTCGGTAATTATGTTCCCACGACTATTCGTTGATTTTTGATGTATAACACCAAGTGTATTGGAGCACCGTATCCATCCCTCGTTTCATGTATTGGGCAGTAAAAACTATCGTCACCACTTAATTTGTTGTTCCTCATTGAACTTGATTACTGACTGCTTGGTGTGCCATTGTTTGCAGGGTCAGAGTTGGGAAGGCAAAGGATGAGAGGGAGCCGAGCCCTTCAAGGATGCCTGCCCTTGAAGCTTCTGTCCATGCATATGTCGATAAAAAATCTGAAAATGTTGTCAATCCATCGATTGGGACTAGTTTTGATTCTGTCGAAGAAGGCTACGAGTTTTACAATATGTATTCCTGGAAGGCCGTCTGAATGTACACCGGAAAAAATGCATGCAGGAGATTGTGTAGGCAGAGAAGCGAGAGTGCAAACCACCTACTGAAAGGGTATGTACCACCAGGGTGCCCCATGCACTTGTTCATCAGGCAGTATGAGAAAAATGCAATTTGACCGTGACTCAGAAGAAAGTTACCAGGAAAAAAGGACAAAACTAGTAAGTTCGAATATGTCTCCGTGTATTTGGGTGATGTTGCATTGTTGTCATTACAATAAGAAGATGCTTATCGAAACTGATTTCATTTTGATGTGGTTGTCATTTGCAGGGAGGGGTTGTCCTGAAGCAAAATATCCCAAAAGAGGTACATGCATCGCAGGTTTATACCACGACAATGTTTGAAAATTTTGGTGAAGCCCTGTATGAACGTGGGTTGTATGATCTAGTAGAAGTCAAGCCACATTTGGAGTACATTGCTAGGCACATCAAATTTCAGTCGAGGGAAAAGTGGTGCAAGAATGAGTTTGTGATTTCCGTGAGCGAGTCGGCTGATGAGTTCGGGTGCGAGTGTGGACATTCGAGCACTATGGAATGGTTTGCAGCCATGCACTTAAGGTAGGCGCCCCAGATCCTCTTCCTTACTTACAATCACTTTCTCTAGATGGGCATGGATAAAAGTCACTAGAAAATTGATGTGTTTTTTGACTGCTAATGTTCAGGTCGTGATACACCTGAAATTGCATGAGCTCCCTGCGAAGCATGTGCTCAGGCAATGGACTAGAGATGCAAGAGATATACTACTGCCAGAGTATCTGCGCTGCCAGAAGGATCATGGAACGCTGAAGTATTCTTCTCATCAACGCAACACTTTGTACCTGCTAGCGCTTGATGCCGGTAAGTTAGGCGACAGCAATGTGGAAGCATGTGCACTTGCTATGGAGAAAATGCGAGATGTCAAAGTGTTGGTCGAGCCAGTTGCCGCCATGAGGGATGGGCTTGGTTTGTCTGATATAGAGTTGGCTACAGATTCAGCCGGCTCTAGCGTTGGTAACAAGCAGCACTTTGGCCGAACTGAGTTTAAGCACCATTTTGCAAGCATCCGATGTGTTCCCGACGCCGTCAAGGAAACGACCGGCTGGGCGTACCCACAAGGCCACGACTAGCCGCGACAAAGCTCCATACGAGGAACCATCAAAGAGTAGATTATGTTATGTATGCGGAGTTCAGGGACACAAGAGCACAACATGCCTTGCTCGGGGGATGTGCCAAAGGCACCTAGGAAATCTCCTTGCTGCTCAAAATGTGGGTTAACAGGGCACAGGAACACATGCAGCAACCTGGCTAAAGTCTGAAAAAACTTAATTTCAGTGTTGTTTACCGGTGGTATGCATTTGGCTATGTCGCCCTTTGTTAATACTGTAGAAACAGTCTCTAAAACGAGCCGAGGAATAAGAAGACGCCATGACTACGGTTATGGGGAGAGGTTCAGAAGAGTCAAAAGCTTTGGCTGTGCTGAAATGGACACAGCTGCTCCTGTTCTTCTGCGGTATAAATAGATGATTTCCAAGCAGCCGGATTCCCAAAACGGTCAGATCGTAAACCCCAACGTTTGGATTCCAGTTGGCTGGCTACACCGGCTGTGAACATGAGAGCCCGCGCATGCCCATTTTCATCAGTGTGTGTGAGCTCGCTAGCACTGCCAGCCTGCCAGCGAGCTCTGGTACTGTAGAAAAATACATAATACGGTGTGGGGCGTATAGCTGTGAGCTCGAACACATGACATGCCAGCCTGCCAGCGAGCTCTGGACGACATGGGATGCTACTGTAGAAAAATACATAATACGGTGTGGGGGCGTATAGCTGTGAGCTCGAATACATAACATTAATGCCACGCTGCAGCAGCAGGATGCAATTCCTGACGACCAGGATAGCGAGCTACATGGAGCTCGGCCTCCAAACAGCATTTTTGCACAAATTCCTCCTTTAAGCCACAAAAACATGGCAATTTCATGTCATATCTTCCCTTGTAGTGTACACAATATCACGCACTTCTTTCGTTACCACACACCAACGTACACATCAATCGGTAAATAGTAAACAGAAGATAACAAATCATTGTAAGCAGTACAGGCAAGAGAATCAAGCTATCAAGCAATGTTTCAAAAAAAAAGAGAAAGGCTTCAAACAGTAGATAGAGCCAAACAAAAGGAAAGAAATAAAATGGGAAACGTTAATCACACCAACAATTTTATATACAAAATCATACCATGTTCAAGTATTTAATACATTTGCCAAATTACTTTACTATATGCTCTTTTAACTACAACACTTTCCATTTCTGCACATCTCTTGTTTACTCAAATTCTCACAGAACACTGAAAAATCTAAGTACAAAATACAGTTAAGGAGATGAAAACATATGCTCATTATTATTGACTATAAGATGGTAATCTCAGCCTTGAATATACCCGACAGGGGCTGCAATCGCCACTTTTGTATAATGGCAATCTTGGCATTGAACTTACCCACTAGGCGCTGCAATGGCTATATCCTCAATACTACTTTTGTCAAACATTATCTCTGTAGGTCTCAAACACCCACGAATGAATTCCTGCCCAAGTTGCGCCCGCTCATTGTCTCCAAAACCAAACACGATACCTTTATTTGTCACTGCAACAGTATGGTATAGTCCAGTGCTTATTTGAGAGACATAATGACCAGACAGGCTGTCGAGAACGCGAGGCTGCATCACTTTGTCAGATGATCCGCGGTCAGGAAACCCTAAACTCCCAAAGCCCATCCATCCAAATGCAAAAACTGAGCCTTCATCAGTGAGAACAAAGGTCTTTCTCTTTCTTGCACATACCTGTCCAAATTCACGAACACAAAAGCTTTTACATATGAAACTTGTGTAATTATGCTGGTAAAAGTATGGGAAGATAACGACATTTTCATTAGAACATGCAACTTCAGTCTCATGCTTTACATGAACTTTAAGCCAAGCATAGCACTGGACGGGCACGTTCGGAACCGGCTGGTAAATGCCGCCCATGAAATCTGGACAGCACTGAGATACTTTCTGATTCGTGCATGAAGTAAGACATAATTCAATACCTGGACAGTTATATACAAATACGAAAGGGAATACATCTGACAAACAATTACTCCCCAGCAGGGCTCTTGTTGCAACTAATGGATTCCCGACAGATAGGATAAGGAGAAGATGCTGAAACTTGTCCATACAGTCAAACATCCATTAAATGAATTGGTGCAGATGCTCCAATAGTTTTGATGTTTCACTAAATGGTTTCCTCAATGATTAACTAAATATGGATTATGTAGCAAATTTCAAACATCACTCTCCTGACTAGATGTTTCACTAAAATGGTTTCCTCAATGATTAACTAAATATGGATTATGTAGCAAATTTCAAACATCACTCTCCTGACTAGAAGACGAATTGGAAAAGACCTATATTGCGAGATTCAAAACTCAAAAAAATTGTTGGTTCCAGAAATGTAAATTTTTGGAACCATTTTCTACTTTCAACATAGACTTATGAATGGTACACTATTAAACTTATTAGTAGTAATATGACTAGAAAGAAATTCAAATAGATTCAACTTTATTTGTGATTGTTCTGTAGTCTAAATTAGTGTTAAAACAAAATATGAACACTAATTGAGGTCTGCTACTAGTAGTTGTTGCTTTGGTTCCTGCTACTTTTAAGTACAATGTTCGACCTTCTCTCATTAAATGCAGTATTGTGGTTCTTCTGCGAAAGAAGCTAAGGGCATCTCCAACGCCGCCCCCAAAAATGGGCCGGTAAGTCCGCAAGCTCAAAATAAAAGAATATCAAATCTTTGATGAATGAAAATATTCAAATGCAACAGTACTTTTAATTTAAATATTACCCCCTCTATAAACTAATATAAGATCTTTTAGATCACTGATCTTATATTAGTTTACAGAGGGAGTACAATCCAACTAAGTTTTCAAATAAAATAGTTAAAACTTGAATTCAACTCGATCAGATGCTCGAGTTGTCCATTTAACCACTCACAGATGCTCAATCAAATCTCCTTGAGCTGCTCATGAGTTGCTCGATGCCGAATTTGTTGATGCATTTGAATAAACTCATCAAACATGGCCGGATTCTGATCTGAAAGTTGGATAGGATCACCCATGTTCTCAAATTCCAGACCTCCGGCAACATCTTCAACATCTTCACCTCATCCTCCACGATCATCTTTGTGCATGATCATGCAGCATGTCATCACCTCCCACAAGGTCTCCTGATCCCATTGTTTAGCAGGTCCACGAACACTGCAAAACCGGCTTGGAGCACTCCAGATGCCCTCCCCACATCCTTTCTAACTCCTTGTCTTTGGGCAAAGTGAGCTCTTTTCTAACCAACTGCAACATAGATGGTCTTGACTAACGTAGTCCACGGAGGATTGATACCGTCGATCAGATAGTAACCCATGGTCATTGTACTGATGCCCATTGACTGTATAGTTGCAAGGAGGAGCTTGCCCTTCAGTCAAACTAGCAAACAATGGAGACCGCTACAGCACATTGATGTCATTGTGAGACCCGGACATGCCAAAGAAAGTGTGCCAAATCCAGAGGTCATGTGATGCAACTGCTTCAAGAATGATGGTGGGCTTCTTAACATGGCTCTCAAATTGCCCTTGTAGGGCTTTGGGCAATTCTTCCATTTGTAGAGTTTTTGAGCAATTCTTCCACCTCCAGTGCATGCAATCAAGAGATCAGAGCAAACCTGGCCACCCTCTTGCTTCCAACATTGCCAAGATCCTTTCAGTGTCGGCGACAGTTGGTTCTCTCAAGTACTAAGGTCCAAACACCTCGACCGCCGCAATACAAATCTGACCATGGCATCTCCACATGTGCTCTCAGACATCCGGAGGTACTCGTCCCATGAATCTGCGGCTGTGCCATATACAAGCATCTGCAATGCAGCCATGCACCTCTGGTAACCAGAGAATCCAATTCTTCCTACGGGATCCTTCCTCAAGATGAAGTAATCATTGTAGGACCGGACACCATTGTAGAGGGGATCAAAGACATTTTTTCGCATCCTGAAAGCGCCGGCGAAAATTGTTCGCGAATAAGGCATCAGGGGCAAAGTAGTCGTCCATCGGCATCAAATGGCCCCGTGCCCTATTCCAGTTCAATGCTTGATGATCCTTGTCTCCTTGATCGATCCCTTGAAATTGAGAACATGCTCTTCCGCACGCTCTGCGTCTGCAAGGACCGCTTGCATCATCGCCGTTTCATCCGCATAATCCTTCTCGTCAGACAACTCAACGAGTGCTCGTATAAGTACTCTTGAATCCTCAAACAGGCAAAAACTTTAGCATGGGTATTTCACCAAACACTTGCCGGGTGTGGTGACCCCCGTAGGGGCAGATGATACCTGTGCGGCAAACGGACGAGAGTTGTGGACCAACGTCATAGGCAAAGCGACAGGAGCGGCGGAGGTCGCGGAGGTCCAGAGAGGGCTTGGCCGCCGTCAGGGGTGTAGAGCAGCGGCGGCGGCGGCGAGGGAGGAAGCGGATGTAGAGAAAGAGGGATGGGATGGAGACGCGGGGTTGGGTGGCCCGAGGGTGTCGGAGACTCAGAGTCCTACATGGCAGCGGTCCGGACTCCCGCAAAGCCCCGCAAGAGATGGAGACGCGGGGTTGGGTGGGCCGAGGGTGTCGGAGACTCGTGGTCCTACATGGCAGCGGTTTGACAAGTGGACTGATCCGCGGACCGATGCGGGGCGGCGTTGGAAGGCAAACTGCATCAGGACAGCGAATGTATGTGGGTGATTTAAGGGTCCACTTTGCAAATACCCTAAGGCTGGTCATAGTGGTGAATAACTTACACTAGTAATATGCATATGTTACTAGTCTATATGTTAGTACTGCCTCTGTTCACAAATATAAGGTGCTCTAACTTCTTTCTGAATCAAATGTATATAGATGCGTTTTACTGTGTTTGTTCATTCATTTCTATCTGTATGTACTCCATATTGAAATATCCAAAACATCTTATATTTGTGAACGTAGGGGGTACTTCCATAGTGGGTAGTATCATGTGTGTGATAACATAGAGACCTTCATTTATTACTTTTGTAATCATTTTTCATTGGGAAGCGCTATGTGATGGTAACACATTAGAGCAAGTACAATAAGCTTATGTAAGCAGGCTATAAGAATTAAAATATTATTTTCCTGATGACATGGAGGGAAGAGAAGAGGAGAGAAGAGGAGCTGGCTACAGAATAAGAGCCAGCTGCAGCACGTGCTCCTAGGCACTATGTGAGAGTGGGAAGTGGGACATGTATTAATAAGTAGCACAACTTTATGTGTAACTATTATACTTGCCGGCTATAAGATTGGCTATAGATGACATGGCGAAGTCATATAGCCATCAGCTGGCTATACTATTAACCATTCTCTTAGAGCAAGTACAGTCAGCAGGCTGCAAGGATTAAATTATTATATTTCTGCTGAGTTGGATGAGAGAGAAGAGAGAGAAGTGAAGCAGGCTGTAGATTAACAGCCGGCTGCAACACAGACTCCAAGAAACAATGTGAGAGTGTGAAGTGGGCCATGCATTAAAAAATAGTACTCCCGTCGTCCCAAAATAAGTGTCTCAACCTTAGTAGTACAAAGTTGAGAAGTTGAGACACTTATTTTGGGACGGAGGGACTACTACTTAGCAACTAGCTACTATACATGTTGGCAATTAGGTTGACTATATGTGACATGGCAACTTTATATAGTCGGTTGTTGGCTATACTATTAACCATGCTCTTATGTTAATCCATTTGTCTCTCCTCTTTAATTACTTGCCACGTCATCTTTTTTGCCTATGTAGCATGCATGTTACTATATTATTACTCCCACTATGAGTAGTCTAAAAAGTAGATGGAGGTTGGTGTATATTGCCATGCACGGTGGTAAATATTGTCAGTGTACTCAAAAACAGCCCCCCCCCCTCCCGAGCACACCAAAATGGGCCTCCCAAAAATATGTTGAAGCTTGGCCTCGTCCAGTTATGCTACGAGCCAATCAAGCAAATCATTAATCATTTATAAGAGTTGAAGAAATGCTCCGAGTTATGCTATCAGCCAAAATCAAGCAAATCATAAATCATTCACAAGAGTTGAAGAAATGCCCCGAGCATAACACCTCGCACAGCTAAATGAGCGGTGGCACCTCGATGTATTTGAGCACCACCAGGCTACCGAGCACGGCCAAAGCCTCCAAGCGTGGCTACCCTGGGCTCAAGCGGTTGGGTTGGGTAAAAGTGAATTTGCCCGCGGCACATTTAATGCGAAGCAGGCTATCGACCGTATCCCGCTGCACGCTATGTATTCTAGGGGAATGATGATGCTGTCGCAAGGCGGTATCGCGATACCCCGCACGATAAGAGGGGCAGCTGATCAGACTGGCACGACAATACAATGCCACTTTTTGACTATGGCTCTGACACCCTGACCCGGGCTACTGCTTCCATGAACTACTTTTTGACTGGCTCTAGCGCCCTGACTAGGGCTGCTGCCTCCATCAAGTACCAAACACTGATGCGTGCAGCCTAGAACTTTGGGATTGTTTTTAGCCCCTGGCCGAACAACTAAAAGGGGGTCTCCACTGAACCCTGGTTTCGACAATCATACGTCAACAAATACATTATGAGCAAGGGCCCAAGGCGCAATTAAAAAGGAATATTCAATATCAAAAAAGGGGAATATGTGAGGAATACAACTTGGTGTACTAAATGTTGCACATATCTCCAGACCATTGAATGGTCAGACAACAGGGTGGGGTGGGGGGGGGGGGGGGGGGGGGGGGGGGGTGGAACCGAGAGGTACCAGGCCAGGTATTTCCTGCATAGCTCTTCCTTTTTTAACACGTGGGATGAGTTAAGTAGTTGCAACAGGCAACCTCAGTCCGATATCGCTTTGGACCTTCTTCCAGAAAAATGCATAACACTACTTTTTCCCAGCTAGATAATTTGATCAAATCAAGTACAAAAAATATATTCTTCTATGCTTTAGTGAAGTCAGGAGGAAAGTGTTGTGTAAACAAATTCAACGGACCTGTACAGCAACTTGACCCTTCAGGCCGGCAATCAATTCTGGGCTAGTTTTATCATTTTCATCACCATGACCTAATGCTCCACAGTAGCCTCTACCCCATGTATAGACCTGGAGAGAAAAATCCGACTTTTACTTCTGTCTGGAGTGTATAGAAGTCAAAAAACATAGTTGAAAGTCCATTGAACAATATACTCACATATCCCAGCGCATCAAGAGCTACAGCATGCTCATCTCCAGCGGATACACGGACAACAAGAATGTTCCTCCTCTTAAATGATTGGATTGCACGTGGAAGAAGTTCATTGTGCTGATCCCCATGTCCAAGACAGAAGTTAGTACAAGACCCAAAAGAATAAACTGTCCCATCATCAGTCACAGCAAATGTATAGCTTGCACCAGCTGCAACCTGCACCACTGGACTGGGACCTTTGAATAATTCAACAATCTTTGGAGCAGCCCTGTCTGTAGTGTCACCATGACCAAGCTGGCCATGTGTGTTACTTCCACATGTATACACTAGCCCCTTCCTCGTAAGTATCACAGTGAAACTTAGACCAGTAGCAACCTGTGAAAACAACAAGATAACATGAAACTAGGGCTGTGCATCACAAAGAAAAGGGGAACTGAAATTGAGCACTTGGAACAAGAGCTAAGCAATTTGATAAATCAATGGAACAATTTGAAAATAGCACATGCACATGGAAATAATAATCAGTAACAAAAATTACACAAATCCCACATATGACAACCAACATGTTGATTTAACATGTAACTGAAATCAGAGTTAGTACCAAGGGTGAAAGACAGGGATCAGGTGGTTTAGCAAACCAAAAGGGATATATACATGTGAAGCTGATTTTCAAGATCCTGCAGACATGTTGATGGCGCATGACTAAGAAGTAAGAACTAGAAGAGGAACATCAATCTTCTGCGGCATCGAAGAAGCCGTAGGTTGTCAAGGGCTCATTGTTGTGACACATGAGCACTAGAAATCTGCTGGAGTAGTCTACGAACAAGGAAGTGAATGGCAGACGCGCAAACTCGCCCAAGGGATTTGCACGAAGTGACAGCCCTAACTGAACATGTTGGCATGCCGAAATCACGCTCGAGCTGCAAGTACCCGAATTGACCGTCACTGCTGAGGTGGTAGGCTGCAGTCCAGACCTTGTCGTCATCTTCCTTGCGCTGTCCATGAAAAAACTGCTCGCACCTATTGAGCCAACCAGGAGGATCAACTGAGCCATCATATGCTGGGATGTCAAGCTTGTGGAAGGCAGGCACGCTGGAACCAGAACCTGAGCCTGCGTGATGGTTAGGCAGGAGCGGACGAGAGGTGATGGGCGGGACCCATGGATGGATTGTGGAGGGGGGCGTGGCCATAACAGTGTATGAAATTGGTTGGCAGGTGGAGACGGGAAGGCAGCGGCGCTCTGCGGCAGCTGCTGCTGTAAAGCTGTTCATGGTAGGGCTGCTACTGGTAGGTGGGCGGCAAAATTGGGAGGGAAATAGGATGGGATTTGATATTAGGGGGCAGCTGCGAGGGGGGGCAGAGGTGCTGTTGGTGAGGGGAAGCACCAGGAGCGCGTCATTGCTGGGGAGGAGAACCAAGGACACGGAGGCGGCGGCGCGGGCGGCTGCTGCAGTCGCGGAATCTGGTAGCAGGGGCAGGGCCGGCGAATGTTGCTCGAGCGTCATCACGTGCTGCACCAGCGCAGCGAGGGGCGCCTGGTCCTCACTCATTGCCGTGTGAAGGTCTCCAATTGCTTCCTGATGATCTTCATCTGCTCCACAACCTCGATCTAGATTTCTTCGCCTGCCATTGCAGATAGATCTGATACCAAATTGAAAGGACCTACTAGACACAACCCTAATTACTGAAAAGTAAACAACAATATTCTTCTCCCCTTCATTGAGTCGCCCCTTTATATGGTAGATGATACTTGACCAACAAGCTGGCAAATCTATTCAAACTCTAATATGATCTTTACACGGACTCTTTCCTAACAAAGTTGCTTAATCAACTAGGGCTCTAATTAAGTGATAAGACTCCACATTTGACGGCTGACCAACATAACAAGATTTACCTGCTTGCAGGAAATTCCTTTAAGGGCTAGTATTTGGGTTGGCCGAAATATAGTTCGCCCCACATCCCCATGACCGCAGCAAGCTGATGAATTATCTCCACAGGTGAACACCTGCTTAGAGAATTAACTTTAAACAGTAAGTCAAAAGTAACAAAATTATATCATTAAGAAATATGTAGTGTCCATGCAGTTACCTCCCCAGACTCTGTAACGAAAGCAGCATGGTTGTGAAAGGCGGATATATTAACAACACGGGCAAGCGACGGGAAGGAAACCCGACTGAATGCCACACACTGTGTAGTATCAGGACCATGTCCTAGCACACCACACAAACTGGACCCACAAGAATAGACCGAAGAGTCATGGACTAAGAGCGTGTGATATCTCCCTGTCGCTACTTGCATCTGGAAACAATACAACATGTTCACATAGATAAGAAGCCAATTTGGACATGATTTTCTAATATCAGAAAATTACAACCATTTCAGTGCCATACTAAAGAAGCCACTGCCAATAAAAAATAACAAAACAAGTTGTAGACAAAAAAGAAATAACTTCCTAGCTAATTCATTTACTTATTGGCAAACATACCAAAAAGTGTCAATCACAACAAGTTCAACATATTATTAACTCCGCAAGGAAGAAGGCTACATTTTTCTACGTAAAAGTAGCAAGCCCAGAAGAACACTTCTGCCCCCCTCCAAAACAACCTAATACGCATGAAATTCAACAAAAAGCCCGAACAGTCTTGTCCACAAGAACATGTGCATGGTCAGTCATGTGGCAAACATTCTGGATACTTGTGGGATATGGTCAGGTCAAGGAAAAAGCCAAACTTCTTTCCATGAGTATCTTGATATGCTTGCCACCAGAGCATTCCAAACGTGGATACACCTTTCAAGTGCCCACAGGAGGGTTGTGGTTACCTTTCAAGTGGACATGGGCTCTGGCTGATTATTTGTGAGTTCATACATGGGAAAACCCTATAAACGATTACAATGCTTATTAGTATATGCTAGGGAAGAGCAAAGTCGACCCATGTCATGTCACTGGCTGGAGTGAACAACCATATCACAATGTTTCTCAAAATGTTTGTTTGATATGAAATGGAAGAAAATATGCTTGGAAATAGAGCGTGACAGGGTTGGAGAATGGCACGAGTAAACTATTAGATGTGTGTTGTCCAAAGTACAAGGGTTCTCTTGATGCAAGATGGATGGCTCAATTTTTTCCTAGAGTTATACGTGTGTTGCACATGCATGCTTAAAATGTAAGAAACCTTAAAACATACTCCCTCCGTTCCAAAATAGATGACCCAACTTTGTATTAAAGTTAGTATAAAGTTGAATCATCTATTTTGGAACAGAGGGAGTAGAACGAATTGGCAACAGAATTTACCAAGAGGCCATCATAATAAATCATTTCGAAATGATTGCATCTGATTTCATGTCATGTCCATGGTAGCATTATATGCCATAGGAGTGCATACGACAGAAAGGTTACTAAGTTTCTCATCATGAATTAGTTTTTACTGTTCACTGTCTTATGATGAATATGATGCGTCCCACTTTAAGCCAAATGTGGGTGTGTGCTCTTTTCCTACTTTGGTTACTCAGAATACCTTGAGCCATGCATGACCGAATGTATCTCTAATTTATCCCAATTCCCATATGTGTAAATGTAAACCCAGTGAACCCAATCATTACGACCAACATCTCTACCCCCCAAAAAGGTTGCATTTTCCCTATGTTATATCAGTAGTAAATGAGAGAAAGGGTCCTCACGTTGCCGGACGAGGTATGTACGGTGTCGAAGGATTGCTCCACTGACTGCAGGAACCTCAGCACCTTCTTCCAGCTACCGCCACATCTTGCGAGGAGCTCCCCACGAGCCGCAGGCCCAATGACGGAGCAGGCCATGCGCGCTGCGCATAACCGCGAGGCGGCTTGCTCAGCGAGAGGACGGAGGGCGCGGCAGGTACCCTCAAGCCTGGCGAGGTCACCAGCGGCGAGCCTGCCGGAGCTCAGTACCTCCCCGATGAGGTGGCCCGGTAACTCTTCCATGGAGAAAGCGCGAGGCGACTTCTCCCCAGCCATGGATCCACCGCCACAGCTACGAGGAGGAATCGCTGTCCTTGGGGTGAAAAATCGGCGGTTTTGGTGCGAAATCGATTGGAATCATCCAAAGATCCGGACGAGCGTATCGAAATGGTAGGAAAGCAGAAGGAAAACTAAGAGAGGCTAATCCGCGGAGTAGCGACCGATTTGCTGCGGGCCGGTGAAGCGGAGCGGAGAAACCAAATCAGATCCACCAGATTCCAGGTCCCCCGCTGGAAGCTCGAACCAGCAACAGCGGATCGAATCCAAATCCAATCGGGCAAGGAAGGGCCGAATTGAATTGAATCGAATCGGCAGAAGCAGAAACTGGATAAGAATCGGTTGGTCGGAGGTGGGAATTGAAGCGGGGAAGGGAAGGGGCTCCTTTCCGAGAAATTTGGCCAGTATATATTTGTACGCACGCAAAAAGGATACGGACGAACACGAACCGACAGGAAGCAAGGAAGGGGAAGAGAGAGAGAGAATAGAATGCCGTGAAGCCTCGCTGCGCCTGACGACTTGGCGTGAAGCCTCGCTGCGCCTGCGCAGTAGGGCCGATCGTGGCTTCGGCAACATGTCAGTGAGTGTTTCCAGGGAGCGATGCGGTGTCAGTGGGAAGGAAAGAATGTTCGTTGATCGGTTCGGTGGGTGCGCGGAGGACGACGTGGCTCGGCCTCGGCGTGGCCGCCACTATCGCCTCAGATTTTTTTGACACTCCACGAAGCTTTTTATTTAAACCGTCATAATGTTTATAAAGACGAATGGAAGTTCGCTAAATGTCTAACCAGACATGGCGGCCAAGCCCTAACTGCAATGCGTGTTTCGTAAGACCGTGAGCCTCGAAGTTCGAGCTCCTAAATTCATGAACAAAAATACAAGTATTGAAACTAATGGCATGATCTATGATTTCATGTATGATTGCACCATAACTTGCTCCATGCTTTTGCTTGATGTCGTCGATCACTACCCTGTAGTCAGACGCCACATGGATGGAGTTTAAGTTCAGGTCCTCTGCTAGCGCCAACGACTCTCTGACCGCCAAAGCTTCTAAGGTAGTAGGACCATGAATACCCTTAGGCAGAGGCCCCAAAAAAACGCATGTCTTTGTCCCTGCATACTGCGACGGCCGACCCTGCTTTTGCCGTGCCCCTTGTAGCTGCATCAACATTTATTTTTGCACAATCTCCCAGTGGTGGCTGCCAACTCATGGGTCTCTCTGTTCTTGCATTTACGGTCCTCTGCTCCGGCTTCTTGATGATTTGGAGGTCGTTTAGCTGCGCTTGGATGAACATATGCGTTGACATAGGGCTCTGGAATATGTCCTCATAGATCGCCTTTCTTCACGCGCTCCAGACCACCCAGAGGGTGATCACCATACGTACAAAATGGTCATCCGGCAGTACCGCATTTATTTTGAATATCCATTCCTTCGCGTTGTCGCAGTCAAACTGGATCATCTGATCAACAAGGTCTTCATCAGACAGTGCCCACGAACTTCTGGCCATGGAACAATTGATGAGGGCATGCCGCCATGAATCCCTCGCTCCACATAATCTGCATGATGCTGAGGTTGCCATGTGTCTATGCTCAAGCAGGTCTGCAGTTGGGATAGAGCTCCGGGCTAACCGCCACAGGAACGTCCTCACCTTTGACGGGACCTCCGTTTTCCAAAGTGCAGACCACTCCTTGCCCTCCTGGTCAGCCCCAGAAGAGCCCTCGGTTTCCTCAATCCAGTTTCCCCTGGTGATCTTGGTTTGCATAATCAGTCTATACGTAGATTTTACATAAAAATTCCCTCTTCTCTCTCCGCTCCAAGCCCAGAAATCGCCCATACTCCTTGTGCAAAGTGGTATTGCCAGGATGGCTTCAGCGTCGATGGGAACAAAAACTGAGCGTACTCGGATGATGTTAGGAGCCATCCTAGCATGTACGCATATGGGCTTGCCCACTGGGCCGCTCATGGACCTGGCCCGCCCACTGGGCCGCTCATGGACCTGGCCCGCCCACTACCCCATCGCTGCAGCTACAAGTACCAGATCGAAGGCAAGGAGCAAACCATCCAGGGGATCACCGAACGAACCGGCGGCGGCTACCTCCTTCCCTTTCCTCCGTTCTTCCCCTACCTTGTTTCCCTCCGTTCATGTAATCAAATTCGTATGTAATCAAAGCTTGTATCCCAAACTAATGAAAGATCGTAGTAGATCGAGTGATCCCCAATCTCTTCCTTACATCTGGTATTCAGAGCCAGGCACCACCCTTCCCCAAATTCTTTCACAATTTATTTTCACTGCCACCATCTGAGGGAATCAGCCATGGATCCGTCCATCCAGGAGTATCTCCAGCGGCTTGACGCCAGCCCTTGACGCCTACACCAACACCATAAGGTCCCTCGCTGAGAAACTGGGCATCCATGTCCAAAACCCACCATCGTCCGCCACCTCGCCGGAGAGCACAAACGACGCGTCGACGCCTATCCCCAGTGTCTCCTACTCCACAGGCAAGGCCCAGGAGGTTGTCGAGGTCATACACGATGCGCCCCCTACCTGTAGCGCAGTGGCGCATCTCACTTGTTCGACGGAATGCTCACACCAGGTCGCCACCACCGACAGCATCGACAAGGTCACCACCGTCTACCACGAGTCCGTCGTCGACCTCAGTGACAAGTTCGGCGCCCTCAACATTCCTGTGATGGCCAACATCAACCCGCCGCTCCACGTCCAGGTTCCATCACCCCAAGTCCTTCGCGAGCAGCACCTGCGGCGTCGCTGTTGCAGGACCGGACAAGTACACACTCGTGGCGGCCACTCCAAACGTCGCCCTTGAGCTTGTCGTTCCCTCAAGCGTATCCTTCTCCACCAACAAGGTCCATGAGGTCCTTGCTATTCCCCGCAGTGTGTCCCCTGTCTACATCGGCATGGCGCCTTTCACCTGTTCGATGAAATGTTCCAACCAAGTTGGCGCCACTTATGTAACACCCACAATGCGGCTATATATCCCACGTGTCGGGGCACGACTTAGAGGCATAGTCGCATGGTAGTTTTGTCGCAAGAGGGGTAATCTTCACACAATCCCATGTACTGAATAAGAAAGGGATAAAGAGTTGGCTTACAATCGCCACTTCACACAATACATAAATAATTCATACATCATCCAGATACACCCAAAGACCGACTACGGCCAAATCCAACAGAAAAGGAAGATAAACCCTAAATGCTAGATCCCGATTGTCCCAACTGAGCTCCACTACTGATCATCAGGAAACGAAATGTAGTAACGACCCAGATCCTCGTCGAACTCCGACTTGAGTTCGATGGCATCACCTGCACTAGTCTCCTTGGCACATGCAACTGTTTGGAAGTATCCATGAGTCACGAGGACTCAGCAATCTCAAACCCGCGAGATCAAGACTATTTAAGCTTATGGGTAGGAGAAGGTAGTGAGGTGGAGCTGCAGCAAGCACTAAGCATATATGGTGGCTAACATACGCAAAGCAGAGCGAGAAGAGAAGCAACGCACGGTCGAGAAGTTAGAAGTGATCAAGAAGTGATCCTGAAAAACTACTTACGTTCAAGCATAACACAAGGCCGTGTTCACTTCCCGGACTCCGCCGAAAAGAGACCATCACGGCAACACACGCGGTTGATGCATTTTAATTAAGTCATGTGTCAAGTTCTCTACAACCGGATATTAACAAATTCTCGTCTGCCACATAACCGCGGGCACGGCTCTTCAAAGTTTATACCCTGCAGGGGTGTACCAACTTAGTCCATCACAAGCTCTCACGGTTAACGAAGGATATTCCTTCTCCCGGAAAGATCCGATCAGTCTCGGAATCCCGGTTACAAGACATTTCGACAATGGTAAAACAAGACCAGCAAAGCTGCCCGATGTGCCGACAAATCCCGATAGGAGTCGCACATATCTCGTTCTCGGGGCACACCGGTTGAACACTACGTACGACAATCGAAGATACCCCAAGTTACCTAGGGACGGCACCGCAAGTGGCTATGTTTTGGACCAACACTCAGAGGAGCACTGGCCCGGGGGTTAAAATAAAGATGACCCATGAGTTCGCGGAACCCAAGGGAAAAGGCTTAGGTAGCAAATGTTAAAACCAGGGTTGGGCCTTGCTGGAGGAGTTTTATTCAAGGCGAACTGTCAAGGGGTTCCCATAACACCGAACGGCGTAAGGAACGCAAAATCAAGGAACATAACACCGGTATGACGGAAACTAAGGTGGCAAGAGTGGAACAAAACACCAAGCAAAAGGCCAAGCCTTCCACCCTTTACCAGATGCATTAATTAAAATAAAATATATTGTGATAACCCAACATATCCATGTTCCAACATGGAACAAACTTCAACTTCACATGCAACTAGCAACGCTTTAAGAGGGGCTGAGCAAAAGCGGTAACATAGCCAAACAACGGTTTGTTGGGAAGGTGGGTTAGAGGCTTGACATGGCAATATGGGAGGCATAATATAACAAGTGGTAGGTAGCACGACATAGCGATAGAACGAACAACTAGCAAAGCAAAGATAGAAGTGATATCGAGGGTATGGTCATCTTGCCTGCAAAGTTCTCAGAGTTGTCGAAAGCTTGATCCTCGTTAGCGTACTCAACAGGTTCCTCGTTGACGTACTCGTCTCCCGGCTCTAACCAAGGCAAGAACACAAGCAATGGAACAACAATCAATCACGGTGCAATGCACAAGCAACATGATGCAATACATGGCATGATATGCAAGATATGATATGCGATGCATATGCGTGCTCCGGAAGGGAAAGAAAGATCAATGCATCAACTTGGCAAACCAAGTATGCCGCTGGAAAGATGAGATGATTTTGGTTGAAATCGATATAAAGATCACCGAAAACAGATGCATGGTTTGCAAATGACAAGCAACACAAGAATGACGCAAATCTGCGATTAACAGCATGATAGCACTTAGAGTGCAACAAGAGACTAAGCTACTGCACTCCAACATTGCAAAAATGCATATGACAGTGATGCACAAGAGATTCTTGACAAAACATGAACACTGAGCTACGGCTAGATCCCAATAGAACAGGTTCAAACAAGCATGGGAAAAGTGCAAAAGATATCGGCTTCACAGACTTAGTGAAAATACTAACATGTCAAAAACAACATCAGGAAGCATAGTTTGGAGCTAGCAAACAACATGCTACAGGGATATATAATCGCAACAAAAGGCATAGCATGTTTCTACTAAATGCATAGATTAAAACTTCCTTACTGAATATGAGCCAAAAATGCACAGAAGATATGATGGCACCCATGTAAACATAGCAAGTTTATAAACAGATTCAGACTTAGAAGAAAAACATAGCATAGCATAAACAGATTCATGATAACAACTTTGCAAGCTCATGCCACTCACCACAAAGCATTAAATGACAAAATAAGCATACCAATAGCAAGATGACATGCTCATAAAGCTAACCATGGCAAGATCAAGTTCATAGGATGCATGGATCACTATCAACAACCATGGCAATATTGATTAACATGTTAACAATCTACTAGGAATAATTTATAGAAAAAGTAGAGCAAGCAAATGACATTCTAGAGCACTCCATAATTGCAACTAGGGTCATGAATGGATATAGCATAACCACATGTTCAAAACATCCTTACTGAAGTATCTCAAAATAAGTGTGGATCTCATGGTAGCATCAAGTTTACATGGCATCAAAATAACAGCAGGAAAAGACAGTAAAATCCTAAGTGCCTGAAAACAACAACATTATGGAGCCTCCTTTGCATGCTTGTGCTAGTCACCACATAGATCACAAAAATACAAGACTTTCACCTCTGTAAAGATGGCATGTTGTAGTTCAAAACACATGTAGACCTCATGCTCATAGAATGCACACATCAAATGCAACAAAAATGACAAATCACCATGTTCTGCTAAGAACCATGAGTTAACATTTTATAGCACTCTTGCAACAATGAAACTGGCATCATAACTGAGAGTAACATGCATGGAAATACTGCTAACATGAAGAGCTCAACAAGACAAACATTTCGACATGTCATATGAATGATTTGGAGCTACGGTCGCCGGCATACATCATGATGAACAAGGGCATAAAAATATCAGGGGGTAAAAGACAGTGGAAAACAACCTCCGAAATCTCCAGATCTAGGGTTTGCACGGACTTCGAGGCTCGTCGGGGCTTCTCGCTGGAATAGTGGAGGAACAGGGCGGCCGGAGGCGTGGACGCTCGCCGGAGCTGCGGGGAGGGCGGATCCGGCGAGGGGGCGCCCGGATCCGGTCGGAGGAGGTGGCGGCACGCCGGGGAACGCGGTGGCGTGGCGGATCCACCCGGGCAACGCGAGCTTGGGCGGCGGTGGGCCAGCGCGGGGAGCGGCGGAGTCCGGTAGGCGGCGCGCGGAGGAGCGGGGTGCTCGGGGAGGCGCGCAAGCGGCGGCGGCTACCGCGGGCCCGCGACGGGCCTGGCAGGCCGCGGTGGCGGTGGCGGATCCGGGGGCCACGTGGCGGGAGGCGATTGGCGCGGGGCGGCGGCGACTTCGTCCGGCGAGGGGCGGACGTGTCCGGTGGCGGCGGGGATGAATTTTAGGGTTTTCGAACCGTGATTTTGGAGGGGGTGCACATATATATAGGTAGATGGAGGTAGGAGTGTCCAAATGAGGTGTGGTTTTCGCCCACACGATCGTGATCCGATGGCGGAGAACATGGAGATGGTTTAGATGGGTTATTGGGCTGTTTTGGAGGGGTGTTGGGCTGCAACACAAAAGAGGCTTTTGCGGTTACCCGGTTAACCGTTGGGGCATCAAACGGCCTCCAAATGGAATGAAATTTGACAGGTGGTCTACCGGTGATGTACCAAGGCCACTTGGCAAATCTAGACCCATTCCGAGAACGTTTTACTCCCTCTCACGAAAAGAGACAAGAGGGGTGCGGCGGGGGCGTGTGGGAGGGTCGGATTGCGAAACGGACAACGGGGAAAAAACTCGGATGCATGAGACGAACACGAATGCAAATGCGATGCACATGATGACATGATATGAAATGCATGACATGAACAAAATGCAAAAGTAAAATAAAAACCCAACCACGAAGGGAATCTCATAACATAAAGCCAAAAATGGCAAGAGTCGGAGTTATAATTAAGGAAAGTTACATCCGGGTGTTACAACACTCCACCACTACAAGAGGATCTCGTCCTGAGATCTAGGACTGAAAGAACTCCGGATATTCGGAACGGAGGTGATCCTCACGCTCCCAGGTGGCTTCTCGGTCGGAATGGTGTGACCACTTCACTTTTAGGAATTTGATTGACTTGTTGCGAGTCTTGCGCTCGGTTTCTTCAAGAATAGCAACAAGATGCTCATGATAAGACAAGTCTTCTTGGAGATCAATCTCTTCGAAGTTGATAGTGCGCTCAGGAGTCTTGAAGCACTTGCGAAGCTGTGACACGTGAAACACATCGTGCACATTTGCGAAGTTGGACGGAAGCTCAAGTTGATAGGCGAGGTCGCCTCTTTTGCCAATGATCTTGAAAGGACCCATGTATCTAGGGGCAAGCTTTCTTTGATACCGAAGCGACGAGTGCCTTCATTTGATGAGGACATGAATACCATTGTTACACCCACAGCCCCTGCTGCTATACATACTGGACCAATTACTAGAGCGCGCGCACGCCAATTAAATTATCAGTTACTTTTGTTTCTTGGTAATGATTCTAGTGTTCATGAGAATATGATGCTGCCTAAATTGGATACATTTGTTTTGCTTACAAATGCATGGATAAGAGGGATGAACATTGGAGCAAGACCAAGCATGGAGATGATGGCATGCGCAAGGGGATCAAGAATGGAGTTACAAGTGATGATTTCAAGACTTTGAAGCCACCATAAGGAGTGCATGAAGCCTTGGACGAAATATACAAGATGCCACTGCATAAATTTTGTCTAGAGGTTATTCTAGGTGCTGCGTCACCTTATTATTGGGCCATGCCCATGTATTTTCGAAATACTTAAGTATAGGCTCTTTTTAGAGTCTGTATGTGTGGGGAAATAAGAGTTAGGGTTGGTTTCGGGCCCCTCCTCCAAGGGCCACGAAATTCCCCCCTCTTCCTCCATATATACAGCCCTTAGGACGTCATTTAGACTTCGGGTTTTGTTTATATTAAAGTTCGCCATAGCTGCAACTTCACGTACTTCGTTTGTGTTCAACAACCAGACAAAAGCGTCACAGAACCCCACCTTGATCAATAAAGCTTTCCTCTTATATTCGCAATATCCAGATTGCAATCTTAGTTTCTTGCTTGTTCTTCGTTTGCATGCAGGAAATAGACCTTCGTGGTCAGGTTGATCGTGCTCCGGCGTGGTCAATAACCTCTCGGAGTTGGTTTAGCGATTGCTAAGGCGCGACGTCCTCGCACGTTCATAGTCGGATCGTCAAAGTCGACTTTCTCCAGAACGATAGCCACCATCTCATCAAAAGACGGGACACCTTTGCCTCTATCAAGTGGTATCATATTTCCAGGTTGCTCGGTGAGATTTTACAGTTTTTCGTGGTTTAGATCGAGTCTATTCTTCATACCTACAGTCCACAAAAAAGCCACAAAAAATTAGGGTTAGTTCATCATATCCGAACCAATCTGAGCCTTTGCATAATCTTTTTAGGGTTTTGCATTGTTGAATTTGCGGTTGCATCGTCGTGTCTAGTTGTTGGTCTTAGTGTATAGTCCTTTAGAGTTTCGAGTTCTTTTCACAAGTAATCACGCCGCCGCCGCATCATCATCATCACCGCTGCCATATACCACCATCATCGTCACGGCTGCCATATACCACCATCGTCATCACCGCTGCCATATACCACATATCCACCGCCATCACGATAATCCAAGACCACCTCCATCACAGATTCGCCACCAGTCCGTGTTCCACCGCCCTACATATATTCGCCACCAGTCCGAGTTTCCATCAGATTCATCTCCGCCACCAGTCCTAGTCCGAGTCCAGTATTTGTTGCTTCGTTTTGGATTTCCAGATCACTCCATACTCCGCGTCTTGACAGAGTAGGACTCCCCAACTTCCGTGCTATCCGCAGTAGAAAAATAGTTCCAGTTTAAAAAAACTAAGTCTGGAAAATTCTGGCTAGGCAGTTTTTAGACCATTTGTAGACTTTTTCAAAAAAAATTGTTGCGGAGCAAAAAAAGAGGAAAAAAAGTGCAAAAAAGTGAAAAAAGGAAAAAAAATCAGAGCGTGCTCCTCCCTTGTATACGTGCAGCGTCGTGATTTTGGTAGTGTTCTAGGCTCGCGTCTCTAGCACGGTCGAGCCTAGGACCAGCACAATACCGCCGTTCAATGTTTATTCAACTTTGCATCTCTGAATTGATTATTGCTGACCCTTTTTTCTACCATATTATAAGCCTTCCTAGCTCCACATACATCTACGTCATGCATTTGACTCTCCCTGGTAATCACTCTATCCAAGCTTTGAGAGTTTTGACTATGACAGTTGCCGATCACCGCCTGCTGTTGGGTAAGAACTGGTAAGAATTTGAGATTTGCTTGAAGGATTTGTGACACCCACCACCACCTCTTGTTAGTAGTCTGTAGGATCATATTATTGTGTGTTCTATTTATGCTAACCATGGCAGGATCATAAGTCGACGAGACTGACTGGGAGAACATGATGAATAAGGAGTTGCATGATAAATTTCAGCAAATGATGAGTGGACATGTGCAAGATGTGCTAAACAGATTTGAAGAGGCCATGGAGAAGATAGATGGCATGGAGAAGACGTTCAAAACATAGCTCGATGACAAGTTTAATGAATTGCTCGCGTGTCTTCCACCACCACCACCGGCTGCACCTAACACACCTATATAACAACAACAACGACTACCTCCACGTCACGAAACAACCCTCCGCCGAGCGAGCCGTCTCCCTCTTGCGCCTGGCCAAACTGTTGGTGTTGCTATTGATATTTCTGTGGCTCCTGATGCTGATGCGGAGGAGGATGATTATGCGGGAGATTACGAGGATGAGGTTGATCAAAATCAGAACTACGTGCAACCACCAGCACCACAACCACCAGGTCGTCCACATGCAAATAATGGCAATAGTAGGTCTCCCCCTCAGGTACGAGATCATGACCATCTCCCTAAACTGAAATTGAATATTCCACTATTTGAGGGTAGATATGTTCCTGATATATATCTTACTTGGGAGTTAGAAACTGAACAACGATTTACATGTTTACAATATCCTGAGGAGATACGTGTTCCTGCTGCTGTTTGTGCTTTCACTAGCTTTGCATGTGTTTGGTGGTATGAACATTGTAGATTATATCCTATTCCAGCTACTTGGGCTGCTTTGAAAACTGCTATGCGTACTCGTTGGGTTCCACCATATTATCAACGTGAATTAATTCAAAAATTGCAGCGTTTAAAACAAGGAAAAAATTCTATAGAAGAATATTATCAGGAATTACAAATTGGCATGATCAGATGTGGTATTGTTGAGGAGAATGAAGCTACGCTTGCACATTTTATGGGTGGATTAAATAAGATTCAGACCATTCTAGAGTATAAGGAGTATAATAATATCACTCGTTTATTCCATCTTGCTTGTAAAGCTGAACGTGAAGTGCAGGATCAATAGGCATTGGCGCGAACTAACTTTTTTGCAGGTCGATCTTCATCATGGACACCATGTGCATCCTCTACTTCCACTGCACCAGCACCTCTATCAGGTGCCACCTCCAGCCGTGATACAAGAAAGCAGGCACAACCACCACTATCTGCTAAGAGCACACCTGTCGGGCCTGCGCAGAGTTCTTCTTCTTCCATGGCATCAACAGGGCACACAAGTGATATTATTTGTCATCGTTGTAAGGGAAGAGGACATTTTGCGAGAGAATGCAAATCTCAGCGTGTGATGATTGCTACTGAGGATGGTGGGTATGAGTCCGCTAGTGACTATGATGAGGAGACTTTGGCTCTTATTACACATGAAGAACACGGTGGAGATGATTCTGATCATGAGACGCAATACATGGCTGCTAAAGATGCTGACAGGTATGAATGTTTAGTTGCTCAACGTGTTTTGAGTGTGGAGGTTACACAAGTTGAGCAAAATCAGAGGCATAATTTGTTCCATACAAAGGGAGTCGTGAAGGAACGTTCTGTTCGCGTCATCATAGATGGAGGGAGCTGCAACAACTTGGCTAGCATGGAGATGGTGGAGAAGCTATCTCTCACCACAAGACCACATCCTTACTACATCAAATGGTTCAACAACAGCGGAAAGGTTAAGGTAACATGTACGGTTCATGTGCATTTTAGTATCTCTACATATGCTGATTATGTTGATTGTGATGTGGTACCTATGCAAGCATGTTCCTTATTACTTGGTAGACCATGGCAATTTGATAAAAATTCTGTACACCGTGGTAGAAACAATCCGTATACTCTTGTTCATAAGGACAAAAATATTACTTTGCTTCCTATGACTCCTCATTCCATTTTGAAAGATGATATTAATAGAGCTAATAAAGCAAAACAGGAGAAAAATAAGAGTGAAAATCATATTGTGGCAAAAGAATTTGAGCAACAAATGAAGCCTAATAATAAACCATCTAATGTTGCTTCTGAAATTAAATTGAAAAGTGCATGTTTACTTGCCACCAAATCTGATTGATGATCTAGATTTCAGCAAATCTGTTTGCTATGCTTTTGTGTGCAAAGAGGCATTGTTTTCATTAGAGGATGCGCCTTCCTCTTTGCCTCCTGTTGTCACTAACATTTTGCAGGAGTTCACTGACGTCTTTCCACAAGACGTGCCACCGGGATTACCACCTATTCGAGGGATTGAGCATCAAATTGACTTAATTCCTGGTGCATCATTACCCAACCATGCACCATACCGTACCAATCCAGAGGAGACGAAGGAGATTATGCGTCAAGTACAGGAGCTGCTCGACAAAGGTTATATACGCGAATCCCTTAGTCCTTGTGCTATTCCTATCATTTTAGTGCCGAAAAAGGATGGTACGTCGCGTATGTGCGTTGATTGTAGAGGCATTAATAATATTACTATTCGTTATTGTCATCCTATTCCTAGGCTAGATGATATGCTTGATGAATTGAGTGGCTCTACAATATTCTCCAAAGTTGATTTGCGTAGTGGATACCATCAAATTCGTATGAAATTGGGAGATGAATGGAAAACAAGATTTAAAACTAAGTTTGGATTATATGAGTGGTTAGTCATGCCTTTTGGGTTAACTAATGCACCTAGTACTTTCATGAGATTAATGAATGAAGTTTTAGGTGCTTTCATTGGATGATTTGTGGTAGTTTACTTTGATGACATATTGATTTATAACAAATCTTTGGAGGAACATTTGGAACATTTACGTGTTGTTTTTATTGCTCTACGTGATGAGCGTTTGTTTGGTAACCTTGGGAAGTGCACCTTCTGCACCGACCGAGTTTCTTTTCTTGGCTATGTTGTTACTCCGCAGGGAGTTGAAGTTGATAAAGCCAAGATTGAAGCTATTGAGAGTTGGCTGCAGCCCAAAACGGTCACACAAGTGAGGAGTTTCCTTGGCCTCGCTGGTTTCTATAGGCGTTTTGTGAGAGATTTCAGCACCATTGCTGCACCTCTCAACGAGCTTACAAAGAAGGATGTGCCTTTTGTTTGGGGTAACGCACAAGAAGAAGCCTTCACGGTATTGAAAGTGATGATGCTGTTAATGGCACAAGAAGAAGCCTTTTGTTGTCGTGGATAGATTTTCAAAAATGGCACACTTTATACCATGTCATAAAAGTGATGATGCTGTTAATGTTGCTGATTTGTTCTTTCGTGAAATTATTCGCTTGCATGGTGTGCCAAATACTATTATTTTAGATCGTGCTACTAAACTTCTTAGCCACTTTTGGAGATGTTCATGGGCTAAGTTGGGGACTAAACTGCTTTTTAGTACTACTTGTCACCCCCAAACTGATGGACAAACTGAAGTAGTCAATAGAACATTGTCTACTATGCTTAGGGCTGTTTTGAAGAATAATAAGAAAATGTGGGAAGAATGCTTGCCTCATATTGAATTTGCTTATAATCGTTCATTGCATTCTACTACTAAGATGTGCCCTTTTGAAATTGTGTATGGTTTCCTACCTCATGCACCCGTTGATTTGTTGCCTCTACCATCTTCGGAGAAGGTTAATTTTGATGCTAAAGAACGTGTTGAATTGATTTTAAAAATGCATGAGTTAACTAAGGAAAACATTGAGCATATGAATGTTAAATATAAACTTGCTGGAGATAAGGGTAGGAAACATGTTGTGTTTGCACCTGGAGATCTTGTTTGGTTACATTTGCGTAAGGATAGATTTCCTAATTTGCGCAAATCAAAGCTAATGCCTCGTGCTTATGGTCCTTTTAAGGTGTTAGAGAAAATAAATGATAATGCATATAAACTTGAGCTGCCTGCAGATTTTGGGGTTAGTCCCACTTTTAACATTGCAGATTTGAAGCCTTATTTGGGTGAGGAAGATGAGCTTCCGTCGAGGACGACTTCATTTCAAAAAGGGGAGGATGATGAGGGCATGAATACCATTGTTACATCCACATCCCCTGCTGCTATACATACTGGACCAATTACTAGAGCTCGCACACGCCAATTAAATTATCAGGTACTTTCGTTTCTTGGTAATGATTCTAATGTTCATGAGAATACACTACTAGGGAAAAGCCTATACATAGAATCTTACCAGCAGCGCGCTTTAAAATAAGGCACTGCTGCTAACTAGCAGTAGCGCGCGCCCACAAACCTCGCTGCTGAAATAAATGTATCAGTAGCGCGCCCACTATAAGACGCACTACTGCTATAATTGCCACGACGCCGCCGCGAGGCTAGTTCTAGCTGTAGCACGCTAATATGAAGAGCGCTACTGCTAGGGACCATAGCAGTAGCGCATTTACACAATAACCGCTACTGCTAAGTTTACTAAAAAATTAGTCCCACCTCGCTTTGTGAAGAGAGTTTGTACCACCTTAAATATGTTACTTCTCAAACTTTCACAACCACTTGGTCTTCACTGAACTCTATGTGTAGAATTTGTGGCTGCAATATGAGTCTTCACCAGTTCCTAAACTGGTGAGGACTCATATTGACAAATCAGATTGTACACAAAAAGATCATTGATGACCAATGTATTTTTGATGTCTATTTTTACATGCTGAGACATAGTAGTAGCGCGCTCTTTGTGAAAGGCGCTACTGCTAGGTCGTTTAGCAGTAGCACCTTTTGCTATAGCGCGCTACTGCTAAGCCATTCCATCTCCCCCCTCTCCGATCTATCTGATCCACTCACACTCACACTCACTCGATCTCCCCCTCAACCCCCCACGCCGGTCCTTCCCCGTCGCCCCTCCTCCAATCTGCGCCGCCGCCACCTCCTCCTCCTTGCTGGACTTGGTACCGGCCTCCTCCTCCGTCCTCCCTCTAGTCTCCGCTGGCCGGTCCCTCCTCGCTCCGCCTTCCTCCTTCGTCCTCCCTCCACTCGCCGCCGGCTGGCCCCTCCTCGCTCCGTCTTCCCCCTCCGTCCTACTCCCTTCTCCCTCCTCGAGTCGCCCCTCCTTCTCCCTCCTCCCTCCTCCATCCACAACCCCTCCTCCCTGCTACATTTTGATTTAGTAGGCTAGTTGATTTAGTTGATTTAGAACATTTTAATTTAGTTGATTTAGTATGTAGTTGATTTAGTTGATTTAGAACATCTTGATTTAGTTGATTTAGTAGGCTAGTTGATTTAATTGATTTAGTAGGCTAGTTGATTTAGTTGATTTAGAACATTTTGATTTAGTAGGCTAGTTGATTTAGTTGATTTAGAAAATGGCGCCACCACCACCACTATGTCGACTATGCAAGTCAAGGTGCGCCAGCAGCCTTGCAACTGACAAGCTGTTCGACATCTACTTCCAGCCGAGTTTTCGTCATGCGGCGGTAAGAAATTAGATGAAATGTAACAACTATTTTATTTTTAGTGTTGGCATTACTGCATTGTGTCATTTTGGTTTTTTTACATAGATCGTCCCATGCAATGTGAGATTGAAATTCAACAAGCTGACAGGAGACACTATGACATTTGAGGCTCCTGGGGGGGCGTACACTATGGAGGTCGAGAAAGGACGCAATATGTCACAGATTGGAGGAGATGGATGGGCCCGTTTCCTTTCCCACATGCGTCTTACTAGTGGTGAGTTGATCAGCTTCTCCTTCAGAGCAGAAAGACCCAAGTTGGCTGTCATTTATCTCAACCTAGTGGAAGATGACGAAGATGATGAAGATAATGAGGACCCACTCGATGAAGATGATGAGAACCCACTTCATGAAGCCATCATAGCTCAAAGAATGAGGCTGAGCGAGGAGGAGGTGTGCAACCTATGGGACATAATTCCGCCACGTGATGACTTTGTCGGGGTGCCATTCGTGACCCGCCTGACAAGTACCATGGTCGATCGGCATGAAATGGTATGTTATATGTACTGCCTGTAGTAATTTGATGATATATATATATGCTTTATTGTTATACTTACAAATGCAAATTAATCGATGATATGCTTAGTGAATCCGATGATATGCTTAGTGTAGAGTCCAATGATATGCTTTGTGGAATCTAGTCGATGATATGCTTTAGTGTAGAGTATGATCACATGCTCTTATTAGTGTAGAATCCAAGGAACTATTAATAGTGTAGATAATCTATATATACTTATTAGTAGAATTCATGATTAGTTAGTACAAATGCGTAGTACTGTGTCTTTTGATAGTGTAGAAATCTAGACTTAATAGAAATATACTTGCAAGAGTATGTGCGAGGATATTTATTAATTGATATGTTTTTCTTATTCAGGAATTGCCAAAGAATCTATCTGTGAGTTGTGGTATCGAGCCTGATGAAGAAGGCTCAGCTGGACTACGCCTTACCGCAAGGGGCTCCGTCACCACCTGTACTTACCGCATGGACACAGATGGTCGCACACACTTAAACTCGGTTGGGTGGAAGAGATTCCTCGTTGGCAAGAATCTTCGTGTTGGACAGACCATCCTAATTACTATCAGGAACACCCATCGCCCAGGCTTGAGGATGATGATCGTCGTCGATATCATCTAGAACTACATGTGTGTGTGTGTGTGTGGCTATATCATCTAGAACTACATATGATGATCGTCATCGATATCATGTAGAACTACATAAGATGATCGTCGTCGATATTATCTAGAACTACATATGATGATCGTCGTCGATATCACCTTGTACTGCTTGAGGATGCATGTTGAGTATATATGAAATTATTATCTAGTACTCCCTCCGTTCCAAATTACTCGTCGTGGTTTTAGTTCAAATTTGAACTAAAACCACGACGAGTAATTTGGAACCGAGGGAGTACTACCTAGTACATATAATGCTTTATGAAATTGATATCTAGTAGTACCTAGTATCTGGAAATTGTTGCTTATTGAAGCTAAAACAGGGTAGGAAGCCAGGGGGAAATGATGAAAGATATAGCAGTAGCGCGGGGCCAGAAAATTGCTACAGCTAATTAATAGTAGCGCGTTCCGGAAACGCGATGTTGATACAGTCCATAGTAGTAGCGCGGGTACAGACCGCGCTACTACTAGCAGTTAGCTGTAGCGCCTTATTGGTAGCGCGGCTGCCCGCGCTACTGATAGCCTCAAAACCCGCGCTACTACTAGGGTTTTCCCTAGTAGTGATATGATGCTGCCTAAATTGGATACATTTGTTTTGCTTACAAATGCATGGATAAGAGGGATGAACACTGGAGCAAGACCAAGCATGGAGATGATGGCATGCGCAAGGGGATCAAGAACGGAGTTACAAGTGATGATTTCAGGACTTTGAAGCCACCATAAGGAGTGCATGAAGCCTTGGACGAAATATACAAGATGCCACTGCATAAATTTCGTCCAGAGGTTATTCTAGGTGTTGCGTCACCTTATTATTGGGCCAGGCCCATGTATTTTCAAAATACTTAAGTATAGGCTCTTTTTAGAGTCTGTATGTGTGGGGAAACAAGAGTTAGGGTTGGTTTCGGACCCCTTCTCCAAGGGCCACGAAATTCCCCCCCTCTTCCTCCATATATACAGCCCTTAGGGCGTCATTTAGACTTCGGGTTTTGTTTAGATTAAAGTTCGCCATAGCTGCAACTTCGCGTACTTCGTTAGTGTTCAACAACCAGACAAAGGCGTCACAGAACCCCACCTTGATCAATAAAGCTTTCCTCTTATATTCGCAACATCCAGATTCCAATCTTAGTTTCTTGTTTGTTCTTCGTTTGCATGCAGGAAACAGACCTTCGTGATCAGGTTGATCGTGCTCCGACATGGTCAATAACCTCTCGGAGTTGGTTTAGCGATTGCTAAGGCGCGACGTCCTCGCACGTTCGTAGTCCGATTATCAAAGTCAACTTCCTCCAGAACGATAGCCACCATCTCATCGAAAGACGGGACACCTTTGCCTCTATCATCATTGGAGAGACGCGGAGGTAGACATGGTCTCCGATCTCGAAAGCCAAGTCACAGTGCTTGCTATCATAGTAACTCTTCTGGCGCGATTGCGCGGCTTTGAGATTTTCACGGATGACTTTACACATTTCTTCAGCTTCTATGATCAAGTCGTTGCCAAGAAGTTGGCATTCACCAGTCTCTGACCAATTGAGAGGAGTACGACACTTTCTGCCATAGAGAATTTTGAATGGGGCCTTGCTCGAACTCGCTTGGAAGCTGTTGTTGTAGGAGAACTCGGCATAAGGAAGACAATCTTAACACTTCATACCGAAAGAGATGACACAAGCCCTGAGCATATCTTCGAGGATTTGATTGACTCGCTCGACTTGGCTACTAGTTTGAGAATGGAAAGATGTGCTGAAGAGAAAGTTGGTGCCCATGGCCTTCTGGAAGGAGTCCCAGAACTTAGAAGTGAAAATGCTTCCGCGGTCTGAAGAGATCAATTGCGGAATACCGTGCAAGGAGACAATCCTGGAGGTGTATAGCTCTGCCAGCTGAGCTGCTGATATAGATTCTTTGATTGGAAGGAAATGAGCCACTTTTGTAAGCTTGTCAATGACAACGAAAATAACATCATTTCCACGCTTGGACTAGGGAAATCCAGTAACGAAGTCCATCTCGATATGGTCAAACTTCCACTCTAGAATAGCAAGAGGTTGGTCGTTGGTGTTCTGCTTTCACCCTTCTACAGACATCACATTCATTCACGAATTGAGCAATCTCTCGCTTCATTCGAGTCCACCAATACAACTACTTGAGGTCATGGTACATCTTCGTACTTCCAGGATGAATGGATAGAAGGGAATTGTGCGCTTCATTCATAATGACTTTCCTTAGATCACCTTTAGGAACCACAATCCGGTCCTCGACGAATAGAGTGTCTTTGTCATCAATGCGGTAGCACTTGTATTTGGGTTGGCTCTTGGCAATCCCATGTTTCACCTTCTTCACCATGGTATCCATGAGTTGTGCCTCACGAATTTGATCTTCCAAAGTAGGAGAGACTTGAAGATTGGCAAGAAAGCCTTGAGGAACAACTTGGAGGTTCAGTTTGCGGAAAGCTTCACAAAGGTCCGGTTGGAAGGGCTTGAGAATTAAGCTGTTGCAGTAAGCCTTCCTGCTCAAAGCATCTGCAATGACATTGGCCTTGCCTGGAGTATATTCAATACTCAGATTGTACTCTTGAATCATTTCGACCCATCGAGTCTACCTGAGGTTGAGGTTGGGTTGAGTGAAGATGTACTTGAGGCTCTTATGATCTGTGAAAATGTCCACTTTCCTTCCCAACAAGAGATGTCTCCACGTTAATAATGCATGGACAACTACCGCCAACTCAAGATCGTGAGTGGGGTAGTTCCTTTCATTGGGCTTCAATTGACGAGAGGTATAAGCCACAACTTTCTTCTCTTGCATTAACACAACGCCGAGACCTTGCAAGGAAGCATCACAGAAAACTTCAAATGGCTTGGATTCATCAGGAGGAGTCAAGACAGGAGCCGTGACTAGCTTCTCTTTGAGGTTGTTGAAAGCAACGTCACATTCAGGTGTCCAGACATACTTGACATGCTTCTGGAGGAGGTTGGAAAGAGGCTTTGCAATCTTAGAGAAATTCTCAACAAATCTTCGACAATAGCTTGCAAGTCCAAGAAAACTGCGGAGCTGCTTGACATTCTGAGGAGGTTCCCAATTCACAATTGCAGAAACCTTCTCGGGATTAACAGCGATGCCCTTGGCGGAGATGATATGACCAAGGTAGAGAACCTCATCAAGCCAGAACTCACACTTGGAAAACTTCGCATAGAATTGATGCTCTCTGAGCTTGTCGAGCACCAATCTCAAATGCTTGGCATGATCCTCCTTATTCTTGGAGAATACCAAGATATTACCGAGATACACCAGGACAAAATCATTTGTGTAAGGGTTGAAGATGAAGTTCATCATGCGAGAGAACGTTGGAGGAGTATTGACAAGGCTGAAAGACATGACTGTATATTCATAAGAACCATAGCTTGTTCTGAATGCTGCTTTAGGGATATCTTGTTCATGAATGCGAATCTGATGATAACCCATACGGAGGTCAAGCTTGGAGAATACTTTAGCACCTTTAAGTTGCTCGAATAGATCATTGATGTTGGGAAGTGGATACTTGTTCTTAATTATCTTCTTGTTCAATGCACTGTAGTCGACGCGTCGGTCCGTTCCATCCTTCTTCCGGACAAAAAGAACACCACAACCCCATGGATATGAACTCGGTCTGATCAGACCCATACACTCTTGTTCATCGAGCTGTTTCTTCAATTCCTTCAACTCCTCTGGTCCAAGCTTGTAAGGACGCTTACAAATGGGTTCCATACTAGGCTTAAGATCGATAACGAATTCAACTGGCCAGTGAGGAGGCATTCCCGGAAGCTCTTCTAGAAAGATGTCTTGATATTCACAAACGACTAGTATTTGAGAGATGGCATTCAACTCACCGTTCTCATTGAGAGAAAATATTCGAATGGTTTCGTCACGAGTGGCATAGATGATCATATCCTCAGAAGAATGTGTCAATTGAATCTGCCTGGCAGCACAATCAAGCTGAGCCTTGTGCTTAGAAAGCCAGTCCATCCCGAGAATTAGATCAATATCCGAGTCACCAAGAAAATTTGGAGAAGACAGAAACTTATAGTTACCCATCTTGATAGAAACGTCCGGGATGCAATTATTAGAAGTCATTTGCTTACCCGGGGACACAATCTTCAACGGGAAAGGAATCTTTTTGGTCACAAACTCATGCTTGGCAACAAAAGGTCTTGAAATGAAAGAAAGCGATGCACCAGTATCAAACAATACTTTTGCAGGAAAGGAGTTAATTGAAAGGTTACCCATGATCACTTCTGAAGAATCCTCTGCTTGAGCTGCGTTCATCATGTTCACCTTTGCAAACTTGGACTTATGCTTGACCACTGCATTGCTTGAAGATCTCATAGGAGGAGGAGGCGGAAGGCGCTTTTGGTTGAAGCACTTGTTTGCATAGTGCCCTTTCAGCTGACACTTGTTGCAAGTCACCTCTGAGAGCGGACGATGATAAGGAGCACTTGACCTTGGAGCTTGAGATTGAGCTTTGTTCTGATAATCTGGTTTGGGTGGGTGGGAAGATCCATTGCCACCTTTGCTCTTCTGCTGGTAGGGATGACGAAACGGAGGAGGAGGCAACCAGAACTTCTGTTTCTTAGCTGCCACTTGTGAGGAAGAAGACTGAACTGCATCCCTGACTCTCTTCTTAGAAGCCTCACACTTGAGCTGAGCATCTTCTTGCTTTAGTGCCATGTTATAGAATTGATCGAACTTAGTCGGCTCAAGAAGCACGAGAGCTAAATGCAGATCTTCTCTGAGGCCATTAGGAATGTCTTGTTTAGCGAAGCGAGCAAGTTTCTGAAACTGGATATTGTATTGATACACGAACATGCTGCCTTGCTTGAGATTGCAGAACTCCTCATGCTTACTCTCAGCAACACTTGGTGGGATGTGATGAGCTTTGAAGTCTCGGCGGAAATCATCTCAGGTAATCACACAACCTCCTCTGGAATCTCTGTATTGTTGAAACCACTCAGCAGCTTGGTCCTTGAGTTGAAATGAAGCAAACTTGACAAAGTCCTCAGGCCTGACATTGCTACATTCAAAATGCTTGCATGTCCACGAGCCAATCGTCGGCGTCTATGGCCTCGACACATTTGCTGAAAGACTTCGGCTGGTTTGCGAGGAACTGGTTGAGGGTAGCAAACTGAGGCTGATTGTTGGAATTCCCTTGGCCTTGATTTCCTTGGTTGCCTCGACCTTGGTTGCGCTCTTTCAAGAGTTGCAAAAGCATCTGAGTGTTGGCGTTGGTGGCTGGCATGACAGCTTTCCATGCCTCCGGAGGTGGAGGTGCTGGCGGAGGGTTCGACTGATCCCCATCATTGCGGTCAGGATTCTGACGCGTTGGAGTAGCCATCTTGAAGAGGATGACAGCCAAATAAGTGGTAAGGATTACCCAATCACAAACCAAATATCCGCGGGAGGAAATACTAGAGCTACTTGAATTCCCACCTATAAAACTCCCGAAACATTCCAGTTATGTAATCAGGTGTTGGGGATACAGGGGAAGCATAATATCTCACCCAAAACTAACAATTCCTTCGTCCAGCTGTATCCATCCTTCAACACATAACCAAGAAACCTTCGGAAATCATGTACGTCAACCTTCAAAAAGCATCTGTTATACGACTTATGGCAATACTCCCGAACTCCCGCCCAGTACTGGGTGGCGTCGAGGTTATCTCACCAACAACTGCATAAAAGAGATTTTTGATGTCGGCGAACTCATGTATTCCAGAACTGTAACGATAAAATTGTGACGAAAACACCTCGGAGCTCAACTCCCCGGGACACTGCCACAACCCCTAAATGTCAGGAGGCACCAAGAACAATGTTCTCGTCACAAGACTATCAGAACGATTCCAAGATACCCGTGTGATCCTAAATAAAAATCGTGAAATTTGAGGAGAGAAAAGTCAAAACTTCTACGTCAGGAGGCCTCACTAGATCGACGAAGGGACTGAGGAGTAAAAAGAATCCTACTCTCCGATATATATAATCCTAAGACTCAAAACATTTTGTTCTAGACTCAACAACGTCAGTGATTCGATCAAGCAGGGGGGCTCCTAAGTCGGGGAAGGCTCTGATTACCAACTTATAACACCCACAGTGCGGCTATATCTCCCACGTGCCGGGGCACGACTTAGAGGCATAGCCGCATGATAGTTTTGTCGCAAGAGGGGTAATCTTCACACAATCCCATGTATTGAATAAGAAAGGGATAAAGAGTTGGCTTACAATCGCCACTTCACACAATACATAAATAATTCATACATCATCCAAATACACTCAAAGACCGACTACGGCCAAATCCAACAGAAAAGGAAGATAAACCCCAAATGCTAGATCCCCGATCGTCCCAACCGGGCTCCACTACTGATCATCGGGAAATGAAACATAGTAACAACCCAGATCCTCGTCGATCTCCCACTTGAGTTTGGTGACATCACCTGCACTAGTCTCCTCGGCACCTGCAACTATTTGGAAGTATCCGTGAGTCACGAGGACTCGGCAAACTCACACCCGCGAGATCAAGACTATTTAAGCTTATGGGTAGGAGAAGGTAGTGAGGTGGAGCTGCAGCAAGCATTAAGCATATATGGTGGCTAACATACGCAAAGCAGAGCGAGAAGAGAAGCAACACATGGTCGAGAAGCTAGAAGTGATCAAGAAGTGATCCTGAAAAACTACTTACGTTCAAGCATAACACAAGGCCGTGTTCACTTCCCAGACTCCGCCAAAAAGAGACCATCACGACAACACACACGGTTGATACATTTTAATTAAGTCATGTGTCAAGTTCTCTACAACCGCATATTAACAAATTCCCGCCAGCCACATAACCGCGGGCACGGCTCTCGAAAGTTTAGACCCTGCACGGGTGTCCCAACTTAGCCCATCACAAGCTCTCATGGTCAACGAAGGATATTCCTTCTCCCGGAAAGACCCGATCAGTCTCGGAATCCCGGTTACAAGACATTTTGACAATGGCAAAACAAGACCAGCAATGCCGCCCGATGTGCCGACAAATCTCGATAGGAGTCGCACGTATCTCATTCTCAGGGCACACCGGATGAACACTACGTACGGCAACCAAAGATACCCCAAGTTGCCTAGGGGCGGCACCGCAAGTGGCTCTGTTTTGGACCAACACTCAAAGAGCACTGGCCCGGGGGTTAAAAAAGATGACCCTCGAGTCCGCGGAACCCAAGGGAAAAGGCTTAGGTGGCAAATATTAAAACCAAGGCTGGGCCTTGTTGGAGGAGTTTTATTCAAGGCGAACTTTCAAGGGGTTCCCATAACACCGAGCGGCGTAAGGAACGCAAAATCAAGGAACATAACACCGGTATGACAGAAACTAAGGCAACAAGAGTGGAACAAAACACCAGGCAAAAGGCCGAGCCTTCCACCCTTTAACAGATGCATTAATTAAAATAAGAGATGTTATGATAACCCAACATATCCATGTTCCAACATGGAACAAACTTCAACTTCACCTGCAACTAGCAACGCTATAAGAGGGGCTGAGCAAAAGCGGTAACATAGCCAAACAACGGTTTTCTAGGAAGGTGGGTTAGAGGCTTGACATGGCAATATGGGAGGCATGATATAACAAGTGGTAGGTAGCGCGACATAGCGATAGAACGAACAACTAGCAAAGCAAAGATAGAAGTGGTATCGAGGGTATGGTCATCTTGCCTGCAAAGTTCTCAGAGTTGTCGAAAGCTTGATCCTCGTTAGCGTACTCAACAGGTTCCTCGTTCACATACTCGTCTCCTGGCTCTACCCAAGGCAAGAACACAAGCAATGAAACAACAATCAATCGCGATGCAATGCACAAGGAACATGATGCAATACATGGCATGATATGCAAGATATGATAGGCAATGCATATGCGTGCTCAGGAAGGGAAAGAAATATCAAGGCATCAACTTGGCAAACCAAGTATGCCGCTATAAAGATGAGATGATTTCGGTTGAAATCAATATAAAGATCACCGGAAACGGATGCACGGTTTGCAAATGACAAGCAACACAAGAATGACGCAAATCTTCGATTAACAACATGATAGCACTTAGAATGCAACAAGAAACTAAGCTACTGCACTCCAACATAGCAACAAAGCATATGAAAGTGATGTACAAGAGATTCTTGACAAAACATGAACACTGAGCTATGGCTAGATCCCACTAGAACATGTTCAAACGAGCATGGCAAAAGTGCAAAAGATATCAGCTTCACAGACTTGGTGAAAATACTAACATGTCAAAAATAACATCAGGAAGCATAGTTTAAAGCTAGCAAACAACATGCTACAGGGACATATCATAGCAAACAAAGGCATGTCATGCTTCTACTAAATGCATAGATCAAAATTCCCTTACACTACAAAAAAATACACTTCCGTGATGATACGTGTTTGTCAAAGTAGGTCGCTTTTTTTGTCATGCATGTACATCCATGACAAATTTATGACAGAGTCAAGATAGTCATACCTGTGCTGTCGTAGAAGTGTTCCATTGCATTACCAAAATTATCATCACGGAAGTGTCCACTTCCATGACGATAAATCGCGCGTCACAGAAGTGCTTTCGTCAAGGGTGACCGACACGTGGCATCCACCGTAACGGAACGCCATTAAGCTATCGGGTCGGGTTTTGGATCCTATAACCCGTTAACAGCCCCGACCAATGGGGATTTTCCACGTGTAAAATCATCATTGGCTAGAGGAAACACGTGTCGGCTCATCGTCGGGACAGATGTCATCCACTCACTGGACAGAAGGCGCCTATGATACGTCGACACGTGGCACGACCCAACAAGTTTAAATTGGCCGGCCCAACTAAAGGCCCACAAGATTTTGCGGACCATAATGGGCCGGCCCAGCTAAAGGCCCACGAGATTTTGCGGACCATAATGGGCTGGCCCAGCTAAAGGCCCACAAGATTTTGCGGACCATAATGGGCTGGCCCAGCTAAAGGCCCACAAGATTTTGCGGGCCATAATGGGCCGGCCCAGGTAAAGGCCCACAAGATTTTTGTGTGCCATAATGGGCCGGCCTATGTAAAGGCCCACAAGATTCTTGCGGGTCATAATGGGCTGGCCCAGCTAAAGGCCCACGAGATTTCGCCGACATTAATGGGTCGGCCCAGCTATAGGCCCACAAGATTTTGAGGACCCTAGTAGGCCGGCCCATTAACTGGATGCCATGTTTTGGGCCAAATGCCGGCCCATATTTGATCCGGTCCATTAATGGCCTGCCACGCTCCGGGCCTAATAGTGGCCCATATGAGATCCGGCCTGTTAAAAGCCTACCATGTTCTGGGCCAAATTACGGCCCAGATCAGGTCCGGCCCTTTAAGAGGCTTTGGGCTCAATTATGGCCCATATCAGATTCGGCCCGTCAACTGGACACTATGCTTTTGGGCCCACTTGCTAAAGGCCCACTTAGTAATTCGGCCTGATATTAGTTTTGGCCTGTTAAGGGCCCGTTTAACATTTCAGCCCTATATTAATTTCGGCTTGTTAAAAGCCCGTCATATAGTTGGGCCTAGCTACGGCCCGGTTTGCATCCGGCCTGCTCGCAGCCGATATCTAATTGGGCCAAACAAGGACCCAGACAATTTTGGCCTATTAAAAGCCCATGATTTGATTCACACAATCATGGGTCGGGGTTCATTTCGGGCTGCTGCGTAACTAGTAGGAATTAAGAACAAACCTACTCTATACAATAAAGAAATTACGGCATAGTAACTAAGAATAAACCTACACTACACAATAAAGGATTTAAGGTATATTACATCCACTGGGCATCAAAGTTCGCCACCAGTGATCATAAAGCGCAACGAAGAAGCAGATTACAAAAATTGGGCACCATTGCAGCGTAACACAATAATACTGAACCAAGACCACTTCCAAGACAGTTCAAGAAAGGTTAGCCTTGCGGGGGAACTGCTGCGCAAGCTGCTGAGCAAGGCTGTGAGACCGGCCTAGCATGTCGGTCATAGCTTCCAGGTGTAGCTGTTTAGCGATGAGGTTCTCATTGGTGTTCTCCGCAATCTTTCTTAGAGATAGGACTTCAAGTCGAAGTTGAGTTGCTGAATGCCTTTCTGCTAGAACTTGGGACTGGAGAAGTTGAACTTATTCAGACAACGAATTCTGTGAGCTTGTCTGACTGTTAGTCTCAAGTAACTTGAACACTACATCAAGACAAGACTTTGGGGTTGTCTCGCTATCTTCAAGATGTTTTGCCTTCTTTGTTGCAATATATGTTGGGTTTGTCTCACAACCTTCAGCAGACTTGTGCATTCCATCAGGCATATCACCCTGAAACAAAGCAGAGAGATGATAGGTTTTGCACGTGTATAAACAAATATGATAACTGCTCTATCAATTCTATCCAATTTCAAATTAGAAAATAAATAGTATGTTCAAAATATCAATAGCATAATTTGGCATTGTTCATAATGCGGGGAGCTTCACCACACTACTGGTTACCATGTCAACATAACAAGCATAGATGAAGGGTAAAGAAAATCATTGTATCTATTTTGGATAATGTGCATGGCATGTTGTTCATATCATCAGCCACATCAGTAAGATAAAACAGGAGATGACAAGGTGCAAACGTGGGCTGCTTCACCACACACTGGATTATAGATCCACAAAAACAAGCATACATATAGGGAGTATTAAGTAATGTGCATGGTATGAATAAGGAATTTGGTTTTACAAGTAAAACTTAGAACTTACGGTTCTTACAAACATGCATTTTGGTAGAAAAAGCAAACTAAACAGCAGTAAACGATAGGGAGTATGAGCAAATTAAACAGCAGTTGAGGATAAAGGCTTTAGAAGGACTGACTTACATTAACAGTTAACACTGGCTTTATAATGCCCTTCTCCATGGCAAGGGAAGGATAACTCAAGAATTTCAGCACAGAATCTTCTTCATAAGCATTGCCTGTACTCTACATTTTGTAGAGAGTAATTATAGATATGATAATACTGGAAGGGATAGAGGATAATGAACATAAGATGCAGATTGATGCTACATAATCAACTACCAATCCCTGGAAGTACAAGCGTGACAGGAAAAAATGTACTGACAAGAGCAATGGGCTACACTTCTGCACTGGCATTGTCTGTGTATTCTACTTGTTGGTAAGATTAAATATAGATCTGATCTTTTTTAGTAAATGGTGGGCGGGGGAGATAAGATGCAGAATGCTACAAAATGAACCAATCCCTCTTCCCATAATACAAGTGTTTTGAACACTGGTGTACTGTACAAAAGGTTCTTATATTATGGGACGGAGGGAGTAGCTGTGAATGTAAGTACAATGATAGACCATGTTTAGTCCTTACAAGAGGACTGCAGAGCTAAACCTCTTCAAAAGCATTGGGTTGATTCTAAATTTATGTAAGAGTCCATACGGATCTTATAATGTCCACCAAATGGACGATAACGAGGCTAACATGTGCAGTGATGCTACATAATCAAACAACTATGAAAGTAAGTATGGTCATACAGGGCAAGAGGTACTCACAAGAGCAATGCAGTGTGTAGTATAGTTGCAAGATTCTGTGGTCCCTTGAGAACGAATGTTCTTCTGCTAATAGTTTTCGTACAAGTGAGACATTAAGGCAAATGCAGAAATGTAGTTCAAATTGTGATGTGATATCATAGACAGTACCTTACGCTGCAGCCGAGACCAATGTGTAACAAGATTATTCCAGTCACCGTCGGATAAATGTAGCACCGGAGACTTTACAAAAATTTCGTTCAGAGGCTTGCCATTGAAGTGCGCTTGCCTTAGGTAGGAACGATACTTCATCAATGAGTGCTTGAAAAGTGCAACCAACCCTTGCTCATCATCACAATCCAGTTTACGCCTCGCCTATTTAAAGGAATGAATTCTTGTGTCTTTTGTTAGCAGAAACATATGTAGTAATGACCATGAATAACATTAGTACATTACTTACACGTAAGTTGCGGAGGAAGACTGGAAATTTTTCTGTGTCTGCGGTATAATCTTTCCATGAAGGAAAGATGCGCACAAAGTTCGTGACAACAACATAAGCTTCGTCTTCTAAACTGGGAAGAAATGGAACAGGGGTCCTATTTGCTGCAATTGGGGCTCTCTCTGGTTCAAAAATGGATTTGGCAACTGGATTTGGTGTACTCTTTGCTGGAATGGGGGTTTTGCGTCGTATAGCTGGTGCTATGTCAACTGGCATAATCATACTGTTTGCTGCAGTTGGGGTCTGCTAAGTTGGGGGATCAGAAATGACCAGTGTAGTAGGGCTAGAGTCTGCTAGAGTTGGGGTATTTTGTGGGTCAGGTGATATTGCAACTACACCTAATGGGCTATTTGATTTATCAGGTGCCACTACCTTTTCCAAATACTTTGCTTATGCTCCTCCACGATCAGCAATCACCCTCTTCCTTTTGAACGTCTGATACACAAGAACAACATTTGAATGGATAAATATGGTATGATGACAGCTGGAATATGTACTGAAAATGGATAGGCAGGGCGTATTCACATACACGATGTGTAAACTAAGCTAACGGCAGTTCAACAAAATAGAAGCAATGCAAAGCATCAGTTGCAAGATATGTGCGAGCAATGTAACCTTTGAAAGTTAGAGCAAGTACCTTGATAGGTGAATAAGATAGGGCATCTTCCTCTGACTCCTCCACTAGGGAGCTACATTGACTTAGGTCTCCCTCTAGCTCAGAATCATTGTTAGGATCATATTCTGAGCATGAATCTGTAGGTGGAGAGTGTTTGCATTGCATTGCATTCAGACTTGATTTCAGTCCATTAATGCCAAGTTTGACAGCCATGGCATTGTTCTGCTTTATTCTTTTCATGCGCGCAAGCTCATAATCATTATGATGTTGTTCAGAATCTGAGATTCATGAAAACATGAAAAGTAGTCATATTATCTATGGAATGCATTGCGGTTTCAACTCGGAGAGTGTCTCCCTATAAACCCCTGCATATGCAAAGTTCACCTCCCCAACCGTGCTGACCAGACCACACACAGAGATACACACCCGAGCGGCGAACATGCATTTTCGAAACTAATTTAGGAACATTTAGCTGACCAATTAAACAACTCTATTTTAATAATATCAGATTCGTATTTGAACAACTAAGCTTGTTTAGCTTGATGGGTGGAGCAGTGTTATTATGACACGAAGCATGTATTCTGATCGTATAGTGATCATAAAAGGGGGAAACTCTAAACATATATTTTTTTAGCAAAAGAGGGTTTCCCCTCTGATTTCTATTAAAGAAACCACCACGAAACCAACAAGATCAATTAAACCCTAAGCATGATCAATTAAACCGTATTATGGCTGTGCCATGGCAGATTTGAAGCTGCAAACCAGAGAAATGATATTTAGCATCCATTGTTTGCTTCGAACTAAGAACTAAATTCTAAGAGCTGAAAAGAAGGCAGAGTAACCAAGTTAAGATCTATTTTCTGGTTGAGATCAAAAAGTTGAGGAGATATGAAGTACCACCTCTCTTGCGGCGCCGTGTAGGCATCGGGGGTGCGATGGCTGTCGGTGGCGTTGAAGCAGATCTGTGACGGTAGACGGGTGCATCGGGGGATAAGTCCCGTTGCGGTGGAAGAGAAGGTCGTGTGAGCGGCCCGGACAAAGAGGACGATGGCGCCGATGAAGAGAGAGGACGCGATGCAAGGCTATTGGTCCGTCGCCGTGGATGAGAAACGTCCATCTCTAGAAGTGGACGACGCGGTCTTGGTAGGTGCTCCGGCATGGTGGAGGACGGTGGCGATGGATGTGGTGGAGGACGGCGGCGATGGATGGGGTGGCAGACGGAGGCTGGTGTGGGAATGGGGTGTTCTAGCGCGGACGGTGTATGAATGGGAAAATGGAGGGAGAGGTACGGGGAACCATGTTTATGGGACGCGCCTATCTGAAATATGGGAAAATTACGAACTTATCCCCCGTTTCAAATTTGGACGTCTCGTCGGTTGGGGATAGGACGGTAATCTCACATCTCCAAAATATTTGCCGGTAACTATTTCGGGTGAGGAGAGGGTGTTTTGCCACCCACGGTTCGCGCCCATGGTGTATGAACGTGGCTGACAGGTAGGGCGGTTGTGTCACGTCTGATGGAAGTTACACATCTGTCCCTATTTAAAATATTAGCCTACATCTATTTCGGACGAGGAGAGGGTGTTTTTCCGCCCACCGTGTATGAATGGGGAATGGAGGGAGAAATAGAGGTCTTTCGGACGAGCTTGAATCAAATGAGTTTTGCTGCCCATGTTTGACGCCCACCGTGTCGGAATGGGCTCAGAGGCGGTCAGGTCACGTCTAATTGAAGTTACTAACCTACCCCTATATAGAGCAGTGGAAATCGGGCCGATGGATTGTCTGTGTAATGGGTAGACAGTAATTTCCATCTCCCAAACACTTGGCTCGGGCAGCCGATGTGGGAGTGGACATTTTGCTGTTTCTTTCGAATTTTGGGACAATAAGCATCCACGTTCACCCTGGCAACTAAATTCGAATCCATTTTGTATTCTTATATGAATCTTTATAAATCATTCTATGTGTTTTTATATATCTTCAAAAGGACGACAAAGATGTATTCCACTGTCATATATGAATATGGTTTACAAATGCCGATACTCAAATTCAGAAACTAGAATCCAGTTTAAGGTGAATTCGAATATTTGGAACACTTCATGTCCAACTCAAATTTCACACGCAGCATAATGTGTACTCCCATTTAGATATGTACACAAGCGATGTATCAAGATTCAAAGACCGAGTCAATCAACCAAGAATGTACGGAACTAACAGACATATAAACACTTATAGAGTATATGGATCAATAATATCAACTAACATACATAAGCCAGGCCGCTGTACTTTTTTTGTCTACAACAGCATCCTTTTTTTAGCCAGCATCTTGGCCCTTTCCGATGCGTGCCACTTATGGTCCATCTATACTACTATTGCTGAATGCACATTCAGCCCAATTGGCATATTTGTAGGTCTGGCACAGCAATCCAAATGAAATGTCTCCGAGTCTTACCAATTAATACAGACTTGTGCTCAAATAAAATTACAAACAAAAAAACAAAAAAACAATTATTACATGATCTCTAAAACAAATGGTTTGATTGATTACATGAACAAACAACACAAAGATTATTCAACTATGGAAAGAACATTTCACCTATGATTTACCAAGTAGGAATTTAATTTCCTTTTTTTCCTTCAGGACCTTAACAATCTGGTCAGTCTCAGCTTGCTTCGTTTTGAAATCCACCAAATATTTAATGGTTGTCTTGAGTACTGCTTGTGATTGTGTTGTTTGCTTCCTCAACATGTCAACTTCATCTCTAAGTGCAGAAGCAGAATCTCTTTCTACCACTAGTTTAGCCTCTAGAGCATCAGCAGTTGGCAATTCATAATGCACGATTGGGCCAGTGCCACTGCTGTGGGATGATGCAACGTCCATGGGGACCTCGCTCTTTGATCTTGGGCTAACCTGTTTTGCCATTAAAGTTCCGATTGGATTCAGAAAAGTTGAAGTTAGCAAAACATCTCAACTGGGAGTTATAACAGCAAACCAGTTAAACAAACAAGGAATTAAAGAGTTTCATTTGGATGCTGAAAAGTAGTTATTAACATCATTGTAACCCGTTGTTGCAGCAACAAAGCAGTTAAACAAACAAGTAGATATTTAAGTTAAGGAAAACAGGTAATTCTTAACAGTAAGTATCAAACACATAGATAGGCCCAGTCTACAATATGATTAATAGGCTGTGCATTATGTAATCAGTAGCAAACTAAATTAAGCCAAGCAACGTAATTGAACAATTTTGCAATAAGTGGCTAACTAAAATTCCGAGAAGCAGGTAACTGAACTTACGCTAGTTCTTTGTACAGGCACACTGCAACTTCTTTTTCGCTTACAAGGTTGTACGAAGGACTCCATGGCATCAATTGCTTGGATACGCAGTCCCAATACTTCTTTCTTCCCACACTGCATGGGTAAGTCGAATGGTTAATCTGGTAAGATGGTGCGTCCTTGATATGTTATATGAGGACGTGTAGTCAGACTAGTTGTAGCCAAACACATCACACTGGCTTTTACTGTATATTTTATGCGATTACTTTTGGCATATCGAGATCTAAGCAATCTACAATAGGATGAAAAGACTGGCATCCTTCACATTATTGGCGAACTCAGTTCATAGAAACAAGCAATTCAACCATTCTGTGGGTAAATCAAAAGCGCCACTGGAATATTTTTCACTATCCAATCATACACGCAAAAAGGGGCGACGCCACCATAGGGGCTGGTATGGGCGGCCGCCTCAGGTGGCTGGAAAGTGTGCACCTAGTTTGAGTCATCCAGGTTGGCCCATGCTAGTTTTGCTCGTCCCAACGCATGAGCAGGCAATGTAAAAAATGAAGAAAAATGTTTCAATTTGGATGGGCCAATAACATAAGTGCAAGGCAGGCCCTATAGCAGGCTTGCGGCCCAAACGAGCGCCTCCCATATCGATCGACAGCAGGAAAAATCCCAATTCATTCGCTCTAGCCTCCAGTCTGGTTCGCTCCTAACCTAGCCGCCGCTGGACAGACCGACACAGCACTTCCTCGCGTCTTCAAGCGAATGGAAGGACAAGAAGATGAAGTTCCAACCCTGGGTGTAGCCTGCGTGGGAGGCAGTGGCGGCAGCACGGGCATGGCATCGAGCTTGCGCAAACGGACAGTCGCAACTTGCAAGAGTAGCATGCGCAACGAGCAGGTACATCACATCCCTGATTATATCTAATTCAACTCTTCAATTTCTGGACAATAGTTAAACCTGACGGTGTTGTAAAACTGCTTGTATGTAGGGAATCTATGAGAAAATGAAACCAATTTCTACTTATTTTATAACTCCCCCAATCAATACTGGACTGACTGAATCTGATGTATCTAATCAAGTTTCCGGTGCAAACATATAAGCTCATGTTGTTCTTGAGCCTGAAGTGTCTAATGAACAGACTGCTAATGAAGGATTTGATGCAAACATTTTACATGCTCCTGGTGATGAACATATAGTGTCTAATGAGGGTTCTAATGCAAGCATTTTGCAAGCTCATTGAAGGATTTAGTGTCTAATGATGATCTACTATGTTGAGAGAGACAGAGATTTGCAGACATTGATGACAAGCAAATTATAGTGCATTTTCATAGCTTGAGGAAACGTCGAGACCATCTATCAGAAAGTCCCCGTATCATGACAACATAGCATAAATACTTTTCTAATCTGTTGTTTTAAACTATTGGCATACTTGTGCAGGATAGATATATTGATATGCAGTTTGCGCACTGGTTATACGTGCAATTACACTTCGATATTTTCAGCCAGAGAATGAATAATTCAAGCAGGTACAGACCATGTTTGTAGTCCTTGTACACCATGTTGCATTTTGTGTTTTTTGGTGCTTGCATCATTTAGTGTTTATAATCTGAACTACTTTGGATCATTAGCTGGTTTTCAAAGTGCATGTAGCTTCACATTTCTCAAGTTATGTTGATCTCCGGAGTGCAAGTGCCTTCGTATTTTTTAAGTTAAATGTTCGCCCCTGGTAACTTGAATTCGTGGATCAGCCACTACACACAAATCATACACGAATGCCAGTACGAATTAAATGAAATGCAGGGACTTATGCTAGCTCGTTGTACAGGCTCACTGCAGCTCTGCTTGCGCTTGGGATGTTCCATGTACAAGTCCATGTTACCACTTGCTTGGATGTGCAGGCCTTGTGCTCCTTGCATACCCCTCTGCATTTTTGACACCGCGAATGGTTGATCAAATAAGAGGAATCGACCTTGATGTTGTACCGGAGGACAGATACTTACAAGGTTATACGGGTGTGCAGGATGTGTACCAGATCCCGTAGTGCCGTCATGCTTCGCTAAAATATGGATTTGCTTGTTTCAGATGATATCTCCAGAAGAAATAAGAGTTAAGGTCAGAGTTGCATAGGCGTGTAAGCTAAGAGAGCAGTGAAAGGATATCCAAACATCGTCGGAACATTGCACAAGGGAGTGATGTGTGGATACCTAGTTCAGGCCGGCGTTTGGGCTAGCTCGCCTAGCTAGAGTGCGGGTCACTTCAGAGCCGTTGAGGGTGATGCGCTGGCGTTGGCTGGCCGCGCACGGATGCAGATCTTGAGTGGCAGCGGAGCGCTACAATGCGGTGGACGAGACCGTTGGTGAAGCCCCAATGGCCTCGGGGGGCAGAGGTGCGACGATGTGCTCGGTGAAGTAGCCCCGGTGAGCCGGGAGACGGCGTCGGTGAAGCGCACCTGATGCGGTGGAACTCGGTATCTGTGAGGCATGTCGGTTGCGGCGGCCGATGTTGTCGGTGGACCACCCGGTGCGGTGGAGGAGGGCATAGATGAGGTAGCTCCGGTGCGGTGGTGAAGCGCGACCGTCGTCTTTGTCGTCGTCGTCGTCTGGCACAGAGGTGGGGAACGGTGGGGAAAGAGACGAGACGAGGGGCGATTCAAGGGTTGGCGGCGAATTAGGGATTTGAGCAATCTGGGCGCGGAAGGGTATGGTGGAGAAGAGAGATTTTGCAGGGCTGGAATTGGGGCCGCCAGATATTTCAATCCGAAACGTGGAAGCGCCAACTTATATTGTCGTCGTCCTTTTTTTGGGGGGGAGGGTAGGGGGGTGGGTGGCTGGGTGCTACGCGTCCGTCCGACACACGCGACCACCCCGACAGGACTATGCTTCGGTGCCTTAAGGCACCTGCCTTTGTGTCCATGACATATGGGCCCAACAGGTGGCTGGCCCACATGTTAGTGACCCAAAGGCAATTGGCTTTAAGGCACCGAAGCAGCTTCCACCCCGACACGACCCTGGTTTGCCTGGTGCCCCTACATTTGAGAATGCAAACGAATCTTCTTTCATTTGCAAACGAATCTGTATGTATTACTACGCGCGTGTTTTCCTTGCAATAATTAGTCATTCGACATGAGATACTCCATCCGTTCACTTTTGTAAGTCGTTTCAGACAACTTAAAATGAACTGTTTTGCACATTGTCTGAAATGTCTTCAAGGTCTTATAAAAGTGAACAGAGGGAGTACTATAAATTAATTAATGAGGAGTTATTTGAAAAAAATCGAAACGGTACCCACCCTAACGTGGATTAGAGTGAGTGTCACATAATTAGTTATTTGAATTAGAGTGTGTGTCACGTAGTTAGTTATTTGAATTAGAGTGTGTGTCACGTAGCGATCTCCAATTCTAACGTGGATTTCGCATTTCACCGTATCCATGCTACTTTTTTAATACAAATTCATATGTATATGATGAACACCATGGTAGTGAGAAAACTTTTGGATGGATTCAAACATATGACCTACAAAATAGCACAACAAACTGAGTCAATGTCAACTTTTCGAAACTTAGTATGGCACGAATTCGAAATAATTACCCGTATGCCTGGTCCTCGGTTCAAATCTTACAATGTACACCGAATTGAAACATCGATATTAAGTCTCATACTATGTACATTCAAATGTTGTTTTTAGCCCCCTCCCCCGCACAAACGCTACATACTTCCTGTATCGGTCAATCTTCCTCTCCTAACCACCTTAGGAAGCTATTAGTTTCCAACACACGCTCATTCTTTCTCTCCATGTTTCGATCTCTAAGTCTCTCACCTACACAACCCCTTTTTCCACTCTGTTACCAAATGTATTTACCTCACACACCCGCCATTGCACCCCATGCCGAGCTCTCTATCTCTCTCCCCCCTCTCCCTCTCACCCTCTCGTGCTAAATACATGCATTGCCTATCTAACCCCCCAACCTCTCGTGCATACGCACACATGCACGTTGTATATCTAGGTCACTCCCTCGAGACTGTCTCACTCTTTCTTCCGCACGGCGGGCCACACTCGCTCAATCTCGCTCTCTTTATCTGAGTCTCATTTAACCTTGTTTTCTTTCACACACAAAAGATATATCTCCCTGTTTGGGCCTCGATCGACACACTCTATACTCTCTCACGCAGATTATCTATCTAGGTCAGTCCATCCAAGCCGCCACCACTCTTTCAACCTCATGGTGGGCCACACTCACTCAATCTCTCTCTCTCTCTCTCTCTCCGTATGTCTCGATTGACCTCGATCTTTCTCGGACAAAAACGATATATCACCATGTTTGAGCCCAATTCGACCTATTCACATTGTATACTCTCTCACGCACATCGTCTATCTAGGTCACTCTCTCCAACCTGTCTCACTCTTTCGATCGCACGGCGACCCTATGTGATCGGTTGACCTTGCTTCCTCCCACGCACAAAATATATCTACACATCTGTGACTGGATCATCTCTCAAGCTCTATCTTACAGCCCTCACCCTTGCCAAAAAGCTCAATCGGACAATATCTCTCTAGAGCATATATATTTGTTCAATGAATGTCGGACCACACTCACTTTGTCTCTCTATCTATATGTCTCTCGATTGACCTCGCTTTCTCACACCGTATCTTCCACGCGTTGAAGCTACTACCTCTCCATCCCTCGCAAAGCCGGAGCTATTTACATTGCGAGAGGCACTCCAACCTTGGATTAATTTGTCTAGGCATTTATTCCGGTCGGTTTAGATTATATTTTCGTAGCATTCGACTCACAACTACTCCAATCACCGTAGCAGGTAATTAAGCTACGGGGAGCACCTAATATGAGCACCGGGGAGCCGTTGGATCGAAGATGCAGTAGCACACACGAGGCCTGAATGTTTTATTTGCAAAAAAATCTTTGGAGAGTTTGGAAATTGCGCATAATTACAAAGACTACTCCCAAGCCATTGGATCTCACTTCCAACGGTGTAAAAACTCGTATCACCATAGTATCTAAGCTGCGGGGTGGATGTGATATTCTATGCCGCTGTCATTTTTGTTCGTAAACTTGCAAAAAACGTGTAACTCGTGCCGTTACTTGTCTAACCGCGCAAAGTGTTTGTTCAAAAAACCCATCCTACACTGAAATATCGGAACAACACATGGGGGTCCCACTTGTCATTAATCAAATTTGGACCTAAAACTAACAAATCTGAAAGACGAGATTCAAACTGGCAACCTGGACTACAAAGCGTAAGTCGATAGCCTGAAAAAATGAGCGGTTGTTGGCTTTGTCCCATAACTTGATTTTATATAGTACTTGCATTGAGTAGAGTAGAGGGAGTGCCTCGTCAACACGTGCATGACTGTTATCTCACTTACTGGTGGGTTCCAGGTCTGCGATCTCAATCTCTCTTCTCTCCATCGTCTAACCTTTGCACGGGCACACACGAAGAGCGGCGCTAGCTTGCCGTGGTGTTATTACAACTAAAATAACTTGGAAAATAGAAGAATCACCTAGAACAAGAGACGTTGTGGCTGGTCGAGACGGAGCTAACCACATCTATCCTCCGTGCCATGTTTGCATGATGAAGCTGTGTGGCTAGTGGGGTGTTTTCAACCGACTGGCTGGGTCCCGAGGTCGAACCATAGGTACTACGTCTGATACAGTATATTTTTACACGCACATTTTTCCTCCGTGCCGAGACGTGGCACACCCTACCGCGCGGTTTCGGGGTCCTCCCGGGTGGTGCACACATATATTCTTCCTGACGTGGGACGCCCTACCGCGCGTTTTCTAGGTCCTCCTCGGTCGTAGCGCCGAAGCAAGTAAATGAGTCGTCAAATCACGAAAGACCACCTTTCCCGCCGAGTACATCAGTGAAGCACGGCGGCTAGCTAGTTTGGCTAGTTCGACCGATTAGCTAGGCCGCCGCCACATTTGTTTTTTCACCCCTTTTTTTATCTACTTGCCGGCAGGTAAATTTAAATATCCACCGCGGCGTTGCTCTGGTGTTTGGGTGCGGCAGGATTTTTAATTTTTTGATTGACGGGAGTAGGCGCAGCAGGATTTTTAATTTTTTGATTGATGGGAGCAGGTGTGGCAGCAATTAGTCACAATGACTCCGCTTGTACCCACTGCTCCCTGATGTGAGAAGTCATCGACTGGTGTTTTACCATGGTGAAAACCAAAAGATTCCCCGCTCCCTCTGCCTTCCCGTAGATTGCATTGCCTTTCAGCCGTTTCGCCCCCTTTGCTTCCTCTCCCCATTGCTTCTACCTGGTGCCATGGCAGCGCAGCAGATCACGGAATCCTAGGTGAGGCTCCTGACACAGGAGCTCCATGCCAAGGATGCAGAGCTCAGGGCCAAGGACGTGGAGCTCCATGAGCTCAAGGAGGAGAGGAGTGCCATGCTCCTCCGTTATGTGCGGGAGTTCACGGAGCTTCAAAAGTGGCAGGCATCCACCACAAAGATGCTCGAGGCGTCGGTGGCGTTGCTGCAGAAAGCGGGAGATATGATAGGCCATCAGGGGAGCCGGCTGGAGCGCGAGCGGGCCGATCGTGATGAGGTCCAGGATTGCCTCAGCCACTTGGTGAACCAAGTTGCCACGCACGTGTTGCGGCTGCGCGATGCCTACCGTCGTGCCAGCGCGACGATGCCAGCCGTCGGGCTAAACCCGTTCGACCACCCGGTCGACTTCAACGAGCCGCGGCTTCCTGACCTGGTGTCCTTCTTCACCTATATCTCCGAGGAGCTGAGCCGTCTCCGCGCGATGGTGGGGGCTGAGCTGGACAAGGAGGGGTTGCGGGCTGCCGTCACCGTTGCTGGGCGAATCCTTTCAGGGCTCCGTCATCGGAATCCATTCGTGCCATTGGATGCCGTCTTTGACGAGCTGGCTCCCGTCGACCGGGAGCGGGCTCTACGGGCGGTTGCACCCTGCATCACCAATGTCGTGCGCCTCGAGAAGCAGAGGGACTTCGGCGGTGTTTAGCCGCCCTCTGCATGGGCATGTCCATGTCTCGGCGCAACATGACCATTGGATCAAACTCAGACGGTGCAGATCAGTCACTGTAGCACAAAGAGTGTGGGTGTGTTTGGTTGCGTTCTCATCTCAATATAGTTGTTTCCTCTTCGTGTATTTTTGTCAACCTACTAGTGTGGACTCATGCACCCTTCATGCACTCTACCAAACACCCAAAAGTGGGTCGAGAAGGGAACTTTTGCTCCCATCCCGTGCACCCTTCATACACCCTGCCTAACACTATTCGTGCTTCATATGGTTCATGTTTCGTGGAGTACTGTAGCACCATACTCTCCGTGCGCTGTGGACCTAGTTCTGTTAACATTGATCTCACCGTCCTTTCTCGACCGGACAGTCGAAAAAGCGGTACTATGTTACATATAGGAGTAGTTGACATGCGCACAACATCATTTGTTATCGTCATATCTTACTACACTAGCAACAAGATTGTGTAGTACTGACGTATGAACCACTGCACATGCCTAGTAGTAGGAGCACTTTGTATGTTCAAGTGGCTGCTGTGTTTCGCACTCCTCCGTCGTAAGAGTGGAAACGCTTGCTGTAATCATTTTTTTCTTCTGAAAAACAGTGGACACGCTCTACCGTGCAGATCCTCCTCCAGCCATCCACTAAATTACTCACTTTCGCCGACGTGTGGGACAGCCAACATCGGGGTCCACCAGCCATGCACTAAATTACTCCGTAGTAGAGTGACGGTAGACTACCCCGATCGAAGCGCCGCAGTAATGCCCAATGAGCCGTCAAATCACAAAGCCCCCTCCTTTCCAGCAGTAAGTTGGACGGACGAAGCAACCATCATTTCACTCTTCTCTCTCAGCTTCCTCTCTACCCAACCCTCGCTTCTGCCTCATCTTGTTCCTCATTTCTTCAAGAAAACCCCGACCTGCTTCTGCCATTGTTCTTCTCTCCGAAAGAAGGAAAGGTCAGCGCATCAATGGTGTTGATTCTGGCCAAGGCCCGGTCTTGCAACCCTGAGACTGATCCTATAACTCCCTCTCTTTTCTTCTTTTGGGTTTGTGATTATGGTTTCTTTTCTTTTATTTATATTTGACAGTTTCTTGATGGAAGCTGGAGCACCGGCCGAAGTGATGTCTATGGCTCCGGCCAAAACCGTCGAGGCTCATGGTATGAAGAAGCGCAAGCACCCCGCTGAGACTACCGCAGACAAGCTCAAAGCCATCACCCTGTCCAAGCCCCCGTCTCCGGGATCCCTCATTAAGCAAGTCCAGGCAATATCTCTTCTTGACGATCTTTTTCTCGATCTTGATCGTGTTTTTTCATCTAACATGCAGTACTAGCACTAGTAGTACAACTTTCTGGGTGATCTTGCATGTGATTTTTGTGTGCCAAATGATGGTTTTAAATTCCTCTTTTGACCAAAACATGCGAGAGGTTGACACTGATTTCTTATAGATTACTTTCAACTACTCCCTCTGTCCCAAATTTCTTGTCTTAGATTTGTCTAGATACCACTACTAGGGAAAAGCTTATACATAGACGCTTACTAGTAGCGCTCTTTATTTACCCATGCTACTACTATTTACTAGTAACACGCTATAATGACCCATGCTACTAGTACTATTTACTAGTAGCGCATGGCAAAAAATAACACGCTATTAGTAAATATTCTCGACCGTGCCCGGCGGACATACGTAGTAGTAGTGTGGGTTTTAAACCATCGCTATTGCTAAGTGGATATCTGTAGCGCCGGTGAGATACCCTGCGCTACCGCTAGCCTTTCAGTCCATCCCCTAGCCCGTCAACCATCCCAGTCCACCCACTCCCGCACCCCACCCACCCCTGATTCACATCCCCTCCACCTCCTCTCATCTCCTCTGCCGACGGGATCTCTCCCTTTCTCCGATCCATGCCGGGATCCTCCACCGCCCAGCCGACAAGGCCCATCGCGACGGCCAGCCCGGACTGCTCCCTCCCGCGGCATGGAGGTGGGGCGGCGTGGCGGCCCCGAGGGACCGTCGCCTCATCTCAGCCCCCTCCCAAAGTCCTAAGCGCGCCAAGATTCGTGCCCCTGCACCGGTCAGACCAATCGGTGGCGACCAGGAGAGAGAGAGGCCTTCACTTTCCACGACTGACGACCGCCAGAGATGGGGGACCAGGAGGAGGAGCCGGCCGGGTTCGCGCGCGCGCGCCACGCGGCGTTCTTGGAGGTCATGTCATCCGAGCTCCCCGACGGCTACGCCATGCAGGAGGTCAACCACCTCACCCTCGCCTACTTAGCCGTCGCCGGCCTCTCCCTCCTCCGGGAGCTCGACCGGGTAAGCTGAGCCGAGATCTACCCCGCTGCCCGCCCTCTGGGCGTGTACTCTGTCCACGGTTGCACAAATTTCACAGAATTCTAGGGAGTTTCCTGAGTGATCTGTCATGTTCTAGATGTGGCTGTCCTCTGTTCATAGCTTTGGATCTCGCGTGGGTGTACTGATTATACTAGGAGATTGTATGCTTGTACTCAGTTTATTCAAAAACTGTCAAGCATGCGCATACACATCAGTAGATTTCTGCGCTACGATGTAGAAGAAAAGGGTGGCAAATTTTTGAAAAATTTGGTTGTGGCGACTGAAATTAAGCTGCCCTGCTTTTATTTTTGAGTCAAGTTGCAAGGATATGTACAGGTTCAAGGCCTACTGCCGTGGGCCTGCCCCTAAGCCGCTCCCAACTCAGGTCGTCAAGGTAGCGATTTTAATTAGTTTTGAGGCTGATTTGCCCTTGCCCTGCTCACTTGGCTTTCTGCCGATGCTACGTCGGCTGAGTCTCCTATCCATCGATCTGAGGACTTGGCACTTCCTCATATATGCCCATTCTGGACTCTGAGTTTTGCATCGGAAACGTGCAGAACATTGATATGCAATCAGAGCGAACTACACTATAAATTTGTAGCTGGTTTGAATTCGTCAAAAAATATGCAAACTCTACTACTCTAGCCTAGTTGCAGGAGACTAAATTAGGAACTAAGTAGTGCTAGTATAATGGTTGAAACTCAATGTTGACCGCTGCTGCGTTCTCTATTTTGCATACACTCAAGTACAGATTAATTTGTTGTTAGCTTTGGAATCAATTCATCTTCATGCCTTTATTTTGAGGATGCTACCATTAATTTTCATTGGATAGCAGATGCCAGAGTCCAGTTTAATTTTGATAGGCCTGTTTCGGGCTAATAGACAACTTTCTTTACATTCTTGTAGAGTTTTTTTGTATCAGTTATGCAAAGGAATTGCACACTGCCATGGCCATGGTGTCCTTCATCGGTTAGACCTTTGTTTTCTGATTTATGTTGCTGTATTTATCAGCCCATACAACATATTGCAATTGCTGCTAGTGTGATTTACGATTGTTCCTCTTTGATATCATAGGGATTTAAAGCCCCAAAATCTATTGGTTGACAAGGAGAAGATGATACTGAAAATTGCAGATCTTGGGTTAAGTAGAGCTTTTACTATTCCTATGAAAAGCAGATCTTGGGTTAATGTACAGCGACGGTGCCGCTGCACTTGTGCTAGTTAGTGGGGAGAAAGCTAGAACCTTGGTCTTCAAGTTCTTGCAAGGACCAGAGGGTATGCTGATGCTGCGTAGGTAAATCTTACATGCCTCGTCATTAATCATTGTTGGTGAGACAAATGTCACTTGAGAAATCTCAGCCCATTTTTCTTATTAATGAATACTGTTGCCCACATTATCTTGACTCACATAATGATCTTTTTCTTTAGGATTCATGATTTTTTTCCTTTTTCTTGTTATTATGCATTACTATGAGTTCATTGTATTAAGATTCCTTGCAAGTTCAGGCACTTGAGCTATTTATAAAAGGAGGGGACCCGGCCTTCTTCATGTCTTGTGGCAGTGTCTTCCTTTGATTCATTCGTGCAACAAAGAGGGGACCTGGCCTTTTTCATGTCTCGTGCAAAAAGTAAGGACTAGCCTCCGGCTGTTACTATTGATGCATGTGCATGTGCTAAAAAGAAAGAAAATACCCTACCGGATTTGAACTCTGATGCGTACTAACAAGTTTTCACTTTCCCGATGTGGTCGTAGGGGTGATTGACACTGACTACGACAACCTGGTGGGCGTCCATGTGATCGCGCCGCACGGATGATCGTCCATGTGATCATGATGCCGGATGTCACCAAGGTGGAGGACCTCGACGCCATGTTTCGGGGTGAGGGAGGATTTGGGTCCTCCAGCGTCTGAACTCCGAGCCTTGGTAGATAAATGTAGAGAAGTGGTCTGTTTAGGCTGGTGGTGGAACACTAGGGAAGGTAGCCACCTTCGGTTGTGTGTGTTTAATTTATTTTGCACTGGACGTGTCCCTGATTTCTATCTATGAATAATGCACGTAATTTTTATTTTTTTAATTTATAGTTTGTTAGTAGTAGCGCTAGGCAAAACTACACGCTACTACTATCTAGCATAGTAGTAGCGCCTAGTATACTAGAAGCGCTACTACTATTTTGATAGTAGTAGCGTGGGTTCAAATAGTAGTAGCGCGGGTGTGCACCAGCGCTACTACTAACTTTTTAGTAGTAGCGCGGGTGCACCCACGCTACTACTAACTATTAGCTGTAGCGCGATACTAGTAGCGCGGGTACCCTTGCTGCTAGTAGCCATTTTACCCGCGCTGCTAGTAGCCTTTTTCCTAGTAGTGTACGGATGTATCTAATACTAAAATGTGACTTGATACATCCGTATCTAGACAAATCTAAGACAAGAATTTTGGGACGGAGGGAGTACTTTATGAACATCAATGCTACCTTTTAAGAGGGTATATTTGCCTCAGTAACTTGTGTTATGGATATTGCATGTAATCCCTCTGCTCTCATGCCTTTGAAGACATGTTCTAGTGTCTTTGTTCACTCATTTCTGTGCGTATATGTAGTCATATATGGAGTATAATATCGAAAATCATCTTATATTTCTGAACGGAGGTAGTAATAAAATATGGTTTCTGTTTGAATTAGAACCAGGTCCGCGGTGGAGATGAAGTTCTCAAAGTCATGTCGTGTGAACTGGAAGACCTGATGATGAGTTATACTGCTGAACTATCCAGCTGCTGTGTCCTTGTCGCCACGTGTCCTGAACTAGTGTTTTCCTGTAGCATTGTTGTCAGGCGTGTTCTCGAGGTTGTACTTGACCACAACAATTTCCTGGCTGTGCCTTCGATTACGAAGGGTGTGGTTCTTGTAAAGCTTCCCTACAAATCTGATACATCCTGTCTTCATCATCATGTTTATGAGTGGAAAGACCACTCTGTTAGGTTCTCCAAGGTTGACAAGATGGTGATGGTGCAAGTAGACATCTCACACGAAGTCCATGGCCTAGTCAGTTATGCGGGATTCATCCCGTAGGTCGGTGGCAAAAATAGTCTGCAGAGTTTAGTTAGTGCAACTTTGCTTGTCTATAGTAAGTACTATTGTTCAGTACTTGATTTGTGTTTGTGAACCCTGTATTGTTTATTAGTACTGCCGCTTTTGGTGTGTGGTCAGTCCTGAGAACGGTCTATGTTAATGTCTGTCCACTCAATTCAGTCTGTATATTTTGAAGTATCCATATCATATTTTTTGTGAGGACGGTCTATCAATTATGGTTACACTCCAATATCTGTATGCATTGCAGGGTTTATCGCACCCACCAGGATTTCCAGCCCCATGGATGTTCGGTCCATACGATTTGTCATGACCTTTGGACTGTCCTGCTTGTGGGAGTAGGCAGGGCCCCTGCATGCCACGCGTAGTTGGACGATCAATCTTCTATTTAGTACTTCAACATAGTGATTTCCTGGTAAGGATTCACTCGTGTCACATCAAGTAAATCTTATTGATTTAATGTCATGTTTTCTTTCTTTTCCTGCAATTTTACGATGCGGGTTTTGCCATGTGACATTCATCACAGAATAAACCATTTGGTTTGCTCTACGATGGCTATTTTTGCAGGTTTCACTTCTTATGCCGTGTCAGTAACGAAGGCACTGTCCATTTTATTACTGGAAAAAATTGGATCAGTCTGTTGTCTGAGTACAAGTTGAATCCCTATGATGAACAGCAGTTTGGTTTAACAAAAATGCCACAATTAGTCCTTCTCGTGTTTAAAAGAAATGAAGAAAAAAACTGGATCACGGTCACGGATCCTAGTCAAGTTAGAAAGCTGATCATAGCAGACCAGACACGATCGCCGCTGTGTCGCACAGATCGAGCACCGACAGTTGCTCTAGCACTGACAGCGGCAACAGCTCAGTCTGATCCAACTGAGGATTGGGCAACGACCGCATCAGCGGATCAGTCTGATCTACCGGAGGATCGGGCATGGACACCAGCACCTGCTCCGACACCGGCACCAGCTTTACAAGGAGCACCATCTCCGGCAGCAGCAGCGGCTTTGGCACCTGCACCAACACTTGCACTTGCATCTGCTTCGGCCCGTGCAGTTGCACCGGCAATAGACTGGGCTGCAGTTCACACTTCATATACCAAAGTCCTTACAAAAACCGACATGTCCACCTTCTTGGTAAGCATTGGCCGCCCAAGTGCTTCATTCTTTTTTCTTTCCATGTTGTTTCACATGATTCACTGTGTTGATCTAACTGTTTGGGTATGTCTTCTTGTTTGCAAACAGAGAATTCCTAGAGCAACAAGGGATTCGTTCAACAATCCGGGTGACCGCGGACAAGTTTCTCTTACCATGCGCAGCCTTGGTGTGAATGAACCTGCTCAATATATCGTAAGTACAAAGGATGGTCGCATGATGATTGATGCTAAAGGATGGTCAAGGTTCAAATCTAAATCATATCTTGCGGTAGGGGATGATGTCAAAATCGAACTTTCTCGTCAAGGAGAGCTGGTCCAAATCAACTTTGAAATTCTTCAGTAGTAGCACGCAACTGCCTAACTGATCTATCCTCCGAGAGATTTTGATGTACTAATCCGGCATGGTGAAACAAGTGTCCTGTGTGTATAAGTAGTACGATAGTATTATTTATCACATGGTATATCGTTGATAGAATTGCAAATCTGATTGCTGGTTAGGAACTGTCGTTCGATTTCATTCCAACAGCTGCCGTGCTTTATTCAATTTTGTGTATTCGCCTTGCGACAGCATCTAAAACCAGCGCTGTACCGGTCGCTTGCAATATGAAAAGCATTGAGGTAGAACACATGGGCCCCCAAACATGCAGGGTCGGCCTGCGGCCCAAAGTCCAGAACCTGGTTTCAAGAAGCACTAGCTCAGTGCAGAGGTGGCATCCTCCTACTGTGGGTTGGGCGACGATGAATGTTGATGCTGCATTATCTCGCAATGGTGAAAGGGGAGCCCTGGCAGTTGTGAGCCGGGATCATACAGGCTTCTTCCTTGGAGCATCGGCACTGGTGTGCGAAAGTGTTACTGATCCAGAGATCCTAGAGGCAATGGCATGTTGCGAGGGGCTATCTCTGGATCTTGACTTAAACCTGCAACAAGTTCAGATTAGCACCGATTGTTCAGCAATAGTCAAGCATATCGGAGAGGCATACTTGGGGCCTAACAAAGTTATTATGGACAAGATCAAGATGAAGAAGAATATGTTCCAAACCATGGAGATCATACATGAAAAACGTGAGTGTAATGTTGAAGCGCATGTGCTCGCAAAAGCTGCTACTTCTTTGCCCTGTGGATGCCATCTTTGGCTCACAGGAACCCCCGAAATTATTTGTATACCTATGACTGTTAATCTTCAGTAAAGCAGCTTTTATCCCACAAAAAAAATCTGAGTATTATATTCTCAGCTAAACCCCCATAATGCCCGTGCGTTGCAGAGGGAGTATATTTCTCGACAAGGTGAGCCTGTGATATAAAAGATTTGTATACTTCTTTACAGAGGGAGTATCTCTATGTCAAAATATATATTTATGTGTAACTAGTTACTCATGTCTTTCTACTTCCTTTCGCTGATATGTGGGGCAACCGGCAACGGGGTCCACATGCCATATGCACAAATTAGAGTGAACAACTTCACGGTAGACACACCCCGGTCATAGCGCCATAGTAATGCCCAATGAGCCGTCAAATCACAACCCCCTTTCCAGCGTTTAGCAGTAAGCTGGACGGACGAAGCGGCAATATTTCACTGGGCCTGAATCCCCTTCTCCCTCGTCTGCTTGTTCAGAGAAAACCCCCTCTCGACGATTGCATAGGGTTTTCTCATGGAGAACCAGGTACGAATTCTTCATCCATCCCCGATAAACCCAAGTCCCTTGGTCGCAGGTAATCCTAGGATGGCAGCCGCTGTCGTTGATGCATTTTTCTTCCTACCGAATCCAGTGTCTTTCATTTGCAGTGCCCAAAGTGCGAGTACCCTACAGGTTTCTGTGCCCTCGGCGAGACGCCACACTTGTTCCTTCTCATCCTAACACAACATTTTGAAACGCGCACAGTATGTTCCTAGAATCCTCTTTTCTATCCGGGAGGGTGGGGTTTTTTTGAACATGCTGTGTTCTCATATTATTTTTCCTGCAGTGTATTATTTGCTCTGCTAGAACACATGTACTCAAGATGCTCGGCCTTGCCATAACTGAATACACTAGTTTAATGGTCACAGTGAAGACAAGCCATGGATATAAGTTCCGAGTTGGGTTCATGAACCAAGAAGATCGCTGCTTTTTTATGGCCGAACTTGGATAAACTTTCTCAAGTGTTATAGACTGAAAGTTGGCGCACGGATGTTGATGGAAATAGCAGAACCTGGTCTCATCTTCACTGCGATCTTCCACCCTGACGTCGTTCCAATTGTTCATCCATGTTAGTTTTGTATCTGGTTCTTGCTTGTTGCCTCGATTACTTCTTAATCCACCTATTCTGTCTAACTAATCACAATTTAACTTTAGAAGTAGCAATGAATCTCTCACGAAGATGCTACTTCTAACTAATATTTTCTTATAATTGGTGGCACATGTAGGTTTTTTCAGAGTTAAGCAGTCTGCTCGTTTGTTACTCTATAATAACTCGGCTGTTACTAATGGCACTGAAGTTGACTGGATCGACATCCACAAGTTCCTACACTTTATTGATCGTCTTGAGGTCCTTGTGGGGCGTTTCAATGGTGGAAGACCACGTGGGATATGTGCGCCACTGCTGCACTCATTGAACAGGTCCAACTGTGTCGAGAAACTTATGGTACGAGCTGTTTTCTGTTATATATTTTGTTCATAAACTATTGCTTATACACAGTTTTACAGCTGTGATCTTCTTGAAACAGGAACTGCCGAGTTCTATTGTTCCTATACAGATGCCTGACCATGGTCGGGTCAGACTTGCGCTTGGTCACATAATGATGTTTATGTCGACCTACTCAATTCCCCTTGGAGGTGAAAAGATACTTATTCATGGGTGGTCTCAAATAATGAAGGCCCGTCCATCTTGGAGAATAGGAGAAAAGATTATGTTCATGCTTTTCCATGGCTCTAAAGCGAATATCCTGTTTATTGACCATGTTGCGAGATGAAGCCGCTTTCAGAAGGTTGTGGATGCGCGGGGTGGTGCCTAGGCCTTGTCCTGGGGCTTGGCAGCCTCACCCTTGGTTAACTGTAGGCAAAGTAGCACTGTTCGAGGCGTGCTTTGTACGGTTGAACCTGTATAAGTACTCATACTGCTTTCAGCTTTGGTTGTTAAGTGCCCCTGCTGGTTTCAGTTAAGGTTGTTAAGTACTCCTGCTGCTTTTACAGTTTGTCGTGTTTCTTCAGTCCTGTCTTCCTCTAGCCGCCAAAACCAAACCAGCGCCGGCAGGGCCGCTTGCTTCCACCTCCCACAGCTGGCTGCGCCTCAGCGCACGCATTGCCACCCCACCGTCTCCTAAATCGTTAACGCCGACATCCTCCACGCGCTTTGGTGCGCTTGCCGTGGCACCGCCCTCTCACGTTGTCAACATGGTCAACAAACAACAGGAATCGACAGAAGTACGTGGAGAGGATGACAGTAGGGGCCCACCACGTCAGTGTATGGAAAAATAAAATGCTTCCTCCTAGTGTTTTCCTGACATCTGGGACCCACGACATTGTGAGCGTATATAGTCAATAGACAAGAGAACAACACAAGATTGGTTGACACCTGGGACGTAGCTACTCGAGCAGTATTTTTTTTGTTTGGTATTGTTGAGACGGAGCAGGGTTTGAACTGGGCTGTGGCCCGTCTAGCCCAGGCTTATATTTTATGTTCACCATGTGACCAACCCAGCTATTTTTTCTTTGTGAAAATGAGCCCAGTTTATTTTTTCTGAAGAATACCCAATCGAGGCCTACTTATTCTTCTACGCCCTGATGGGCTGCAACTCTTTCAAGACGCCTGCAAATCTTGAAAGTAATATGAAATGGGTTGTAAATATAAAAACAGATGACAAATTGGCAATTACTTTATAATTTCTGATTTTTATTACATTTTCAGATTCCTATTTCACTGGGCATTAACCTAATTTAAATATATCTTCAAAGTACTTTAAATCTGGCTGGACATTTCGGTATGAAAAATAGTTTGGAACCCACAGAAATATGCGAAATTGGCCCTGGCCAACCAAAAAAACGACTGCAATAAATTGCATAAGAAGTTGCCATGAGCTATATATAAATTATCAAAAAAAGAGGGAGTGGTCGGACCTGTGGGCCTGTTTAGTTGATGCGTATGCAAGATTTTTTTAGTTATTATATACGTCAACAAACGATTCTAGCAGACGTAACCGTTGGATGTCAATCCAACGGCCGTCGTGTTTCTTCAATATCTGATCTTCTTGCTCCAGCCGCCAAAGCAGCGCCGGCGGGACCGCCTACTCCCGCCTCCCGTGGCCGGCTATGCTGCCGCGCAGGCCTCAGCGCACCCTACTACTCCCACCGCTGGCCAGGGCATCCCTCTACTCACCCACACCCCTGTTATTCTACGGCGATGGCAGCCTCACACCGCAGCCGAACCAGTGAACGCTCGTACTCCTCTCCGCGTGGGCATCCACTGCCGCGTCTTCCCCTGCTCCGCGTCGTCCCCTTCCTATGCCTCGCCGTCGTCCACCGCCGTGGTGCTCTCGGCGCGGCGTGGTCAATGTGGTCAACGACCGACTTCCATCGGAAGAGTACTGTACGTGGAGAGGCTGATAGCTGGGTCCACGGCATCCTCAAGGAAGTGCCTCCTTATTACGCGGAAAATAATTATTCCTCCACCTGACAGCGGGGACCCACCGGACGGGCCACCAGTATTTTGCGAAAGAAATCGTATCCCCTGACTGCTGGGACCCACCGGACGGGCCACCGTATTTCGTGAAAAAAATGTTCCCCCCGCTGTCAGCTCGGACCCACTGGAAGTGCCTCCTTATTACGCACAAAAAAAATGAATACTCCCCCGGCTAGCTGGGACCCACCTTGGTGGGAGGCTGACTTGTGGGCCTACTAAGTTGACGGGGACGAAGGGCTTTGTCAACTTAGTCAATATGAACAATTCTAGCTCCAGTGACCGTACGATGTCCATCCAATGGCCGTAGTGCTTCTTCAACCTCTGGTCTTCTTGCTCCAGCCTCCCAAAGCAGCGCCAGTCGTGCCGCATGCTCCTGCCTCCCATGGCCGGCTGTGCTGCCGCGGAGGCCTCACCGCCCCCTACTATTCCCACCGCTGGCCAGGCCCTGCGGCGACGACAGCCTCACACCGCAGCCGAACCAGTGAACCCTCGTACTCCTCTCCACGCGGGCTTCCACTGCCGCGTCTTCCATGGCTCCGCGTCGTCCCCTTCCTAGGCCTCGCCGTTGTCCACCGCTGTGGTGCTCTCGGTGCAGCGTGGTCAATATGGTCAACGACCGACTTCCATCGGAAGAGTACTATGCGTGGAGACGCTGACAGCTGGGTCCACGGCCGTAGCAAGGAAGTGCCTCCTTATTACGCGCAAAGAAATTATTCCTCCACCTGACAGCGGGGACCCACCAAACGGGCCACCAGTATTTTGCGAAAGAAATCGTATCCCCTGACTGCTGGGACCCACCGGACGGGCCACCGTATTTCGTGAAAAAAATGTTCCCCCCGCTGTCAGCTCGGACCCACTGGAAGTGCCTCCTTATTACGCACAAAAAAAATGAATACTCCCCCGGCTAGCTGGGACCCACCTTGGTGGGAGGCTGACTTGTGGGCCTACTAAGTTGACGGGGACGAAGGGCTTTGTCAACTTAGTCAATATGAACGATTCTAGCTCCAGTGACCGTACGATGTCCATCCAACGGCCGTAGTGCTTCTTCAACCTCTGGTCTTCTTGCTCCAGCCGCCCAAAGCAGCGCCGGTCGTGCCACATGCTCCTACCTCCCGTGGCCGGCCATGCTGCCGCAGAGGCCTCACCGCCCCCTACTATTCCCACCATTGGCCAGACCCTGCGGTGATGGCAGCCTGACACCGCAGCCGAACCAGTGAACCCTCGTACTCCTCTCCGCGCGGGCTTCCACTGTCGCGCCTTCCCTGGCTCCGCGTCGTCCCCTTCCTAGGCCTCGCCATCGTCCACCGCCGTGGTGCTCTCGGTGTGGCATGGTCAATGTGGCCAATGACCGACTTCCATCGGAAGAGTACTGTGCGTGGAGACGCTGACAGCTGGGTCCACGGCCGCAACAAGGAAGTGCCTCCTTATTACGCGCAAAATAATTATTCCTCCACCTGTCAGCGGGGACCCACCAGACGGGCCACCAGTATTTGCAAAAAAATCGTTTCCCCTGACTGCTAGGACCCACCAGCTACATCTTCGCACGCAAGGAAGTGCCTGACAGTCGGGACCCACCTGGTCGAAGCGTACATAGCGTTGTCATTCTGGTCGCGAACGTGTACGTACATATATACTGGTCGATGTAGAGGCGTGCACGTGTCATAGTAGAGGCGCGCACGTAGCATGTACACGTACGTATAGCGGCCAGGGTGCAAGAAAGAAAATACGGCCACGTATGTGTACATACGGGCGGGGTCTCGAACGCCTACTCGCGCATACGTACGGCCAGGGCTCGTGTACATGGCTGGGTCGAAACGGAGAAACAACGTCGTCGTCGTGTTCATGGGGAGGCAACGGAATGCGTCGTGTTCATGGGGAGGCAACGGAATGCGTCGTGTTCATGGGGAGGCAACGGAATGCGTTGTGTTCATTGGGAGGGCTTGGACGGAACAGGCGATGGAAACGAGGCCTGGCGTACCGCAGAACGGAGGAAACGGCCTTGTGTTCAACCGGCCACGTTCGAAACGGGATCCCGTTGATCGGGAGGGGTCTGGCATACCGCAAAACGGAGGAAACAGACCTCCTACGGTCGAAACGGGGGTCCTATTGATCGGGAGGGGTGTGGCGTACCGCAAAACGGACGAAATGGACTTGTGTTGGAGCGCTACGGTCGAAACGGGGGTCCTGTTCATCGGGAGGGGTGTGGCGTACCGCAAAACAGGACTCCACGGGATACTGTTCATCTCCACCGTCGACCTCCTCCAGCCTCCACGAGCTACTGTTCATCCACCGTCGACCTCCTCCAGCCTCCACCTACGACTGTTCATCCACGGGCTCCTGTTCATCCAGCCTCCACCGCCCTCTCCACGGGCTCCTGTTCAACCACCCCTCCACGGGCTACTGTTCATCCTGCCCTCCACCGTCTACTGTTCATCCTGCCCTCCACGGGGTGGTCCTGTTCATCTAACCCTCCACAGGGTCCTGTTCATCCAGCCCCAACCGGCTCGATCGATCGGGGTCCTGTTCATCCAGAGGCAACACCACGGGGTCCTGTTCATCCACCCCCACCGGGAACTGTTCATCCACCCCCCCGCAACGCTCATTGTTCACCCAGAGGCAGCATCGATCGGTTTCAGTTAGCAGCAGTAGCGAAGGAATCGCTCGATCGGGTTCAGTTAACAGCCATCGATCGATCGCTCGGGTTCAGTAACGCGTAGCCTGCAGTGCATTCGCTCGGGTTCAGTTAGAGCCCAACGCCTCGCTCGGGTTCAGTTAGATCCAATGCCTCGCACACACACACGTACGTGTACGAGAGAAGCGCGCATCGCTCAGCCCCCGACCTCCCACCGTAACCGGGAACTCCCCGAAATTTTCCTCGCCCTCGCTTCTACCACGGTTTTTTCCATCATGGACGGCCCAAAGAATGTCATGCAGCTGCGTCTCCGGCCCGGCCAGGACGAAAAGCCCATTTTTTGTCATGATTTTTGTCATAGAAGTAGGAGCCCACCACATCTATGATGATACCGGGTTTTGTCACAATTATCGTCATAGAAGTGTCATATGTATGACAAATTTTTTTTCGTTCGGCCCAAAATGTCACGGATGTGTTTTTTTTGTAGTGTTACTGAACATGAGCCAAAAAGGCACAGAAGATATGATGGCACCCATGTAAACATAGCAAGTTTTATAAACAGATTCATACTTAGAAGAAAAACAGAGCATGGCATAAACAGATTCATGATAGCAACTTTGCAAGCTCATGCCACTCACCACAAAGCATTAAATGACAAAATAAGCATACAAATAGCAAGATGGCATGGTCATGAAGCTAACCATGGCAAGAGCAAGTTCATAGGATGCATGGATCACTAGAAACAACCATGACAATATTGATTAACATGTTAACAATCTGCTAGGAATAATTTATGGCGAAAGTAGAGCAAATGACATGCTAGAGCACTCCATAATTGCAACCAGGGGCATCAAACGGCCTCCAAATGGAACGAAATTTGATAGGCGGTCTACCAATGATGTACCAAGGCCACTTGGAAAATCTCGGCCCATTCCGAGAACATTTTACTACCGCTCACGAAAAGAGACAAGAGGGGTGCGCCGAGTGCGTGTGGGAGTGTCGGATTGCGAAACGGACAACGGGGAAAAAGCTCGGATGCATGAGACGAACACAAATGCAAATGCGACACACATGATGACATGATATGAAATGCATGACATGAACAAAATGCAAAACAAAAATGAAAACCCAACCATGAAGGGAATCTCATAACATAAAGCCGAAAATGGCAAGAGTCGGAGTTATAATTAAGGAAAGTTACATCTAAGGTGTCACAACTTCGTTCCCGTCTCCAGTCACGACGACATCGCTACTCCCAGCAGCCACGTGTGAGCTCGTCGCCAACCTCGTTTGTCCTGCTACAAAAGCTGTCAATTCGATTCAGTCGTTTCGGAAGCATGACTTGGACTTATCGCCACACACAAGCCACAAGGACCTGGGGCACGGCTGATGTCATGGCCATCATTGCGAGCAACTCATATTGCAGAGGGAATGGAGACTCGACCCATTCTGTGGCCTTCGTTTACAATCGATGTGCCATCAGAGGTCTATCATTCTAGTGTTGCCCATTGGAACCTCTCGGTGACTACTTCTGTTCATGGTCTTCATACATGGACATTCAGGGCACATCCATTTCAGTTTGCCCAAGTGCTTGACATGGGTTTGACTAGTAGTAGCTTTCCAATGGAATCATGTCATGTTGGAGATCTTGTGGGCAATCATCATGGACACTGCATACAGAAGAAATTTTCTGGTGATCCAAAGCTCGCGAGAGAATCCTGGAGGTATCTACAAATTGTTCAGCGGAAACCATGTCAGCCTGAGCAGGAATGGAGGTTATCTATTTCAACTAAGCTACAAGGTTATGACATACCAGGCGCGGACCATGAGCTCCAAACAAAGGCATAACCACAATTCGAGTTCAGTCAAGAGACAACACAGCTGAAGCATCTGTGGCCATCATTGTCATGCAATTGCCGAGCAGTATAGGTTTTGAGCATGTCAGTGTTGTATCTCCCGTGTGTGCAGTTGAAACTATCTTCCTCTAAGAAGGCCTTTTCTGCATTTCGTGCTCGAGATGTACATCCGAGGTTTGGGTTCAGTCAAAATGTTCAGCTGAAGCTACAATAGTTTGCCTACGATTGTCGAGCAATGATGACGCGGTGCTTGGTTTTACTATCTCCTGCTGACATTGATTATGAGTTGTGGCGTTGACCAGATCAAAATGAAAATTGTGGTGTGCTTGTGAAGTTCGAAATATTGCATATTTTTTAGCCCCTTCCGTCAACCCGCAACCATGGCCTTCCTACAGACTATCACCAATTCCTCTAGCTAGCATATCTGAACAATGGATATTTAACTATGACAAACATGTTGTTGTATCTATTATTCCAGGGTATGAGAAATTGCACAGGGCCATGCTTGCCCAGGAGAATGTCAGTGAATTGATCATTTTTGAGTCGAAGGGAAATTAAGTTTTGATCTGAAGTGGACTATCTTGAGGAGCTATGTTCAATTTGGTCTGACTGCCACCATACTGCAATTATTTACTTGAGGGGAGAGGGAATTATGAAGAGAAAGATTACCACCGTGCAAGCAACTTCTAAGGGAGTGGGAATGCAGGCAACAAGAAGGCTCTGTGTCCCTAGACCACCTGCCAAACCTCCTGAAGATTATGATAAGTGCATCCTTCTTTTCGTAAGAATGCAAACTATCACTACAACATCATCTCCAAGCTATGTGCTGACCATGTTGAAGCCACTGTTTGAGATGCTACATCTGCCGTTGCAAGGAAACTGCGGTGCACTGTCTGATTCTTCACGTTGTCCTGTGCATTCATAGTTGGGTAGTTTTTCCTTGCTTAAATGCACAAAGGTACTATATTTCATAGACTTTGCCAGCGGAAGTCGACATATGTCCTAGATACATTTTCAAGCTTGTCATAGTGGCAGTCGGACAGTGACTCGGGAAACATCTTCTATTGGCACATTGCATACAAATGCAGGTTGTATGGCCTATCTGAATCTTATCAACATTACATTGAGGTGTTCAGAAGCAATACATGGGGTGCAGGTGACCTACAAAAGCGTACAACCTTGTATATCATATATGGTGCAACAACTAGTAAGTGTTGAATACCTTACCTATGGTCTTGACCACTGTGAAATTTATTTGGAGAAGTTTGCACTGCTGTGGAAGATGAAGAAACATGGTTCAAATAATCCAGTTGTTACTGTCACTTCTTCTTTCAGACATAGAAGCAACATTTGTTCTGTTCAGAACGTCCTATTACTTACCTGGGTGGATTACTTGGAAGCTTGCTCTGTCCTAGCACGTTTGAATCTGGATACTCATTAGTGCAGGGGAACAAGCGTTGAGCCCAGTACAGTTGATGTGTATCAAGCTGGACATCAGTCCTATGAGCCCCATTCGGATTATCATCTCTTTTATGCTATCGAGTTGTTGGGGCCTCACTGGGGCATCTACCAGCTGGTAACACCTTAGGATCCTGGATGAATTGCATTGTGGCTGTTATTGAAATGGACTCGACAAACTATTCTTCAAGGAGGGTGAGGTGTCATCGCTGTCACTGCCGGCTTCCTGCAAGGCTCCGTCGACCACAACTGCCCCGGCTTCGACAACGACAACTTTGGCATCTCATTTGATTGGGCCGCCACCGGCCACGGCCACTACAACCCTGTCATTCAAGTCAACCCCGATTTCGGCTACCACCACTACTTCAAGGTAGTCAAGGAACATCGAGTGCAGTGGGATCCAGACGGCCCTTGGTGGTTTCGGCTTGGGGGCAAGCCGAATTTTAAGGAGGGGGAATATTAGGAGCCCTCCTAGCATGTACGCACATGGGCTTGCCCACTGGGCCGCTCATGGACCTGGCCCGCCCACTACCCCGGCGCTGCAGCTACAAGTACCAGATCGAAGGCAAGGAGCAAACCATCCAAGGGATCACCGAACGAACCGGCGGCAGCTACCTCCTTCCCTTTCCTCCGTTCTTCCCCTACCTTGTTTCCCTCTGTTCCTGTAATCAAATTCGCATCGAAGCTTGTATCCCAAACTAGTGAGAGATCCACTACTAGGGAAAAGGCTACTAGCAGCGCGGGTAAAATGGCTACTAGTAGCGCGGGTACTCGCGCTACTAGTATCGCGCTACAGCTAAAAATTAGTAGTAGCGTGGGTCGAACCCGCGCTACTACTAACTTTGTTAGTAGCAGCGAGGGTTCAATCCGCGCTACTGCTATTATGAACCGCGCTACTACTAATGAAATAGTAGTAGCGTGTCTATAGTCCCAACGCTACTAGTATCCTAAATACTAGTAGCGCACCATTTTAACCCCACGCCACTACTAACTTATTAGGAATTAAAAAAAATCAACCAAATTCATTCTATCACACAGTTGTTGTATCTTCTCCAGTTCCTCATTGTAGCAGCAACTCATGTATAATTTCATTCTATTGCACAGTTACATAAGCAACTACATTCCTCCTTGTAGCAGCAACTCATGTATAATTCCATTCTATCTCACAGTTACATAAGCAACTACCTACGTAAGTTGTTATGGCCCGATCTGAAAATTGGACCACTCATCAATGTGCGGCGCCTGCCCGGCCTGATCTCGCGGCCTGCAGCTGCGACGAAACACATTGGATAGCCTCGAAGAGCCACACCTGACTAACGACAACCTCCGCCTTGAGTTGCGACGCAGTCACGTCCTCACTCTGGCCCTCAGCTCCAACTGGACCGGTCTATGTCGTCCTTGTGCCTCGCCACCAGCGGACGGAGGAAGCCATCGTACACGTGCCCCGCTCCCCGCACTCTGCAACCCAAACATCATTAAGATTCAGATTCAGAATTGGCCACATATCGAATCAAATATATCTGAATGTTGATCATCTCTCGGGCTCGGGGTGTCTGATCGACTGCTTACCCGTGTGCTGGGGTGACAGAGGTAGAGAACGAGCAGCAGCTTCGCTTCTCTGTACGTCGGCAGCCACGACACCGTCCAGTCCACGAACCTCTCGACGACCGTCATCATCGCTACCAGAACCCTGCAGCATTACAAACAAAGGTTCAGAAACTTCAGATTCTTTAGAAGAATGGCATGAAAAAACAATGCGGTAAATGTAGATGCCAATGTGCAACTTTTTTTCCAGAGATTCTTATTTAAGCCGTAATGCACAATTGAAGCTATAAGCTATTTCCTAGTAGTGAAAAGTGTAGAGAATAGTTATATAAGAACGCATATAGATTTGACAAGTGCATAGAAAAACATAAAGCCCAAAAGAAACACAGAATCAGGCAAATCATGCAACCACATAATCAGGTTAACTTCTATTTACTCACAAATCAAATGACATCAAAATCAACATACTGGCATTGGTCCTCGACACAATGGGTGCGAAAGAGGCTGACTAAGATCATAAAAAATAATATAAGGACCAAGACAATCATATTTCAGTCCAGACATACACGAGGACATATCATAAGGCACATACAAAGTAGCAATGAATAGATAAGACATGCTGGATCGGTTTTCCTCAGTTAAATATAGTAACTGTTATGGAAGCAGTCATAGTGTACATTTTACACTAAAGCAATCATTTCTTTCAGCTTGAAACAGAGACACCCCAAAAAGGAGGAAGTATCAGGCACACATTTACCTTGTCAGAAATCAGATACTCGGCATGCAAGCAATATGAACAATTTCCTTATCAATGCCAAGTTCCTGCCCACCAAACTGGTTGCATGGGAAAGCAAAGATCTCAAAACCTGTAGTCCCATAAAATTGTTAGCATAACATATCATAACTCAAAATCAAGGACTAATCATATGCAGATAGATCATCCCCTAGTCCTTGTACTTCTCGTAAGTTGCATGTAACAAAACGCAGTTGGTCAGAATCGAACCAAAACCACACGTGTTGCACGATGGCGTCGAAAGCTCACTTAATGGATCACCAAATGTGAAATCCCTATAGACTTGGATGTAAATGTAATCATTTCTAATTACCTATTTCTAAAGTCCAAGACACATGACATCCATTATGAATTCAGAAACCATAACATCAGTTTTTTTCTTCTGAAGTGCACATCTTTCACTTATTTGCATGTAGCAGCTGCCATGTATCCATTGTGAATTCAGAAACTATAACATCAGTTTGATTGTTTTTTTGCCATGACAAAAATATTAAATAAGATACAATACAGGTTCATCTCCTCAACCTGAGTATAATTCAGAGATGTCACAAAATTTGAACTGATAATTTGATGACAAGAGTACTCCATCAGTATTACAATTCAGAGATACTCCAGTGATTCAATAGATGCACTGATGGAGTATTTGCTGCAAATAATTCAAGACAAGAGTAATTCAAGATATTTGTTGCCAATGATTCAAGCGATACTCCATTAGTATTTGTTCAAATTATTGTACGGTGTACAGACTTGCTACTGAATTTGGCAGAATTTTCAGTGCAAAATACTCCCTGTAAAACTGTATATCAACACTCCCAAATGCCAAAATTCAGAATGTGTGTATACGGAAGAATGCCAAAATGCCAAAATGGAGTACATAAATATGCCAATATGATAAGAGTAGAAGAATGCCAAATGTGTGTATACAGAAAGAATGCCAAATGGGGTAAAACTGTAGGTCTTGATTCTTTTTCAAAATTTTAGAAAGGTACTCCAACAATTTGCATCATAATGGAGTACTTACTTTGCTTAAGAGGAAAGGAGACCCCTGTTTCATGCTTAATATTCACAGCCCATGGCTCCATGGCCAGGAGAGAACCTGAAGCTACCCTTGTGTGTGTGCGCGCGCTCCAAGTGCAAACAAGTGCAAGCAAGAAGAGTAGTGCACTACTGATGCAAGCAAGCAGTATACACCAAATTTTAATTAACTGAAAAGCTCAAACAAGAGCAGTGCACTACTCTACTCCAGGAACTCCAGGAAATTGACAGGGGTAGCAAGTTAACAGGAAATTGACAGTAGGGCTACTACAGGAACTCCAGAAACTTGACAGTAAACTTGCACATTCTTTACTTTAAGTGATGTACTCCTAAATCAGCTTGCATCAGCTACTGCAATACTTTAACGAGTACAAATACTGAATTCTGAGACAGTACAAATCTTACTGAATTTCAGAGCTCAAGTACAGTACAAATCTTACTAAATTTTGAGACAGTACAAATTTCAGAGTTCAAATACTCCATCCATTAACTTCAGAGATCAGAGTACAGTACAAATCTTACTGAATTTCAGAGGTGGACTTCTTAGATTTTGAGACAGTACACATCTTACTGAATTTTACTCCTAATACATCCACTAACTAATCTGGATCTGATCCACTAACTAATCCTACTCCATCCAGCCTCACTAACGCATCCACTAACTAATCCTACTCCATCCAGCCTCACTAACGCATCCACTAACTAATCCTACTCCATCCAGCCTCACTAACGCATCCACTAACTAATCCTACTCCATCCAGCCTCACTAACGCATCCACTAACTAATCCTACTCCATCCAGCCTCACTAACGCATCCACTAACTAATCCTACTCCATCCAGCCTCACTAACGCATCCACTAACTAATCCTACTCCATCCAGCCTCACTAACGCATCCACTAACTAATCCTACTCCATCCAGCCTCACTAACGCATCCACTAACTAATCCTACTCCATCCAGCCTCACTAACGCATCCACTAACTAATCCTACTCCATCATTCATCCAGCCTCTGGAGTACAGTCAAGCTGAAGTACAAGAAGAATCCATTCATTAGAGCAAGCTCAAGCAACAACAAACCTCACGGCGTCGGCGTCGTCATGGTCGGGGAAGTCCAGCTCATGGCGGCGTCCAGATGAGGCTCCAGCTCCTCATCACGACGACATCCAGATGCGGCTCCAACTACTCCCGCTCGGGCTCCAGCTCCTCACGCCGCCGGCTCCAGTCCCACGCCGACGCTGATGCCGCGGGGGAGGAGGCCGCGGTGCAGTGGTATGCCGTAGCGGAGGAGGAGTTGGCGCCGCGGCGGGCGGGCACGTGCGCGGGGGAGGGGGGCGGGGGCGGGCAGCGGCGCGAGACGGGGAGCGGCGGGCGCGCGGCCGCCGGCGTGGCGCATGCGGCGGGGGGCATGGGGGCGGACGGACGGAGAAGAGGAGGTGGAAGGGAGGCCGGCGGCGAGTGGGTTGGGAGAGGAGAGGAGGTTGGGGATCTGGATCAGGTTGTGTGGTTTTTTTAGACAGACGGGGGTGGGTGGTGTGGGACGGTTGGTGGGGTGGGAGTGTGGATCGGGCCCGGTGGACACGCTTAGTAGTAGCATGGGGGTTTTACCTGTGCTACTACTACTTACTTAGTAGTAGCGCTGGTTTTATACCCCTCGCTACTACTATAGCCTATCCGAGGGCATTGTTGGAGACCATTTAGTAGCAGCGCGGGTTTATATCCCTCGCTACTACTATCAACTTAATAGTAGCGTGGTTTTTACACCCCTCGCTACTACTAATTAGCAGTAGCGTCCATTTTTAAACCACGCTACTGATAAACTTCTGTGTATAAGGTTTTCCCTAGTAGTGATCGTAGTAGATCGAATGATCCCCAACCTGTCCCTTACAGATGATGTGTTAGGGAGGTATTGGTCACTTAGCTTTGGCGGCCAAATTCACTGTTCTGACCCTTCTGTCAAACTTTAGCATGATTTGATCCTGTTTTGAAATCTTTTTTGAATTTGATCCTTTTTCTACCGTCAACGTTCTTGGCGGTAGGTTTACACTACCTACCGCCAAAATCAATGACAGGAGGCTTTGTTCTACGTTTAAACAGACGTTTGCTAACTGCGCGAAGCCTACCGCCATAGCCGGTGGCGGTAGCTAGTTGTGGCTTACCGGCAGGCGTAGTGGCGGTAGACTTTCATCGATTACAAGTGTATGTCGTTGTATGCATGCAATACAGAGCACTCCATCACCTTGTTGTGTGCACGCACGTAGCCTCACTATGTAAGCAGCAATGCATGCACATACTATGTATCTAAATACGTACACCGGTCGGCCGTAGATACATATGTAATATTTTCATCTCCTCCATACACGGGTATTCGGAATGTATGCGTATGTGGCCAGCTTGTGCGGTTATTTGGATATGCATTTTTATTTGTTGCAGACTTGGCCTTCAACAAGTACAAGTATTTGTATGTAATCCCAGAAAAATAAAGCAATCCAAACTTAGTAAAAAGTGGAAGTGGTTATAGGTAAATCGACCCATTTTCCAAATCGGGTCGGTTAATTCATGCTAGACGTCGGATGGAGATCTAACAGCCCGTGGCCCTTCTTCTTCCTCCTCCCAGCGTTCCACTGGCCGAACCGCCGGCCACCACCACCCGCAGTCGGCGGCGCTCCTGCACCGCCTCGCCGCCCTCCCCGGAACCACCCTCCCACTGGTCATTCGCCGCCCTCGGCCATCCCTCTAGGCCCCCCGCGTCGAGTTTTTTCTTCAGTGAAGCCCCACACCACCGCTCCCACCCTCTACCCTAGGATAGATAATGGGGCCCAGCGAGCTTCTTCCTCTCCTCCAGCCGTTCTTTCTTCAACCAAAATCGATTGACCCAAATTTAAAATTTAGGCGATTGACATGTAGCTATTGTAAAAAAGTAAACACCTTTGACATGCATGTACTTGCAAGCTAATCAATAAATCAACTAGTGCATGCATGTAGTACTACATATACTTCCATGATTAAAATGTATGTGCGTGTACATATAAGAGCATTTGCAACCGCGAACACTAAATCTGGCCTCACAAACGGCCCGCGGACGCGACCGGGTGCAGTCGCAAACAGTGTCCTCCTCTTCCTCCGGATCCGCCGCATTGGGAGGTAGGCCCATGGTGATCTGGGCTTCGGCCTTACCCGGATCTACTCAAGGAGTTACAACCGGCGCATCGGTGTTAGATAAGGGTAGCTCCTAACCCATCAGCGTGGTGGCGTGACTTCTTGATTGTGGTGGCGGCCGTCGAGCGGCGACGAGTGAAATGTGGAGGTGGACGGAAGGGGAGAACACTAGTAGAAAAATGGCCATTTGTCCCGGTTCGTAAGGGCCTTCTGTCCCGATTTTGGAACCGGGACTAAAAGATCGTTACTAATGCCTTTGGCCTTTAGTCCCGGTTCTTACACGAACCGGGACAGATGGGGCTCCATGTGGCCGCTGCGGCCAGCCCAGGCTGGGGGGGCTTTGGTCCCGGTTGGTGACATCAACCGGGACCAAAAGGCGAGTTGAGGTTTTTTTTTGAAAGGGGCTGGTTTAGAGGTTTTGGGGGTTAATTTAGGTTGTTATTAGCTAGCTAATAGAGAGAAGTGTCCTCTCTTATATCTCAGTGCTTGGTTTACCAACGCTACTGCTGTGCCTAAACATGGCTTAGATTGAAGTGAAGGCAACATGTGGTGCATGTCGAAAGTAATACTAATCCTAACTTGATCAAGTTTAGATTGTACTACTTTCGACATGCACTACATTTATGTTGCCTTCACTTCAATCCAATCCATATTCATTTCACCCGCTGATATATAATAACTCTTCATGCTCGCATCATGCATCATCATATATAATAACAAGTCTACTAATCATCATCATACAACTTGCGATCATATATAATAACAAGTCTACTAATCATCATCATGCATGTACTCGTTATTAATAACAAGTCATACAATCATCATCCTCCTAGTCATCGAACCAACCCTACTTAATTGTTCTTAGCACATGATCATCAGTATTAGGTAGGACCTAAATACCCTCTTTAAGGTAAAATAGCATAAAACAATATAGACCCCGACTCTCCATTATGGAGAATGGAGATTATCCTGTCTCCAATTCTTGCGCTTCGCTTCTTTTTGTTTCCAAGAACCTCCTTACGACTGTCCATACATTTTCTCCATCCTTTGATTTGCATGTCTCCATTTCTTTTAGAAATCTGGTATGGACAGTTGAGATTCGTAGGATGACCTGGCTGTATGTTCAAAACATTAAGGCTACCTTTCTGATACATCAAATGAGGCACACAATTCTCTGGGATCATCTGTTGAAAAACATAGTAATAACTTCATAGTTAGCAATGATGTACTAGTTTTAGAAGTATGCAAAAGATGCACGAATGTCGTAATAGTAAAAAATCTTACCAGGGTATCTCCATGGTAGTTACCGTAGTTCAACACGTGCACTAGTGGCACGTATTGACCATAATGTTGAGGAGTTTGATTGTAGATATTGTAATTCTCAATATCAGTACAAAATCCGACCAGATGATTTTTCTCCTGATAAATTAGTTCGGAGCCATCGGTGTAGTGGGTTTTGTCTACCATCTTCCGCACATTCTTTGAAGAATGAAAATAAGCTGTCAATGGAAATAAGATGTCAACTATTTTGAAATAAACAATATAAATTAGCTAATAACTATGTTTGAGAAACTCACATAGTGGTAGAATTGGAGGCGTATCAACAAGGACCCAAATGTCCATATTATCTTGCTCGATTTCAGGATCGCCAAGATCTGTGGTGACAAGCATACCCTCATCAAAACCATACATCTTGCAAAGTGCTTCCCATTTTTTGCAATCAAAATGGGTTACGTTCTCAGAATTGTACAACTTTACTTCAAATCCACACCATGATGGGCCCTTAGGTGAATTTTCTTTGTTTTGAAACTTTCATGGTCTTCAAAACCCATCCTCTCCAAGACATAGCGTCTTGCATGGCATGGGATAAGCTAGTCGAATTGTAAAAGATGAAAAGTACACATTGAAATATTTGAAGTCGCGCTTAATTATAAAAAAAATAACACTTGTCGTCGTTGCGTATCGTTTCAACATCGAAGGTCTCCTCCAGCTTAATGCTGAAGCGCCGATCTTCGTCCAGGTGAGGCCTGTCGCACAGACCTCGGTCGTTGTGGCACCAGCCGCACTCCCCCGGAGAATTCGTCGTCCGAGTACGGCATTTCCTATGTTCATAATTCAAATATTAAACGTATACAATTAAAAATATGTACTAAAAACCTAAGTTAGATCATTATTATTCATCACGGGTTGACTATCGGTCTGTCTAGTCTTTTCTTGAAAACTCTCAACATAGGAATGAAGGAGAAGCTACCCCCATATATGGTGGAGACTCGACAGACTTAAAGTCAACCCGAGGACTCATATTATAGGACTCATATTGACATGGAGATTTGGCTTGTCTCACCTCGAGGTCGGAGGGGGGTCGGTGACGGGGACGACGGCGTGGATGATGGAGGGGGCTCCTAGATTTCTGTAAAATCAAAAACCCTATAAGCTATCAAGTAATCAAATGCATACGCCTTGCATAGTGCTCTCCAATTTTAGCATTCAAAGTAGGAGTAATTTTCCAATTTGAGCATTCAATAAGCAAAACCAAATCGTAAAATAAAGTAGTATTCAAATTAGCATGCATTCAATTATAAGCAAAACTACATCATATTTTGCGTCCATACATCGTCGAATATTATCACTAATACTCCTCGAATACTATCATACATATAGCATCGCTAATACAGCTAGAACTGTAGCGCCCGATGGGTATCGGCGCGGGCGGTAGACACCCAAAAATAAGGAACCATCACAGGATCATAGGTCCAGTGAGATCCTTGAAGAACCTGCCAGGTATTGTCGAACCTGCCCTCCAACGCAACCATGTAGTGACGGACGTGCTCGTCCTCCTTGCTGACACGGTGACGTACCACCTCCGCAGTGTCCGGAAGCCTCGGCACCGTCACTGGCCCACGCGACCGCCACCAAACAAGGACCGGGTCAAGACGGGATGGCTCCTCACCAACCTACGCCCCCGGAAGGTAGCACCTCCCAATACTAGCCCGGCGGAGCCCAATCCCGGACATGGCCCCTCTGATCAAGCCGTCCTCCTCCGCCGAGTCGACGACGAGGATGCGGGATAGGCATCGTCGACGCCGATGCGGGAATAATTGCTTGAACTAAAAATTTAAACTATTTCTATTATTTTTCTTGCTAAAAATAAACTACTTCTATAGTAAAATAAAGTAGTTTTTATTAAATCAACTAGTTCAACTACTAAGCACTTACTATAAATAAAATAAAGTAGTACTTACTAAAAATAAACTACTTCTATATATAGTAAAATAAAGTAGTTTTATTAAATTAACTAGTTCAACTACTAATTAAGCACTTACTATAAATAAAGTAGTTTTATTAAATCAACTAGTTCAACTACTAATTAAGCATTTACTATAAATAAACTGGTTTAATTAGTTCAACTACTAATTAACCAGCTCCGCGGTGTCCAGAAGAAGAAAAAAGGAGAAGAAGAAAGGATTAATAGAGGAGAAGATCGAAGAAAAAGAAGAAGAAAAAAAAGAGAAGAAGAAGAAGAAGAAAGGAATAGAGGAGAAGAAGATTTTCTATTTTTCTTCTTCTCCTCTTTTTTCTTCTTCTTTTTTCCTCTTCTTATTTATTTCTCCTCTTTTTTCCTCTTCTTCCTCTCCTCTTCTTCTCCTTCTTCATCTCCTTCTTTTTATTCTTCTTCTTACTTCTTTCCTTCTTCATCTTTTCTTCCTTTTCCTTATTTTACTTTCTCCTCTACACTAACCTAAAATGCACTAACCTAAAATCGATATCTACTAACAACCTAAATAAAAAATTAGTACATATATGAAAAAACATATATAAACAAAAAATGCTATGAACATTATATTCATACATACATAGCCACATCCATTCATCATATAGCTACCACATACATATATACATTATATATATATATGAAAAAATGCAATGAACAAAAAACAATACAAATTATATGGAAAAAATGAACAGAGCCGTGGCGGCGGCTCACATCGGGGGCTGCAGACAAGGGCGACGGCGGGGGCGGCGGAGGGCGACAGCGACGACGACGAGGGGCGGAGGGCGACGACGACGGCGACGGGGGGCGGCTCGGGGGCGGCGGAGGGTGATGGCGACGACGGCGGGGGGCGGAGGGCGACGATGACGGCGACGTGGGGCGACGACGTGGGCGGCAGAGGGCGACGACGACGGCGGGGGGGGGGGGGGGGGGGGGGGGGAGGGCGACGGCGACGGGCGACGACGTGGGCGGCGCACGGTGGCGTGGGCAGCCTGGCGGCGTCGGGCGGGGGGCAACTGACGATGAAAACTGGAAATTTTCACAAGTGTTTCTTATATAGTCGAAGCATTGGTCCCGGTTCATGGAACCAACCGGGACCAATGATACCCTTTAGTCTCGGTTGGTGACACCAACCGGGACCAAAGGTCTCTTTTCAGCAGCCCAAAGGGCGGGAAGTAGAGGCCTTTGATCCCGGTTGGTGGCACCAACTGGGACTAAAGGGGGGCATTGGTCCCGGTTGGTGCTATGAACCAGGACCAATGCACCCCTTTCGTCCCGGTTGGTGCCACCAACCGGGACCAAAGGTCGTGTACTGGAATTGCCGCGATGTGGTGGGATGTTTAGTCCCACCTCGCTAGCCGAGAGGGGCTCGGAGTGGTTTATAAGCCCTGCCGAGCCGACCACTTCGAGCTCCTCTCTACTGTAGGCTTACAGGCCTAAATCCACTCTCTATGCTTGTGGGCCTACTGGGCCTACTACGGGCCTGCATCCTGGCCCAACTAGTGGGTTTCTAGTCGTATGCAGGCCGTGGTGGCCTAGTAGGCGGCATTTTTTATATTTTTTTTCCAGTTTTTTCTTTTATTTATTCTATTTTTTTTCTACTTACAGCAAAATACTTACTAGTTTTTTCAATTATTCTTTTTGGTTTAGGTAATAAAAATTATAAACTTTCTGTTAGTGTCATTAATTTTCCAATTTGAATAGTTTAAATTTGAATTCTTTGAAATTTGTGTGAATCACTAGTTTGTGATTAACTTTACTATAAAAATAGAATTTGGAGTGATTCTTTTTCCTGCTATTTAATATTACTGTGTTTTATCATTATATTCAAAAACAGTCTTCGTTATTTTAGTTTCTAACAAAAGAAATATTTATGATAATTCTTTTTGCTATTAAAGTTTCTAACAAAAAAAAGTTCTTTATGAAAATTCTTTTTGCTTTTAATGATTTTGAACATAAAATAGTTTGATAATTTTAGTTGCATCAATTTTATATAATTTTAGTTTCAATAATACTAGAGGTTGCTTATAATGTTTTGAACAGAAAATACTTTGATAATTTTAGTTTCATAAATTTTATTTATGTTATTAAAGTTTATTTTATTTTATTTTATTTCTACTTATATATTTTATTAAAGTTTATATTTTTTTTCTAATTACTTATTTATTTTATTTTATGATAATTATTTTTGCTATTAAAGTTTGTAACAAAAAAGTTCTTTATGAAAATTCTGTGAACTCCTGACTTTTTGTGTGTTCAAAATGCACCATTCAAAGTCACATCATCAATTTTCAACCCTTTCTGACTTCATTTGTTATTTTTCATGCATTTACTGATTATTTTGAGCTATAAGACCCTGAAATTGAAAAGAATTTTAAATGAACTCTGAAAAGGTTGAAAGTTGGCATGGTATCATCATTTCATCCACATAGCATGTGCAAGAAAGTTGAGAGGGTTACGACAAAAACTGGATGCACTTCGTGTACAAAATGGGCAATCTCTTTCGAAGTATCAGGATTTCATACAGAAACTTGTCTGTTACTGAAAGTGCGTTATATCGACTAGAGGGGGGGTGAATAGGCGATTTTTATGAAAGTCTTCAAAACTTGGGAGTTATGAAGACAGACAGTGAAGATTATGCCTATTACTATGCAGCGGAAGTTAGATTACACTAGGCCAGCCATGGTCATGTATTCAATAGAGTGAAAGCACAGTGACAAACAGCTTCAGTGTAATAAGGATCAAGTAGGAAGAAGTTATGAAGCCAAACAGATCATGCATTCACGTTGTGAAGACAAATGATAAAGCAAGCACGCAATGACTTCACAATGAGTAACTAGCAAGAGAAGGAAGTGAAGATGAAACCAGTGACTCGTTGAAGACAATGATATGTTGGACCAGTTCCAGTTGCTGTGACAACTGTACGTCTGGTTGGAGCGGCTAGGTATTTAAACCTTAGGACACACAGTCCCGGACACCCAGTCCTGAACACACAGTTCAGGACACCAAGTCCTCACCGTAATCTCCTTGAGCTAAGGTCACTTAGTCCTCGCCCAATCACTCTGGTAAGTCTTCAAGGTAGACTCCCAAACCTTCACAGACTTCGTTCACTGGCAATCCACAATGTCTCTTGGATGCTCTGAACGCGACGCCTAACCGTCTGGAGGATTCACAGTCCTCAAGTGTAATAAGTCTTCAGATCACACAGACAAGAAGACTTAAGTGATGCCCAATTTACTCTGGCTCTGGGTGGTTAGGGCTTTTCTCCTCAACTAGGAATTTTCTCTCAAAGGCTTCGAGGTGGGTTGCTCTCAAACGACAAAAGCCGTGCACTGAAATCTAAGCAGCCAACCGTTTATGGTTGTGGGGGTGGGCTATTTATAGCCACTTGGCAACCCGACCTGATTTGTCCGAAATGACCCTGGGTCACTAAGGAACTGACACGTGTCTCAACGGTCAGATTTCGAACTCTCATGGCAACTTTACTTGGGCTGCAAGCAAAGCTGACTTGTCCGGCTCTGGACAAGATTTGCTCTCATTGTCTTCACTCGAAGACATAGGTTTTTGATTTAGGCATCACTTCAGTCATTCTGACTGGTTCTCTTGGACCCCACTTAACAGTACGGTGGTTCCTATGACTCAACACAAAATAAAAGAAACTACGAAAGATCTAAGTCTTCGAGCTCCATAGGCTTCATAACGTGTCTTCTTTTGTCATAGTCTTCAATGTAAATATCTTCATATACCACCTTTGTCTTCAATGTCTTCATACATTTTTAGGGGTCATCTCTGGTAGTGAAACCGAATCAATGAGGGACTTCTACCTGTGTTTTCCTATAATTCTCACAAACACATTAGTCCCTCAACTAGGTTTGTCGTCAATACTCCAAAACCAACTAGGGGTGGCACTAGATGCACTTACAATCTCCCCCTTTTTGGTGATTGATGACAAACTAGTTGAAGTTTTCAACGGGGAATATAAATTGTGAAGTCTGTAAAGGAATTGTCATCATAAGTTGCAAGTGCTCCCCCTGAAGATGTGCATATAAGTTAATTTGCTTTTGGAATGCAAATGCACATGGCAGGTTGTACTTGTGGAGATCAGCTTCAGCTTATGATGACAATCCACTATGCATGTGAAAGTATATGAAGATAATGACATGCATAATGGAAAATGGACGTCTGCAGAATGAGATGAGTGCGGAATTTATCTTCGCAAAAGGAGTGGTAAAACAGGTAGCAGATGACCATCGAGTTTTCGTGTTTACAACTCAAAAGAACCAAATGAAGCAAAACAAGAGTTGCAAACACGAAGCAAGTATAACAAAACAAGGCACCCGCCCATATTGACCCGCTTGAAGACTATAAACATCATATGCTTCTCCCTCTTTTGTCAGGAATGACCAAAAAGGTTTGAAGACATAGAGTTTTCTACGCGTTCCCAGGCGCAGCAGGGTCGGTGGAGTTGTTTGGCGGTGCTGAGCTTTGAGGTGCTGAAGCAGGTGGTGGTGAAGTAGCATCATCATCGTCATCAATGATCCTCGCAGTGACGGTGGCAGCAGATGAGGAATACTCAGAGTCTTCAAGTGACGGTGTATTGCGCATCACAGCTCTCCTAGGAGGTGTGGTGTCAAATTTGAAGCGCTCTGTGAAGCCATCCTCTTCAAGTTCAGCTTCAGTGCAGATCATTGAGAGCCCTTTCCACGTACGACGACAAGTTTCATGCGTAACGAAGGCATTCTTGGTGGCCAGGTTTCGAAGACGATTGACATCCACCAAGAGGCTCTTCATCTGACGTTTCAGCCAGTCGTGATGCCTATCTTGCTTTTGGTGAAGGGCCACAAGAAGCTCTCGGTCAGTGAGGACTCGAGCACGCTTCTTGGGTCTTGGAGCGTTTGTGCTATCTGTGGCTTCAGTTGATGCTGGTGCACGTGTAGTGCCAGCCATCGGATAGACCCTGGACATGGCTTCAACACCTTCAACATTCTGCGTGAAGCTCTGGTGTTCGGCATTCTGAAGACTTATTGGTTGCTTGGCAGGCTCAGGGTATATTGCTTCAGCAGAGGTGTCCACATCTGGCAAGAAGATCCGATGGTTGCGGGCTGAGGGCTGATATGAAGTTGCAGAGTGAATCTTGATCAGCCTCATAACCCAAGGAGCATATATCTTCAAACCAAAGAGATCTGAGCCGGATGCTGCTAGTTGGCGTATAAAGAGATCCTGTGCGTTGAAGCATTTGCCATGCAGAATACAGAAGATGAGAGTCTTCATTGCACCTTCAACCTTGGCATATGGAGAGTGCCCCTTAATGGGCCATAGAGTCCGCCTGACGATGTGATATATGGTTCTGGGCAGGTACTCTAAGTCTTCAACGAAGAACTCAGTTGGATAGGGTGCATCCTGAGGCAATGGCTTCATCATTGAGAGCATCTGACTCATATTTGGCTCAGGACGCTGAAATATGCTCTCAATTGCTTCAGCATGGGGTTGGCAGCCTTCTTCAAAGAATTCGCCAGGAGTGGGAAGGCCGGTAAGCTCAATGATATCGAAAGCATTGGCTTCATGATGGACATTGCCGGTCATCCACTCCAGGACCCAAGTCTTCGGATCTCTGTTGTAGCCTTTGATATGCAGGGTGGCATAGAACTGGAGCAGAAGCTCTTCATTCCAGTGCTCTTCATCGGTGATAAACGGCAGCAGACCCACTTGCTTGAAGCAATCCAGTGCGTCTTCTAGGCTAGGCAGGCCAGCAACAGCTTCAACCTCAAGGCACTTGTGAGGAAAGATGCGGCATTGGTTGTACAGGATGCATGAATAATAGCTGCGCTGTTGATAGCTCCAGAACCTATCTGATACAATCCGTTCCCTTGAATAAGGGTTCTTGGAGCTGTTGAAAAACGTGTTGTCTGCCCTGAAGCTGTTGATGTTGAAGGAGCCAGGAGCTAATGCAGGACCTGGGAACCTTGGCAGTCGTGGGATCGGCTTCTAGACCTGGGGCCTGTACGCAACATGATAATTGAATTGGGGACCGGCAGCAGACTCAGGCACAGAAGATTCAGGAGCAGTAGCTTCAGTGTCTTCTGAAGCTGTTGTTGGGGAGGGCTCCACATTTGCTTCGGCGTTGTTTGTGGCAGCCTCAACATTTGCAGCCTCCACACGTGTAGTGGGAGGGACGAACTCAGGCACGTTCTCCTGGAGAACTGCTTCTTGTTGGTGCGGGGGAGTTGGAGCTTGTGGTATTTCTGCATGCTCTTCGGCTGATGCAGCCGGAATGTCGTCAGCCTGAGCCCTTGGCCCTTTGCGAAGCCTACGGAATGTAGGCGACGCCGGTGGAGTTGCAGTGGGCTGGGGCTCATTATCTTCCTCCTGTGGGCGATCTGCCCACGATGCATCTTGTGTGATTGGCGTTAATGGACGACCAATGCTGATCAGTTCACTTGTCTCAAGCTGAGGAAGGGCTGCATCACCTTGGACATTGTCTTGGAGACCAATGTCTTCAGCAGCGTTGGGGTCGGCTGCTGGAATGTCTTCAGCATGCGAAGCCTCTATGAAAGCAGGCTCATGCACTGTTAACTGACGATCTGCGTCAGGATAGTGGACGGAGAGGGGTTCAACTATCAAGGGCTCTGTGGGAGCAGCCCGAGATTTCTTGGTCTTGCGCTTTTTGATGGTGGGGTCAGAAGGAGAGGCTTCAGAGTGTTTCCTCTTCCTAGCTTCAGCCTCTGTAGTCCGTGTCTTCTTGAGCTCTGAGGCGGTTGATCGATTCTTTGGCTTCGAGCCAGTCGTTGCAGTGGGGAAGACAATCGGAGCAGTTTCTGACCTTGGCGCCTCTGGTTCAGGCACAGCAGGCTTCTTTTTCTTCTTCGCGGCCACCCTGGGGTCAATGCCGGGACGCCCAAGTGCCTTGCGCTTCTCGGCCTCATTGTAGGCCTGCACGCAGCGATCAGCCAGATTCTTCATGCGCTCTCGCGAGCCTTGAGCTTCAGCACGCGTCTTCAGAAAGTTCTCTTTCAGCTCGTGCATCATGATCTTGAAGTTTTTCACTTCTTGCACGCTGAGCTTGGCCACGTGCTTCTTGAACTGAGCCTTTTCAAAACCAATTTTCTGCTTCAGTTCAACAATGCGCTGGGCTATTGCAAGTTCTGAAGCAATTGCTCCTTGAAAGGCAACGCTGAGGCCTATGGGCAGCTGCAGATCATCGAAGCTGATGTCTGGTGAGGCAAACCATTCATCGATGAAGTTGTGGATGATGGCGACATCAAACAGAGGCAGATTGTTGAAGATTTCAGCCTCCTCCTTGCTCTTGATGAGCTGCTCAAGAGCGTCATCTCCAAGATCTTCATCGCTTGATAGATCAATGGTTTCGCAGCGCAGAATGGCAGCAGCTGTGAGCTCTTTGCCTGTGTGCGGCTGAGGCTTCTTGGCTTCTTGAGGCTTGGAGACTCGTGATAAGTCTTCAGACTGCACACTGGCTTCAGGAGGTGCAGTTGCCAATGGCTTCGCTCTTGAGATTTTGGGAGAAGCGGCTGGCTTTGAAGCTTTTGGCTTCTTCTGCTTTGGCTTCGGCGCAGCAGGGGCGTCATCAGACTCAGTATCTGCTGGAGGGTCATTCACGGCAGTCCCTTGGACTAGGATGCGGGTGATGAGGCCTGCAAGATTGGCATACGGCCCGATGATATTGGGATCGGCGTCGCATGTGCCATCTGCCCTTGGTTCAGAGGGACCAGGGTTGAAGTCTAATCCCAGCTTCTTCTTGTTTTGCTTTGCAGAGTTCTGAGCAAATTGGAAGTTACGCTTGAACAGATTGTCATCGCGACACCAGAGAAGTGATGACGGATGTGCTTCAGCTGGCTGTGGTCCTCTCACCATGCATGGATAGAAGCCTTGAGCAATGGCTTCGTCTCTGGACCTGGGTACGAGATTTTTGTATAATACGTCTCCCCACGGTCTCTTGATGGCGCACTTTTCGGCATACTCCTGAGTGACGAAGCGGTATTGAAACCATTGCTCTGCCCAATATCTTCGAATCCATTGGATTCGTGTCTTGCGCTGACCATAGCTTTCTTCAGGATCAGTTTTGTACATCTCTGCCAATTCATCAGGCAGATCTTTGGACGTTGCACCACGTCTCTGTCTGCCTCCCTTCCTTGCTGTTGTTTCTGAAGCCATGAATCTTAACTTGGAAGGCTTCAAGATGTTCAAAGTCTTCAAAGGCTTCCTTTTGCTTGACCAACAAGAGCTGGCTTCAGGAGAGTTGATGTGATGCTGCAAGTACTCTGCAAATGAATGCAGACTATGAGAACCAAAGGATTCTCCCACGGACATGTACCTGTGACAGCATTAAGGTGCGAGGGAAGGAGAAGAGGTCATATGCATTCTCAGAAGATTTTGAAGATAAACTGGTTTAGAAGACATTGACCTCATCGTGCGAAGACATTCACTCATAGATAAGAAGTTGGTTCCAGATTTGTACGAACCCACAGATCAGTACAAGTGAGGAATCTAACTACTTCGTAATGCACAAGTGAATATTCTAGGCAGGTTATGAGATGCAGACTGAGAGAGATGTAACTTGTGAGAGCAAAAACTTCTTATGGCAGAAAGTGACTGAACTATAGGATCAAGAGAGGCTGTAAAAAGAGGTTTTATTTACCACACTTGGAACTGCTAGACGAAGTGGGAGTTGAGGCCGAGCAGTTCGATCCTCCGTGCCCTAACTTGGCGATGGAAAACACATACGGCGACGGCGGAGAGAGTGATGTCCGCTGTCGGCGTGAAAACGGCGTCGGAGAGGTTGCGGCAGTGAAGCGCTTCGTCGCCGGTGTCGTTGAGAGCTAGCGGTGGCGCTAGGGTTCGTGCGAGGGTGGAAGAAGAGATAATGACCGTAGTGAATCGTGTATTTATAGGGATAGAGGCGCGCTATTACTCAGGTGCCCCCGGCGATTCGCATCTGAACAGCACGTGGCCATCATGCGGTATTTTGGGGGCAGTTCCACATCCCACGCACCCCTTGATTGTCGGGTGTCGTTCCTACTTCTCTGGATTTCTTGTGGATGAATGAGCATTTGAAAACGGTTTTAAAGTTTGTCTCTGTGTCTTCTGCTGACAAGGATGCAGAGAAGACATTCGACAGTTTCAATAGAATGCATACGACTTGGAGAGATAGAGTTTGAGGTAGAAAGCATGGAGAGGTTAGGGTCCGATCACATTCACTTAGTTCAAAAGATTCAAACAAGAAGACATAGCTATAAGTGAATGCTGTAGAGGACAGAACACCAGTATATATATATATATATATATATAATCAACGCAGTGAAGATAATCATGAAGACATATTGAGATTGAAGCCAAACCAAATGTGAAGACATTGCGAGGTGACGCCATGAGTGAAACACTTCAAAATAGAACGTTTGGTGGTGGCGTTACCCACCGTATAGGAAGTATTAGACCCAGACACAGCGCACAATTATCGTGGCGCTCCGAAGTCAAATTCCACATTAATGTATTCACACTTAGAATGTATGTCTTCATTGATTGAAGATATACGTTACTTCGTGTGTTGCACATCTAAATCATCAATATGCATAAGTGTTAGGATGTGTGCCTGATCACAGGACATTTGAGGATTCCAAGATATTTAGCTCACACCGTAACTTGCAAAACCTCTTCTCATCCAAGGGCTTGGTGAAGATATCTGCCAATTGCTCTTCAGTGTTGACGTGTATGATATCAATGTCTTCCTTCACAACATGATCTCTGAGAAAGTGATGGAGAATTTCAATGTGCTTAGTCTTCGAGTGCTGAACTGGGTTGTTGGCAATCTTGATGGCGCTTTCGTTGTCGCAGTAAAGTGGCACTTGCTTCAGATGAATGCCATAATCCTTGAGTGTTTGCTTCATCCACAGAAGCTGAGCGCAGCAAGATCCAGCAGCAATGTATTCAGATTCAGCAGTGGAGAGAGATACACAGTTCTGCTTCTTTGAAGACCAACATACAAGTGATCGTCCCAGAAAGTGACATGTGCCTGATGTAGACTTGCGATCAACTTTGTCACCAGCATAATCAGCATCCGAAAATCCAACCAAATCAAACTCTGAGCCCTTTGGATACCATAATCCTAGAGTTGGGGTGTGAGCCAAATATCGAAGAATTCGCTTCACAGCTAAGTGATGCGACTCCTTTGGTGTCGCTTGAAATCGAGCACACATGCAAACACTAAGCATGATATCTAGCCTAGATGCACATAAATAAAGCAAAGACCCAATCATGGAGCGGTATACCTTTTGATCGAACTCTTTACCATTATCGTCAGGACCTAGATGATGTTTGGCTAGCATTGGTGTTGTGAAGCCTTTGCAGTCTTGCATACCGAACTTCTTCAGGCAATTTTTGAGATACTTCTCTTGAGATATGAAGATGCCATTGCGCTGTTGTCGGATTTGAAGACCAAGAAAGAACTTCAGCTCCCCCATCATGGACATCTAATATTGCTCTTGCATCATATATCCAAACTCTTCACTATACTTATGATTGGTGCAGCCGAAGATAATGTCATCCACATATATTTGGCACACAAACAGTTCACCATCGTATGTCTTCGTGAAAAGAGTGGGATCCAGGGAACCAGGTATGAAGCCGTTGCTCTTCAGAAAGTACTTGAGTGTATCATACCAGGCCCTAGGGGCTTGTTTGAGGCCATACAGTGCCTTGTTGAGCTTGTATACCATATCAGGATGTTTTGGATTTTCAAAACCAGGTGGTTGTGCAACATACACTTCTTCTTCAATCTTGCCATTGAGAAAGGCACTTTTCACATCCATTTGATATAGAAGTATGTTATGATGATTTGCATAGGCCAGCAGTATGCGTATGGCTTCAAGCCTAGCCACAGGAGCAAATGTTTCATCGAAGTCAATGCCCTCCACTTGAATATATCCTTGAGCAACGAGACGAGCTTTGTTTCTGATAACTTGACCATGCTCATCTTGCTTGTTGCGGTATATCCATTTGGTGCCTATTATGTTGTGCTTCCGTGGATCAGGACGCTTAACCAGTTCCCATACATTATTCAGCTCAAACTGTTGAAGCTCTTCTTGCATAGCTTGAATCCATTCATGTTCCATGAAGGCTTCTTCAACTTTCTTGGGTTCTGATATTGAGACGAATGCAAAATGCCCACAGAAGTTTGCTAGCTGAGTTGCCCTTGAACGAGTGAGTGGACCAGGTGCATTGATGCTGTCAAGTATTCTGTCAATCTGTACTTCATTTGCAACACGAGGATGTATAGGGCGAAGACTTTGCTCTTGCTGATCTGCGTTGTTGTTTGGAGGAATGTCTTCATGCTGAGCATTGTCTTCATGTTGATCAGGTGCTGAGATGATAAGTTCTTCTTCAAGATGAGCTTCAGAAGGTACAATCTCTCCAGTTCCCATAAGCTTGATTGATTCACTAGCTGGAACTTCATCTAGCACATTTGGCAATTGCTCTCTTTGTGATCCATTGGTTTCATCGAACCGCACATCCACAGTTTCAACCACTTTGTAGTGGAAGAGATTGAAGACTCTGTAGGAGTGTGAATCCTTTCCATATCCAAGCATGAATCCCTCATGTGCTTTTGGTGCAAACTTTGAGGTATGGTGTGGGTCCTTGATCCAGCATCTTGCACCAAATACTCTGAAGTAACTGACATTTGGCTTCTTGCCAGTTAGGAGTTCATAAGATGTCTTGTTCAGAAGCTTGTGAAGATAAACACGATTGATTGTATGGCATGCAGTGTCAATGGCTTCAGTCCAGAATTTTCTTGGAGTCTTGTATTCATCTAGCATTGTTCTGGCCATCTCAATGAGTGTTCTGTTCTTGCGTTCGACGACGCCATTCTGCTGTGGCGTGTACGGAGCTGAGAATTCATGTGTGATGCCCAAGGTATCCAGATATGTATCAAGGCCAGTGTTCTTGAATTCAGTGCCATTGTCACTTCTAATGTGCTTTATCTTGGTGCCAAAATTGTTCATAGCTCGATTGGCGAAGCGTCTGAAGACATCCTGCACTTCAATCTTGTAAAGGATTATGTGTACCCAAGTATATCTAGAGTAATCATCAACAATGACAAAGCCATAGAGGCAAGCAGTAGTGGTAAAAGTTGAGTAGTGAGTGGGACCGAAAAGATCCATGTGGAGCAGTTCGAAGGGTTGTGTAGTAGTCATGATTGTCTTCGAAGGATGTTTTGCCCTTGTCATCTTCCCTGCTTCACAGGCACCGCATAAATGATCTTTCTTGAACTTGACGCCCTCGATGCCTATGACATGCTTCTTCTTCGCAAGGGTGTGGAGATTCCTCATGCCAGCATGCCCAAGCCTCCGATGCCAAAGCCAGCATTCTGAAGCTTTTGCAAGAAGGCATACCGCAAGTTGTGGTCCTGCTGAGAAATCTACCACGTACAAATCACCTTTCCGATACCCTCAAACACTAGAGATTTGTCAGATTCCATTAGCACCAGGCAGCGATATTTTCCAAACATTACAATCATATTCAGATCGCAAAGCATTGAGACAGACATTAAGTTGAAGCTAAGGGATTCAACAAGCATGACTTTATCCATGTGTTGATCCTTTGAGATTGCAACTCTACCTAGACCCAATACCTTACTTTTACCAGTGTCAGCAAATGTGATGTGGCTCTTGTCGGATGGACGTAAAGTTGAGTCCATAAGAAGGCTTCTTCTGCCAGTCATGTGATTTGTACACCCACTGTCAATAATCCATTCTGAAGACTTTGAAGTCGCTGGTGTCGTACCCTACAGTGCAGTTAGGGGGATAGGCTTCACGAAGAGAATTGTGAAGCATAAACATTTGACGAACCAGTGGGTTATGAAAACTTAGATCCAGATTAGGACTAATAGGGAGAGTAGCATGCGATTCAGGAGCAAAGTACATAATGATGCCATTCGGGCATTTTATCTTGCGCCCTACAAGATTTTTAAGGTCCCCAGCAATAGCATCAGAAGATTTTGTTTTTCTGCTGGAGACCTTTCCCTGCAAAAGAGAGTTAAGCTTTCTTAACCACCCACATCTTCAAGGGTGGCTTAGAAGCAATAAGTCTAAGTGCAGCATCTGAGAATTTTGGCTTTGAAGCCTTAACAAACAGTCTAGCAGGTGGACAATAATACTCATAGGAATAAGCAGAATAATTTTTGGTCACATGAACACGATTCGATGAACCGCTCTCATATTCATATGCCTGAGTATAGTTTCCCTGCAAAATATTTGCGTTAGTGCGACTCAGGTGAGTCCTCTGTCTGTATGAAGCCTTTGGACCATATGAAGCCTTTGGTCTGAGGTTTGTCTTCTTCAAGTGAGGTGTCAAGAAGACATTCACAGGAAGATTTTCCAGACATGTTTTCGGAACCCAGATCTTCTTCAAAGGCGGTCCATTCCTGCAGTTAGTACCAATGTACCTGGCAAATACTTCACCATTCTGACTCTTAAACAGTTTGTAGTTTGCATCAAAGGATTCATCAATGATAATGGGGTTAGCACAAGTGAAGCCAGATAGATTGGATGGATCTGCTGAGGATTCCTTTGCAGCAACCCATGTGGTTTTGGGATACTGCTCAGGTTTCCAGTAAGAGCCATCTGCATTAATTTTCCTCACGAACCCAACACCCTCTTTCCTAGGGTTTCGGTTCAGAATCTGCTTCTTAAGGACATCACATAGTGTCTGATGCCCTTTCAGACTTGTACATCCCTGTTTCAAGCAATGTCTTCAACCTAGCATTCTCATCAGCAATAGCAGTGGTATCCTCAGCAGAGGGGTTAGTTACCATTTCAACAGTTGAAGATATTGCACCAGCAGTAGCAGTGGAACATTCAGCAACAGAAGTAGCATTATCACGCTCAATGCATTTAAGGCATGGTGGTTCAAATCCTTCCTGAGCGGAACTGATCTGTTCGGCTCGAAGTGACTCATTTTCCTTTTGAAGATCTTCATGATCCGCTCTCAACTTCTCAAGATCTTGCTTCTTTTGAAGATAATCATAGGAAAGCTTTTCATGAGTAGTTGAGAGAGTCTCAAGACGATCTTCAAGTTCCTGATACTTAACGTGAAGATTTTTTATGTCTTCAATTAAGGATTCAGAACGAGTCATTTCAGCACCCAACAGATCGTCGCTTCTGTCTAACAGTTTTTGAATATGTTCCATAGCTTTCTGTTGTTCAGTTGCAATTTTAGCAAGTGTTTTGTAGCTAGGTTTTGAATCACATTCAGAGTCATCGTCACTAGATGTTTCATAGCGAGTAGTGCGTGTGTTTACCTTGGCACCGCGTGCCATGAAGCAGTAGGTAGGAGTGGAGTCGTTCTTGTCATTTTGCGTCGGTGTCGGTGATGCAGTCATTATCTTCAGTGTTGATGATGGACTTGGCGACGTATGCTGTAGCCAGACTCGCAATGCCAGAATCAGACTCCTCCTCAGACTCCACCTCTGCCTCTTCAGATGCGGACTCCTCCTCTGAATCCATCTCCTTTCCAACAAACGCACGTGCCTTGCCAGATGAGCTCTTCTTCTGTGATGAAGACTTTGATGAAGACTTGGAAGAAGACTTTGAGTATTTCTTCTTCTTCTTGTCGTCAGAATCATATTCCTTTCTCTTCTTCTTCCTTCTGTTCTCATTGTCCCACTGTGGACACTCAGAGATGAAGTGTCCAGTTTTCTTGCACTTGTGACATGTTTTCTTCTTGTAGTCATGAGCAGAAGCTTCATCATTCCTTGAGCTTGATCGTGAAGATTTTCTGAATCCTTTCTTCTTGGTGAATTTTTGGAACTTCTTCACTAGCATTGCAAGTTCTCTTCCAATGTCTTCAGAATCATCAGAACTGCAGTCAGATTCTTCTTCAGATGAGGAGACAGCTTTTGCCTTCAAGGCGCGAGTTCGCCCATAGTTTGGACCGTAGATATCTCTTTTCTCAGAAAGCTGAAACTCATGTGTGTTGAGCCTCTCAAGTATGTCAGACGGATCGAGTGTCTTGAAATCAGGACGTTCTTGAATCATCAGGGCCAGGATGTCAAACAAACTATCAAGTGATCTCAGCAGCGTCTTGACAATTTCATGTTTGGTGATCTCAGTGGCACCGAGGGCTTGAAGCTCGTTTGTGATGTCAGTGAGTCTGTCAAATGTGTGCTGGACATTCTCATTGTCATTTCGCTTGAAGCGGTTGAAGAGATTGCGAAGGACACTGATTCTTTGATCTCTCTGGGTTGAGATGCCTTCATTAACTTTGGAGAGCCAGTCCCAGACCAGTTTGGATGTCTTCAAGGCACTCACACGGCCATACTGTCCTTTGGTCAGATGACCACAGATGATATTCTTGGCAGTAGAGTCCAGTTGAACGAATTTCTTGACATCAGCAGCAGTGACACCTTCTCCAGCCTTGGGAACGCCGTTCTCGACGACATACCATAGGTCGACATCAATGGCTTCAAGATGCATGCGCATCTTATTCTTCCAGTAGGGATATTCAGTTCCATCGAAGACGGGGCAAGCAGCGGAGACTTTGATTATCCCTGCACTCGACATAGCTAAAACTCCAGGTGGTTAAACCGAATCACACAGAACAAGGGAGCACCTTGCTCTGATACCAATTGAAAGTGCGTTATATCGACTAGAGGGGGGGTGAATAGGCGATTTTTATGAAAGTCTTCAAAACTTGGGAGTTATGAAGACAAACAGTGAAGATTATGCCTATTACTATGCAGCGGAAGTTAGATTACACTAGGCCAGCCATGGTCATGTATTCAATAGAGTGAAAGCACAGTGACAAACAACTTCAGTGTAATAAGGATCAAGTAGGAAGAAGTTATGAAGCCAAACAGATCATGCATTCACGTTGTGAAGACAAATGATAAAGCAAGCACGCAATGACTTCACAATGAGTAACAGCAAGAGAAGGAAGTGAAGATGAAACCAGTGACTCGTTGAAGACAATGATATGTTGGACCAGTTCCAGTTGCTGTGACAACTGTACGTCTGGTTGGAGCGGCTAGGTATTTAAACCTTAGGACACACAGTCCCGGACACCCAGTCCTGAACACACAGTTCAGGACACCAAGTCCTCACCGTAATCTCCTTGAGCTAAGGTCACTTAGTCCTCGCCCAATCACTCTGGTAAGTCTTCAAGGTAGACTCCCAAACCTTCACAGACTTCGTTCACTGGCAATCCACAATGTCTCTTGGATGCTCTGAACGCGACGCCTAACCGTCTGGAGGATTCACAGTCCTCAAGTGTAATAAGTCTTCAGATCACACAGACAAGAAGACTTAAGTGATGCCCAATTTACTCTGGCTCTGGGTGGTTAGGGCTTTTCTCCTCACTAGGAATTTTCTCTCAAAGGCTTCGAGGTGGGTTGCTCTCAAACGACAAAAGCCGTGCACTGAAATCTAAGCAGCCAACCGTTTTTATGGTTGTGGGGGTGGGCTATTTATAGCCACTTGGCAACCCGACCTGATTTGTCCGAAATGACCCTGGGTCACTAAGGAACTGACATGTGTCTCAACGGTCAGATTTCGAACTCTCATGGCAACTTTACTTGGCTACAAGCAAAGCCGACTTGTCCGGCTCTGGACAAGATTCGCTCTCATTGTCTTCACTCGAAGATATAGGTTTTTGATTTAGGCATCACTTCAGTCATTCTGACTGGTTCTCCTGGACCCCACTTAACAGTACGGTGGTTCCTATGACTCAACAAAATAAAAAGAACTACGAAAGGATCTAAAGTCTTCGAGCTTCCATAGGCTTCATAACGTGTCTTATTTGTCATAGTCTTCAATGTGAATATCTTCATATACCACCTTTGTCTTCAATGTTTTCATACATTTTTAGGGGTCATCTCTGGTAGTAAAACCGAATCAATGAGGGACTTCTACTGTGTTTTCCTGCAATTCTCACAAACACATTAGTCCCTCAACTAGGTTTGTGTTCAATACTCCAAAACCAACTAGGGGTGGCACTAGATGCACTTATACAGTTACAACAGGCATTTCAAATGAATTACGAAAAGGTTGAAAGTTGGCATGGTATCATCATAATAGTTGTGGAGAGAAAGTCCTCATTTTTTCTTCGCTTGTGTCCTTTTCTTATTGCGCCGTAACCATGGATAATCTTCATCATTTATCAGGATGCATGGGTCAGCCTTGACTTTGAAGGGAGGAATTTCATGAAACTTTTCAAAATCTTTGGACATGTCTATCTTGCCCTCCACTCCCACTCGCACTGCTCCGGATGTTTGGAGCGCAGACTGTTCTTGTGTTCATCGACATACGGGGTCACCAAGGTAGAGTTCTATAGAACTGTGTAGTGTGCTTGATACCAAGAATATCCGTCCCTGCATATTATTGAGTCCCCTCCAAGCGTGCCTTTTCCAGTTAGTCTCCCCTCATACCACGATTTAGGGAGACCTATCTTCTTAAGGCCAGGAATGAAGTCAACACAAAACCCAATGACATCCTCTGTTTGATGGCCCATGGAGATGCTTCCTTCTGGCCTAGCATGGTTACAAACATATTTGTTTAGGACTCCCATGAACCTCTCAAAGGGGTACATATTGTGTAGAAATACGGGGCCCAGAATGACAATCTCGTCAACTAGATGAACTAGGACGTGCGTCATGATATTGAAGAAGGATGGTGGGAACACCAGCTCGAAACTGACAAGACATTGCACCACATCACTCCTTAGCCTTGGTATGATTTCTGGATCGATCACCTTCTGAGAGATTGCGTTGAGGAATGCACATAGCTTCACAATGGCTAATCGGACATTTTCCGGTAGAAGCCCCCTCAATGCAACCAGAAGCAGTTACGTCATAATCACGTGGCAGTCATGAGACTTTAGGTTCTGGAACTTTTTCTTTGGCATATTTATTATTCCCTTTATATTCGACGAGAAGCCAGTCAGGACCTTCATACTAAGAAGGCATTCAAAGAAGATTTCCTTCTCTTCTTTGGTAAGAGCGTAGCTGGCAGGACCTTCATACTGCTTTGGAGGCATGCCGTCTTTTTCGTGCAAACGTTGCAGGTCCTCCCGTGCCTCAGTTGTATATTTTGTCTTCCCATACACGCCCAATAAGCCTAGCAGGTTCATGCAAAGGTTCTTCGTCACGTGCATCACGTCGATTGAAGAGCGGACCTCTAGGTCTTTCCAGTAGGGTAGGTCCCAAAATATATATTTCTTCTTCCACATGGGTGCGCGTCCCTCAGCGTCATTCGGAACAGCTAGTCTGCCGGGACCCTTTCCAAAGATTACGTGTAAATCATTGACCATAGAAAGTACGTGATCACCGGTACGCATGGCGGGCTTCTTCTGGTGATATGTCTCGCCTTTGAAATGCTTGCCTTTCTTTGGACATTGATGGTTGGTCGGAAGAAATCGACGATGGCCCAGGTACACTGTCTTCCTGCATTTGTCCAGGTATATACTTTCAGTGTCAGCTAAACAGTGCGTGCATGCGAGGTATCCCTTGTTTGTCTGTCCTGAAAGGTTACTGAGAGCGGACCAATCGTTGATGGTTACAAACAGCAACACGTGCAGGTTAAATTCCTCCTGTTTGTGCTCATCCCACACACGTACACCGTTTCCATTCCATGGCTGTAAAAATTCTTTAACTAATGGCCTTAGGTACACATCAATGTCGTTGCCGGGTTGCTTAGGGCCTTGGATGAGAACTGGCATCATAATGAACTTCCGCTTCATGCACATCCAAGGAGGAAGGTTATACATACACAGAGTCACGGGCCAGGTGCTGTGATTGCTGCTCTGCTCCCCGAAAGGATTAATGCCATCCGCGCTTAAACCAAACCATACATTCCTTGGGTCACGTGCAAACTCAGCCCAGTACTCTCTCTGATTTTCCCCACTACGACCCGTCAACGGGTGCTCTCAACTTCCCGTCTTTCTTACGGTCCTCACTGTGCCATCACATCAACTTGGCATGCTCTTCATTTCTGAACAGTCGTTTCAACCGTGGTATTATAGGAGCATACCACATCACCTTCGCAGGAACCCTCTTCCCGCGGGGCTCGCCTTCAACATCACCTGGGCCATCCCGTCTGATCTTATACCGCAATGCACCGCATACCGGGCATGCGTTTAAATCCTCGTATGCACCGCGGTAGAGGATGCAGTCATTAGGGCATGCATGTATCTTCTGCACCTCCAATCCTAGAGGGCATACGACCTTCTTTGCTACGTACGTACTGTCGGGCAATTCATTATCCTTTGTAAGCTTCTTCTTCAATATTTCCAGTAGCTTCTCAAATCCTTTGTCAGGCACAACATTCTCTGCCTTCCACTGCAGCAATTCCAGTACGGTACCGAGCTTTGTGTTGCCATCTTCACAATTGGAGTACAACCCTTTTTTGTGATCCTCTAACATGCAATCGAACTTCAGCTTCTCCTTTTGACTTTCGTATTGCGTCCTTGCATCGACAATGACCCGGCGGAGATCATCATCATCGGGCACATCGTATGGTTCCTCTTGATCTTCAGCAGCTTCCCTCCTGGCAGGATCATCGGGCACATCGTCTGGTTCCTCTTGATCTTTAGCAGCTCCCCCCATTGCAGCATCACCGTATTCAGGGGGCACATAGTTGTCATCGTCCTCTTCTTCTTCGTTGTCTTCCATCATAACCCCTATTTTTCCATGCTTCGTCCAAACATTATAGTGTGGCATGAAACCCTTATAAAGCAGGTGGGTGTGAATGATTTTCTGGTTAGAGTAAGACTTCGTATTCCCACATATAGGGCATGGAAAACACATAAAACCATTCTGCTTGTTTTCCTCAGCCACTTCGAGAAAATTATGCACGCCCTTAATGTGCTCGGAGGTGTGTCTGTTACCATACATCCATTATCGGTTCATCTGCGTGCATTATATATAATTATGTGTGTCAAAAGTAAGAAAACCAGACAAGTATCTATCTAAAGTAAGAAAATCATACAAGTATCTATCTAAAGTAAAAAAATCAGAAAGAAGATAAGAACAAGATGCTCACCACAGTGGTGCCGGCGACGAGATCGGCGTGGGCGATCGACCGCGGTGAAGACGGGGACGGGGTGTGATGGACCGCTAAACCTAGACAAATCTTGGGAAAAATGGAGCTCGGAGGTCGAGCTTCGAGAGGAGAAAACTTAACTGCGTGGCTCGGGAATTTCATCGAACACCTCATGTGCGTAGGAGATGAGCTAGAGCACCCAAATGCCCTCCCCTCACCGGCCAAAAAAGCAAAGCAGTGTGGACTGCTCTGCTGGCCGGCGAGGGGGTATATATAGGCAACTCATTTTCCTGGTTTGTGGCTGGAACCGGGACTAAATGCCCCCCTTTTGTCCCGGTTCTGGGCACGAACCGGAACCGATGGCTGTGGGCCAGGATCGAGGCCCATTGGTCTCGGTTCGTGCCTAGAACCGGGATAAATGGGTCCACATAAACCGGGACAAATTCCTCCCGAGGCCTGGCCGGGCCCCTGGGCGCACGAATCGGGACGTATGCCTCTCGGTTCTTGACTGAACCAGGACTAATGGGCTTGGCAGGCTCGAACCAAAGCCCTGTTTTCTACTAGTGGAAAATGTGGATGGGTAGGATGTCGGTGCCAGCGTTCACCTTAAGTAGCTGGGCTAGGGGCCTTACACAGGCGCACAGGAGCGCCAACACGCGGCGCCATCAGTCCGACGGAGGAGACGCATCAGACCATTGGATTCTGGGCGACTTTGTGTGGGACCTGGTTGTCAGTGATACGTCTCCAACGTATCTATAATTTTTGATTGCTCCACGCTATATTATCTTCTGTTTTTGATGTTTATGGGCTTTATTATACACTTTTATATCATTTTTGGGACTAACCTATTAACCCAGAGCCCAGTGCCAGTTTCTGTTTTTACCTTGCTTTAGGGTTTCGAAGAAAAGGAAAACCAAACGGAGCCCAATTGACCTGAAACTTCACGGAACCCATTTTTGGAAGGAAATAAGCCCAGAAGACTTGAAGTGCATGTAAGGGAAGCTTTGAGGAGGCCACGAGGTAGGGGGGCATGCCCACCCCCTGGGCGCGCCCTCCACCCTCGTGGGCCCCTCGTGGCCCCCCTGACGTACTTCTTCTGCCTATATATCTCCATATACCCTAAAAACATCAGAGAGCACAATAGATCGGGAGTTCCGCCGCCAGAAGCCTCCGTAGCCACCGAAAGCCAATCTAGACCCGTTCCGGCACCCTGCCGAAGGGGGCAATCCCTCTCCGGTGGCCATCTTCATCATCCCGGTGCTCTCCATGATGAGGAGGGAGTAGTTCTCCCTCCGGGCTGAGGGTATGTACCAGTAGCTATATGTTTGATCTCTCTCTCTCTCGTGTTCTTGAGGTGATACGATCTTGATGTATCGCGAGCTTTGCTATTATATTTGGATCCTATGATGTTTCTTCCCCCCTCTACTGTCTTGTAATGGATTGAGTTTCCCCTTTGAAGTTATCTTATCGGATTGAGTCCTTAAAGATTTGAGAACACTTGATGTATGTCTTGCGTGCGTATCTGTGGTGACAATGGGATACCACGTGATTCACTCGATGTATGTTTTGGTGATCAACTTGCGGGTTCCGCCCATGAACCTATGCATAGGGGTTGGCACACGTTTTCGTCGTGATTCTCCGATAGAAACTTTGGGGCACTCTTTGAGGTTCTATGTGTTGGTTGAATAGATGAATCTGAGATTGTGTGATGCATATCGTATAATCATACCCATGGACACTTGAGGTGACATTGGAGTATCTAGGTGACATTAGGGTTTTGGTTGATTTGTGTCTTAAAGTGTTATTCTAGTACGAACTCTAGGGCTGTTTGTGACACCTATAGGAATAGCCCAACGGATTGATCGGAAAGAATAACTTTGAGGTGGTTTCGTACCCTACCATAATCTCTTCGTTCGTTCTCCGCTATTAGTGACTTTGGAGTGACTCTTTGTTGCATGTTGAGGGATAGTTATGTGATCCAATTATGTTATTATTGTTGAGGGAACTTGCACTAGTGAAAGTATGAACCCTAGGCCTTGTTTCAACGCATTGCAATACCGTTTACGCTCACTTTTATCATTAGTTACCTTGCTATTTTTATATTTTTCAGATTACAAAAACTATTATCTACCATCCATATACCACTTGTATCACCATCTCTTCGCCGAACTAGTGCACCTATACAATTTACCATTGTATTGGGTGTGTTGGGGACACAAGAGACTCTTTGTTATTTGGTTGCAGGGTTGCTTGAGAGAGACCATCTTCATCCTATGCCTCCTACGGATTGATAAACCTTAGGTCATCCACTTGAGGGAAATTTGCTACTGTCCTACAAACCTCTGCACTTGGAGGCCCAACAACGTCTACAAGAAGAAGGTTGTGTAGTAGACATCAAGCTCTTTTCTGGTGCCGTTGCCGGGGAGGTGAGTGCTTGAAGGTATATCTTTAGATCTTGCAATCGAGTCTTTTAGTTTCTTGTTTTATCACTACTTTAGTTTATAAAAGAAAATTATAAAAAAATGGAATTGAGTTTGCACTACAAGAAATATGTCAACTTATGACCTTCTGTGAGTGACCCTCGAAGAATTGGTCATAAATTTATGACCATTTTAGACCAATTGGTCAAAAGCTGTTCAGGGGGCTCCAAACCCTAAACCATTGCGACCATTTTGGTCAGAAAGGTCGTAATTTCCTTACACGAAATGGTCACAAAGCAAACAGTGCTAGTCCGCTGCCTTATTTCTAGTTGTAAATGACCAATATAGATGGTCATAGCCTTGTAGATTGTGGTGGGTTGTGATGACTAGGCGCCATCTCATCAGTTTTGCCTATGTGTCATGTCCATGTGGCAGTTTTTGCCCTAGGTTGTGAAGCAACCTATATTTCTATCATTCCCAAAATTCCCAAAAAAATCTCATAAATTCTCTGGGGCATATCTTCATCAAATATGTAAAAATCCTTCCTTGCCTAGTTCAAAACTAATTCAACAATATTCATTTTCCTATTCTGTTCACAACAACACTTTATGAAGGAAGTGCTATTTATATATTCTTGATTGCCCTCGGAATTTTTGGGCACTCTTTCCTATCCAAATCATTACCGCATGACAAAATTCAGCTCCATTTGCCTAGCAAATCTTCCTCGGTAAATTTCCAAAGTTTTTGTCCACCTAGAAGCATTGTGAAGGAAGTACCTTTTTTATATCTCTAAATGACATGAAATTTATACAGTTCCTTCATATGCCCAAATTATCACCCTCCTCCAAATTGCATCTCAGTCAAATCATCTATGTGAGCCCAGGTTCAATTTATATTTTATGGCCAAATTGGCACGTTGCAAAGCAAGTGTTATATAGACCCCTCCTATTACCCTAAAACTTTTCGGGCACTCTTCCATACCCAAATCATTGCCACATGATAATATTCAGCTCAATTTTCCTAGTAAATCTTTCTCGGGAAATTTCCAAAGTTTCTACCTCAAGAGAAGCTTTGTGAAGTAAGTACTAGCTAGGCTTACCCAAATGATCTGAAAATTTACTAGCGCATGACCATACCTAAGTAACTTACCTACACCAATTTTGAGCTCATTTCATTCATCCAATCTCTCTCACTAGTTTTCCCAAGTTTCTGTCCATAGAAGAGCATTGTGAAGGAAGTACTACTTTGGCATGTCCAAATGGTATCAATTTTCTACAATGCTTTCCTATGCCCAAATAACCATCCTCCACAAAATTTCAGCTCACTCCATTCATTATTTTGAGCCCAGCTTCAACATTCATATTTTTGTCCAGCGTGGTACTTTGCAAAGCAAGTACCACCTAGGATCCTCCTTTTGAGCTAAAAATTTGTGAAGACATTCTCCTTAGTAGATGATCATCCTCAGCCAAAACTCAAGCCCATTGGCCATGTGCATTTCCGGTACCTCTAATCAAACACTTGGCTGCTAATTCATGTTTGAGCATCGATCGGTCTCCTCATGGGAATCTTATGTTGTAATTTTCTTCCTAGCACCAACCTGGGGAGTGCCCAACCCACTAGACATGCCTAGGCCGCCCAGAACACACGGCAACATTACGGTCACGCGGTGACCACGCGACGGGCATGCGAGTTTACGCGCTCTAGAGTTGGGGCCCTCGGCCACCGCCCAAACCTCGACGTATCGCCACCAAACCATGTATTTATGATTAAATAGGTCCTTATGTAACTAGAAATGATTTTTGGAAAAATAAATAGCAAACTATGAGGCAGCCGCAGTTCAAATTTGACCCGCTTCCAACTGAATCAGCGGAAATTTGTCTTTTTCACGAGAGGTGGATCAAAACATTTTACACCCAACCATTTTGTCAATTGTGCATTAAATATGGCCTAGTATTTTATAAAAATGATTTGGTCCAATTTTGCAACAATTATTTGGTAGTTCCTTCACAAAAAAACCTCCTTTCGGGCACTCGAAAAATGGAAAATGGTTTTTTCGTCCAACGAAAATGAAAACTTCCTTAGGCAACATTGTTTGCCATTCCAATATGCACCCTTGTGCACAATATGAGATCATTTGAACAAACTATGCCATGAATGTGGCCATAAGATTGATCATTTGGCTTGAAAGCCATTGATCTCCACACGTGATAGCTCGTTTCTGAGAACACTTTTTTAAAATAATTGCCGTATTACAAGTTTGTTATTTTTCCTGTGAACTTGGCCACATATAATGACACAATGCGAAGGTTTCCCAATTTTTTGATTTTTTTTGAATTTTTTATGCCCGTTTCAAAATGCGGTCAAAACGGCGGGAATGACCGTTCCTAGCTAGTGGTTGAATCTTGGATTTTTTTGGTGTTTCTCTGATTAAATAGGTACTTATGTACCTAGAAATGATTTTTGTAAAAAATAAATAGCAAATTATGATGCAGCTGCAGTTCAAATTTGACCCGCTTCCTACTGAATCGGTGGAAATTTGTCTTTTTCACGAGAGGTGGATCAAAACTTTGTACACCCAACCATTTTGTCAATTGTGCATTAAATATGGCCTAGTATTTTAGAAAAATGATTTGGTCCAATTTTGCAACAATTATTTGGGAGGTCCTTCACAAAAAAACCTCCTTTTGGGCACTCAAAAAATGGAAAATGGTTTTTTCGTCCAAAGAAAATGAAAACTTCCTTAGGCAACATTGTTTGCCATTCCAATATGCACCCTTGTGCACAATATGAGATCATTTGAACAAACTATGCCATGAATGTGGCCATAAGATTGATCATTTGGCTTGAAAGCCATTGATCTCCACACGTGGTAGCTCGTTTCTGAGAACACTTCTTTAAAATAATTGCCGTATTACAAGTTTGTTATTTTTCCTGGGAACTTGGCCACATATAATGACACAATGCAAAGGTTTCCCAATTTTTTGAATTTTTTTAAATTTTTTATGCCCGTTTCAAAATGCGGTCAAAACGGCGGGAATGACCGTTCCTAGCTAGTGGTTGAATCTCGGAATTTTTTTGGTGTTTCTCTGATTAAATAGATACTTATGTACCTAGAAATGATTTTTGGAAAAAATAAATAGCAAACTATGAGGCACCTGCAGTTCAAATTTGCCCCGCTTCCAACTAAATCGACGAAAATTTGTCTTTTTCACGAGAGTTGGATCACAACTTTTTACACCCAACCATTTTGTCAATTGTGCATTAAATATGTCCTAGTATTTTATAAAAATGATTTGGTCCAATTTTGCAACAATTATTTTGGAGGTCCTTCATAAAAAACCTCCTTTTGGGCACTCGAAAAATTGAAAATGGTTTTTTCGTCCAAAGAAAATGCATACAAGTTGGTTATCATCCATAAAATGTGGTATAACTTGAGTGAAAATTTTAATGGTTCCATTTTGCAAAATATTGTTGGTAGTTGTTTCATAAACCCCTTTGTTTTTAGCACTTAGAGACTATATTTTAAATATTGTTGGTAGTCTCCAACCAATAAGGACGTCTCCCCTGGATCACCCTACCGTAGACGATCTAAACCGTCCGATCGTCCCGGATCCAACGGCGGACTTGACCCCCTCACCGTCTCACCCAATGTAACACCCCAGATGTAACTTTCCCAATTTGTACTCCAACTCTTGCCGTTTCCGGCGTTAAGTTATTTTATTTTCTCGGGTTCGGGTTTTGTCTCCGTGTGTTGTTGTCGTTGTCATGCATCTCATATCATGTCATCATGTGCATTGCATTTGCATACGTGTTCGTCTCATGCATTCGAGCATTTTCCCCGTTGTCCATTTTGCTTTCCGGCGCTTCGTTCTCCTCCGGTGGTCATTTCTAGCTTTCTTTCATGTGTGGGGATTAAACATTTCCGTATTGGACCGAGACTTGCCAAGCGGCCTTGGTTTAATACCGGTAGACCGCCTGTCAAGTTTCGTACCATTTGGACTTCGTTTGATACTCCAACGGTTAACCAAGGGACCGAAAAGGCCTCGTGTGTGTTGCAGCCCAACACCCCTCCAATTTGGCCCAAAACCCACCAAAGTCTTCTCCATCACCTAGAGCGTTCGATCACGATCGCGTGGCCGAAAACCGCACCTCATTTGGACTCTCCTAGCTCCCTCTATGTCTATTTAAAGACCCCTTCCCCGAAATCCGGATCTCCCTCTCCGAAACCCTAAAAACTGCACCTCCCGCCAACGGACACATCCGATTCGGGACGGACGTGTCCGCCGCCGCGCCCCAACCAACCGCCGCCCGCCACGTGTCCACGCCGCCGCCTCCCACCGCTCCGGCCCGGGGAGCCCGACCGCGGCCCTCCCGGCCCGCGCGTCGCCGCCGCCCGGCTCCCTCGCCCGCGCCTCGACCCCGCCGCCTTGCTCGCCGGCCGGAGCCGCCGCCACCTTGCTCGCCGGCGCATCCCGCCACCGCACCGGACCGCCGCGGCCACCGCGCTCTCCGGCCGCTCCGCCGCCTCCCAGCCTCGCCTCCGGCCAGATCCGGCCGCGGGAGAGCCGGATCCAGCACCCCCTACCCCGGCCGCCGCCGTCCTCGACTTCTCCGGCGAGCCGTGCCACCGCCTCGGCTTCCGTGTCCCAAGTTGACTTTTCTCGTGGGTTGATTTTCCCTCTAAGTCCCAGGAATTCCAGATCCATGTGCCCTTCTTTCTAGCCCCGTAACTTTGCATCCGTAGCTCCGATTCATGCATATAGCATATCAAAATGTTCATCTCAGAGAGTACATCATTTCATTCCATTGCATTATTTTCATTTGAGTTCATCTTGATGCCCGAAATGCTGTTAGAAGAGGGCTACTTGAGTTAATTGTCAGATCTGCTACTCCATTTAGGTTTTTGTCATTTTTGCCATGATTAATGTGTGCATGATATGCCCTGATGCTCTACATGTGTTTTGTTAAGGGTTTTGTCATCTTTCCAGAGGTGCAACCCATTTATTTTTGTGATGTCTGTGGTGTCTTGTGCAAGCTTGCAAAGTGGTGCACTTGCTAATTCTGTTTTCAGGGACTTAGTAATTTCACCAAGTCCTGGAGCAATTTATCTCATGATGCCATATGTTCATGTTGTTTCCTATGGATCCATGCCTCTTTTGAGGATGATCAGTAAGGATGTTTTGTTATTATTGTAGTGCTCTATCCATCCATGCCTTTGTTTGCAATTATGGAGCACCCTATCTTGAGTCAATCAAGCTCTACTTTTGCTACTTTGTGAATCTGGGCAGATTGTCAACTTGTTTGCAATTTTGCCGATGATGTTGTAGTTGATCTGTGCATGCTATGCTATTGTTCTTGCCATGCCTAGCTTGAATTTTGTGCCTTCTTGTTGGGTGTATGATTGTCTTGCCATGACTTCCACCGTAGTGAGTGCATCGAGCTCGTAAACATGCCCACTTGAGTTATATTTCAGCATGTGCCAGTTTTCACTAAGTCTGAAAACTGTTTATGTTTTTGCTATGTTCACATGCTTGCAATTGTATTTTCTGATCCCTTTTGGCTCAAGGTCACTAAGGGACTTTTGTTAAGCTCTTTGAGTATATCCATGTCATGCTTTACTTTTCCATGTTCAGGTCCTGTAGCATGTAGTTTTGTTGCTCCGAAGAGGGCTACCTGATCTGAAATTCCAGACAAGTGTTAATTTCACTAAGTCTGAGATCTATTTGCCATATGCATTTTTGCCATGCTTGTTTGAACCTGTTAATGGATGAATTGGCCGTAGCTCAGTGCTAGACTTTTGTTAAGCATCTTTAATGCATCCCTACCATGTATTTTGTTGTCATGTCTGGGTGCTGTATCATGTTCATTTCATTGCATTTAGATGCCTACTTGCTGTAAATCACAGACCGGTGCCATTTTTGAATCGCTTGCCATTTCCAAACCGTAACTCCGATTCCGGCGTTCTTTATATCGTTTTCAATCGATTTCATCTCATCTTTCCAGTGGCACACTTGGATTTCTAAGTTGAGGCCAGGTTCATGCATTCCCTGTCATATCTTACATTTTGCATCCCGCATCGCATCCCCCATAGCATATCATCATTGCATCATATTGCTTGATCCTTGCACGTGGTTGATTGTATCCTTGTTGCTTGTTTGTCTTGTTTGGGTAGAGCCGGGATACGAGTTTGCTAGCGAGGAGCCCATTGAGTTTGCTTTTGAGGATCCAGTCAACTCTGACAACTGTGAAGGCAAGATGATCATACCCTCGAAATCACTACTATCTTTGCTATGCTAGTTTGCTCGCTCTTTTGCTATGCCATTGCTACGATGCCTACCACTTGCTTTCAAGCCTCCCAAATTTCCATGTCAAACCTCTAACCCACCATGTCCTAGCAAACCGTTGATTGGCTATGTTACCGCTTTGCTTAGCCCCTCTTATAGCGTTGCTAGTTGCAGGTGAAGCTCGAAGGCCATTCCTTGTTGGAACATTTATTTACTTGTTGGGATATCATTATATTGCCATGTTATCTTAATGCATCTATATACTTGGTAAAGGGTGGAAGGCTCGGCCTCTCGCCTAGTGTTTTGTTCCACTCTTGCCGCCCTAGTTTCCGTCATATCGGTGTTATATTCCCGGATTTTGCGTTCCTTATGCGGTTGGGTTATAATGGGAACCCCTTGATATTTCGCCTTCATTAAAGCTTTTCCAGCAATGCCCAACATTGGTTTTACCATTCGCCACCTAGCCTTTTCTTTCCCTTGGGTTCTGCAGACTCAAGGGTCATTTTTATTTTAACCCCCCCGGGCCAGTGCTCCTCTGAGTGTTGGTCCACCTGTCAGCTACCGGTGGCCACCAGGGGCAACTCTGGGCTGGCCTACCCGTACCTAGGACAATCTGAGTTTGCCCTGAGAAAGAGATATGTGCAGCTCCTATTGGGATTTGTCGGCACATTCGGGCGGTGTTGCTGGTCTTGTTTTAACCTGTCGAAGTGTCTTGAATAACCGAGATACCGAGTCTGATCGGAACGTCTTGGGAGGAGGTCTATTCCTTTGTTGACCGTGAGAGCTTGTCATGGGCTGAGTTGGGACTCCCCTGCAGGGATTGAACTTTCGAAAGCCGTGCCTGCGGTTATGGGCAGATGGTAATTTGTTAATGTCCGGTTGTAGATAACTTGAACCTTAACTTAATTAAAATGAATCAACTGAGTGTGTTACCGTGATGGCCTCTTCTCGGCGGAGTCCGGGAAGTGGACACGGTGTTGGAGTAATGTTTGCGCAGGTTGCTCTCTAGTTTCTCGCTCGCGCTTTGCCTCCTCTTCTCGCTCTCTTTTGCGAATAAGTTAGCCACCATATTTGCTAGTCGCGTGCTACAGCTCCACATATTTACCTTGCCATACCTATAAGCTTAAATAGTCTTGATCGCGAGGGTGCAAGATTGCTGAGTCCCTGTGGCTCACAGATTACTATTACACCAGATGCAGGGCCTGATGATTCCGCTCCAGGAGACGCGTATGAGGTCAAGTGGGAGTTCGACGAGGACTCTCAATGTTACTATGTTTCCTTTCCCGATGATCAGTAGTGGTGCCTAGTTGGGGGTGAACGGGACCGTTGTCGCATGTTGGGTTATCTTTTATTTTGGCGCCGTAGTCGGGCCATGAGTGTTTGGATGATGTAATGTTATTTATGTACTTGATTGACGTGGCGAGTGTAAGCCAACTATGTTATCTCCCCTTTATTATTCATATTACATGGGATGTTGTGAAGATTGCCTAACTTGCGACATATGCATTCAATGCGATTATGCCTCTAAGTCGTGCCTTGACACGTGGGAGATATAGTCACATCAAGGGTGTTACAAGTTGGTAATCAGAGCTTTCCCCGACCTTAGGAGCCCCATTGCTTGATCGTTTTTAGCGGCCGAGTTGTGTCTAGAAAAATGTTTTAAGTCATTTAGGAATTATATATCGGAGAGTTTAGGAATTCTTTTTACTTCCCAGTCTCCTCATCGCTCTGGTAAGGCATCCTGACGTAGAGTTTTGACTCTTCTCTTCTCAAATTTCACTAAATTTTTTTTAGGATCACGCGGGTATCTTGGAATCGTTCCGATGGTTTTATGATGAGAACATTGTCTTGGTGCCTCCTGTCAGGGGTTTAGTGGAAGTGTGCCGGGGAGTTGAGCTCTGAGGTGTTGTCATCATAATTTTATCGTTGCAGTTCTGGAATACCTGAGTTTAGTACGCCAACATCGAAAATCTCTTTTATGCAGTTCGTTGGTGAGATAACCTCGACGCCACCCGGTACTGGGGCGGGAGTTCGGGAGTATCGCCATAACTTGTATAACGGATGCTTTTCGAAGGTTGAGGTAGAGGGTTTCCGAAGGTTTCTTGGTTATGTGTTGAAGGATGGATACAGCTGGATGTAGGATTTGCTAGTTTGGGTGAGATATTATGCTTCCCCTGTATCCCCAACACCTGATTGCATAACCGGAAAGGTTCGGGAGTTTCATAGGTGGGAATTCTTGTAGCTCTAGTTCTTCTTCCACGGATATTGGTTTGAGATTGGGATTTCTTACCGATTATTCATTCTGGATCCGTACCTTGTTGAATTATTTCTCTACCTTAATTCTACGTGGCTTCTCAATTTATGGATATGTGACCATTTCAAGAGGAATGCATTCGTTCATTTTGTTCGGATGTGAAGACTATATGTTGCAATTTTCATTCCGTTGGATCCAGCTTCAATATTTGTCTGTCTTTGTGCTAATGGTGGTCAACCTCTTCAGGATGGCTCCTCCAACGCGCACGACTCCGAATCCTGATCCGCCACCACCTCCACCTCCCCCGGAGGCATGGCAAGCTGTGATGGCCGCAACCAATGCAAACACATAGCTAATCATGCAAATTCTTCAAGAGCGCAATCAAGGCAACCAAGGGAATCAAGGCAGCAATCAGAATCACTTTGCTTCACTCAACCGGTTCCTTGCTAACGGGCCAAAGACTTTCAGCAATTGTGTTGAGGCAACCGATGCTGACGATTGGCTAGTGGATCTGTGTAAGCATTTCGAGTGTAGTAACGTCAGGCCTGAGGACTTTGTTAAGTTCGCTTCCTTCCAACTCAAAGATCAAGCTGCAGAATGGTTCCAGCAGTACAAGGACTCCAGAGGTGGACGTGTTATCACTTGGGATGATTTTCGTCGAGATTTCAGAGCTCATCATATTCCTCAGAGCGTGGTTGAAAGTAAGCGTGAGGAATTCCGCAATCTGAAGCAAGGCTCTTTGTCTGTCTATGACTACAACAAGTTGTTCCAGAAGCTCGCCCGCTTTGCCAAGCAGGACGTCCCTGATGAGAAGAGCATGATATATCAGTTCAGGGGTGGTCTCAGAGAAGAAATTCAGCTAGCTCTTGTCCTCTTTGAGCCCTTGAGATACGATGAGTTCTACAACATGGCACTGAAGCAAGAGGCTGCTCAGTTGAGGTGTGATGCTTCCAAGAAGCGAGCCAGAGATGTTACTCCTTCTTCCTCTACTCAAGTGGCCAAGCAGCAGAAGTTTTGGCTTCCTCCTCCTCCGTTCTGTCAGCCGTATCAGCAGAAGAGCAAAGGTGGCAGTGGGTCTTCCCACCCACCCAACCCTGGCTTTCAGAACAAGACTTCGTCTCAAGCTCCAAGATCGAGTGCTCCGTATCACCGTCCGCTTTCAGAGGTCACGTGCAACAAGTGCCAACAGAAGGGTCACTATGCCAACAAGTGTTTCAACCAGAGGCGTCTTCCTCCTCCTCCTCCTGTCAGATCGGCAAGTACAGTTATGGTCAAGTATAACCCCAAGCATGCCAAGGTCAACTTGATGAACGCAGCTCAGGCAGAGGACTCGTCAGATGTGATCATGGGTAACCTTCCTGTTAATGATATTCCTGTAAAAGTTCTTTTTGACACGGGTGCATCGCATTGGTTCATCTCGAGACCTTTTGCATCTAAGCATGATTTTGTTACTCAAGTGTTGCCGAAACCGTTGGCTATTGTCTCTCCGGCCCGTCAAATGACATCTCGAGTATGCGTTCTGGATGTTACAATCACTTTGGGTGACTATAAGTTCTTGTCCTCTCCAAATGTTCTTGGTGACTCAGATATTGATCTTATTCTCGAAATGGATTGGCTTTCTAAGCACAAGGCTCAGCTTGATTGTGCAGCCAGGCAGATTCAATTGACTCATTCGTCTGAGGATGTAATTGTCTTTGCCGCTCGGGATAATAACATCCGTCTGTTTTCTCTCAATGAGAAGGGTGAACTCGATGCCATCTCTCAAATTCCAGTCGTTTGCGAATATCAAGACGTCTTTCCAGAAGAGCTTCCAGGAATGCCTCCGCATCGGCCAGTTGAATTCGTTATTGATCTTGAGCCTGGCACGGAACCTGTGTGCAAACATCCTTACAAGCTCGGACCTGAAGAGTTGAAGGAGCTGAAGAAGCAACTCGATATCCAAGAGAAAATGGGTCTCATCCGGCCTAGTTCTTCTCCGTGGGGTTGTGGTGTTCTTTTTGTGAAGAAGAAGGATGGAACGGACCGACTTTGTGTTGATTACCGTCCAGTGAACAAGAAGACCATCAAGAATAAATACCCACTTCCCAACATCAATGAGCTGTTCGAACAACTCAAAGGTGCCCAAGTATTCTCCAAGCTTGATCTCCGTATGGGTTATCATCAGATTCGAATCCGTGAGCAAGATATTCCCAAGACGGCTTTCAGGACAAGCTTTGGTTCATATGAATACACTGTCATGTCTTTTGGCCTCGTCAACGCTCCTCTGACGTTCTCTCGCATGATGAACTTCATATTCAACGCCTACACCAATGACTTCGTTTTGGTCTATCTCGACGACATTCTGGTTTTCTCCAAGAACAAGGAAGATCATGCCAAGCACTTGCGTTTGGTACTCGATAAGCTCAGGGAACACAAGTTCCACGCCAAGTTCTCCAAGTGTGAATTTTGGCTTGATGAGGTGCTTTATCTTGGTCATATCATCTCTGCCAAGGGTATTGCCGTGAATCCTGAGAAGGTGTCTGCAATTGTGAATTGGGAACCTCCTCAGAACGTGAAGCAACTCCGTAGCTTCCTCGGTCTCGCAAGCTACTGCCGAAGATTCGTTGAGAACTTTTCTAAGATCGCGAAGCCTCTCTCTAATCTTCTCCAGAAGCACGTCAAGTACGTTTGGTCTCCGGAGTGTGATATTGCTTTCAACACTTTGAAAGAGAAATTGATCACTGCTCCAGTTCTCACTCCGCATGATGAATCCAAGCCGTACGAGGTCTTTTGTGATGCCTCTCTCCAAGGTCTTGGCGTAGTTTTGATGCAAGAGAAGAAAGTTGTTGCTTATACCTCTCGCCAGTTGAAGCCTAATGAGAAGAACTACCCCACTCACGATCTCGAGTTGGTGGCAGTTGTGCATGCTCTTTTGACTTGGAGACATCTTCTATTGGGAAGAAAAGTGGACATTTTCACTGATCACAAGAGTCTCAAGTACATCTTCACTCAGCCTAATCTCAACCTCAGGCAAACTCGATGGGTCGAAATGATTCAAGAGTATAATCCGAATATTGAGTATACTCCAGGCAAGGCTAATGTGATTGCTGACGCATTAAGTAGGAAAGCTTACTGCAACAGTCTGATTCTCAAGCCTTATCAACCCGAGCTTTGTGAAGCTTTTCGCAAACTTAACCTGCAAGTTGTTCCTCAAGGTTTCCTCGCCAACCTTCTAGTCTCTCCTACCTTGGAAGACCAGATTCGCCAAGCCCAGCTTCTTGATGCTATGGTGAAAAAGGTGAAGATTGGGATTGCCAAGAGTCAGTCCAAGTGCAAGTGCTACCGCCTTGATGACAAGGATACTCTCTTCTTCGAGGATCGTATTGTTGTACCCAAAGGTGACCTCCGTAAAGTGATCTTGAACGAGGCTCACAATTCTCTCCTTTCCATCCACCCTGGGAGCACGAAGATGTATCAGGACCTTAAGCAGGCTTATTGGTGGACTCGAATGAAGCGCGAGATTGCTCAATTCGTGAATGAATGTGATGTCTGCAGAAGAGTGAAGGCAGAACACCAAAGGCCGGCAGGTCTCCTCCAACCTCTTGCCATTCCAGAATGGAAGTTTGACCACATTGAAATGGACTTCGTGACTGGGTTTCCAAAATCCAAGCGTGGCAATGATGCTATATTCGTTGTCATCGACAAACTCACCAAAGTGGCTCACTTTCTGCCTATCAAAGAGTCGATCACTGCAGCTCAATTGGCAGAACTCTATACCTCTTGTATTGCCTCTCTGCACGGTATTCCACAAGTGATATCTTCAGTCCGTGGCAGCATCTTTACATCCAAGTTTTGGGATTCTTTTCAGAAGGCCATGGGCACCAACATCCGCTTCAGCACAGCTTTCCATGCTCAAACTAGCGGTCAAGTCGAGCGTGTCAACCAGATTCTTGAAGATATGCTCAGGGCTTGTGTGATCTCCTTCGGCATGAAGTGGGAGGATTGTCTTCCTTATGCTGAATTCTCCTACAACAACAATTTTCAAGCAAGTTCGGGCAAGGCCCCATTTGAAATTCTGTATGGCAGGAAGTGCCGTACCCCTCTCAACTGGTCTGAAACCGGTGAACGTCAGCTTTTGGGTAATGACTTAATCACAGAGGCAGAAGAAATGTGCAAAGTCATTCGTGATAACCTCAAAGCAGCCCAATCCCGCCAGAAGAGCTACTATGATAGTAAGCACCGTGATTTGGCTTTCGATATCGGAGATCATGTTTACCTCCGCGTCTCTCCTATGAAAGGTACTCGTCGCTTCGGTATCAAAGGGAAGCTTGCCCCCAGATACGTGGGACCTTTCAAGATTGTCAGCAAGAGAGGCGACCTCGCCTATCAACTCGAGCTTCCTTCAAACTTTGCAAATGTTCATGACGTGTTCCATGTCTCTCAGCTTCAAAAGTGCTTCAAGACTCGTGACCGCACCGTCAACTTCGAGGACATTGAGCTCCAAGAAGATCTCTCTTATCATGAGCACCCAGTTGCTATTCTTGAAGAGACTGAACGCAAGACTCGCAACAAGTCAATCAAATTTCTCAAAGTCAAGTGGTCACACCATTCCGGCCATGAAGCTACCTGGGAACGCGAGGATCACCTTCGTTCTGAGTACCCGGCGTTCTTTCAGTCCTAGATCTCGGGACGAGATCCTTTCGTAGTGGTGGAGTGTTGTAACACCCCAGATGTAACTTTCCCAATTTGTACTCCAACTCTTGCCGTTTCCGGCGTTAAGTTATTTTATTTTCTCGGGTTCGGGTTTTGTCTCTGTGTGTTGTTGTCGTTGTCATGCATCTCATATCATGCCATCATGTGCATTGCATTTGCAAACGTGTTCGTCTCATGCATTCGAGCATTTTCCCCGTTGTCCATTTTGCTTTCCGGCGCTTCGTTCTCCTCCGGTGGTCATTTCTAGCTTTCTTTCGTGTGTGGGGATTAAACATTTCCGGATTGGACCGAGACTTGCCAAGCGGCCTTGGTTTACTACCGGTAGACCGCCTGTCAAGTTTCGTACCATTTGGACTTCGTTTGATACTCCAACGGTTAACCGAGGGACCGAAAAGGCCTTGTGTGTGTTGCAGCCCAACACCCCTCCAATTTGGCCCCAAACCCACCAAAGTCTTCTCCATCATCTAGAGCGTTCGATCACGATCGCGTGGCCGAAAACCACACCTCATTTGGACTCTCCTAGCTCCCTCTATGTCTATTTAAAGACCCCTTCCCCGAAATCCGGATCTCCCTCTCCGAAACCCTAAAAACTGCACCTCCCGCCGACGGACACGTCCGATTCGGGCCGGACGCGTCCACCGCCGCGCCCCAACCAACCGTCGCCCGCCACGTGTCCACGCCGCCGCCTCCCACCGCTCCGGCCCGAGGAGCCCGACCGCGGCCCTCCCGGCCCGCGCGCCGCCGCCGCCCGGCTCCCTCGCCCGCACCTCGACCCCGCCGCCTTGCTCGCCGGCCGGAGCCGCCGCCACCTTGCTCGCCGGCGCGTCCCGCCACCGCACCGGACCGCCGCGGCCACCGCGCCCTCCGGCCGCTCCGCCGCCTCCCCGCCTCGCCTCCGGCCAGATCCGGCCGCGGGAGAGCCGGATCCGGCGCCCCCTACCCCGGTCGCCGCCGTCCTCGACTTCTCCGGCGAGCCACGCCACCGCGTCGGCTTCCGTGTCCTGAGTTGACTTTTCTCGCGGGTTGATTTTTCCTCCAAGTCCCAGGAATTCCAGATCCATGTGCCCTTCTTCCTAGCCCCGTAACTTTGCATCCATGGCTCCGATTCATGCATATAGCATATCAAAATGTTTATCTCAGAGAGTACATCATTTCATTCCATTGCATCATTTTCATTTGAGTTCATCTTGATGCCCGAAATGCTGTTAGAAGAGGGCTACTTGAGTTAATTGTCAGATCTGCTACTCCATTTAGGTTTTTGTCATTTTTGCCATGATTAATGTGTGCATGATATGCCCTGATGCTCTACATGTGTTTTGTTAAGGGTTTTGTCATCTTTCCAGAGGTGAAACCCATGTATTTTTGTGATGTGTGTGGTGTCTTGTGCAAGCTTGCAAAGTGGTGCACTTGCTAATTCTGTTTTCAGGGACTTAGTAATTTCACCAAGTCCTGGAGCTGTTTATCTCATGATGCCATATGTTCATATTGTTTCCTATGGATCCGTGCCTCTTTTGAGGATGATCAGTAAGGATGTTTTGTTATTATTGTAGTGCTCTATCCATCCATGCCTTTGTTTGCAATTATGGAGCACCCTAGCTTGAGTCAATCGAGCTCTACTTTTGCTACTTTGTGAATCTGGGCAGATTGTCAACTTGTTTGCAATTTTGCCGATGATGTTGTAGTTGATCTGTGCATGCTATACTATTGTTCTTGCCATGCCTAGCTTGAATTTTGTGCCTTCTTATTGGGTGTATGATTGTCTTGCCATGACTTGCACCGTAGTGAGTGCATCGAGCTCGTAAACATGCCTACTTGAGTTATATTTCAGCATGTGCCAGTTTTCACTAAGTCTGAAAACTGTTTATGTTTTTGCTATGTTCACATGCTTGCAATTGTATTTTCTGATCCCTTTTGGCTCAAGGTCACTAAGGGAATTTTGTTAAGCTTTTTGAGTATCTCCATGTCATGCTTTACTTTGCCATGTTCAGGTCCTGTAGCATGTAGTTTTGTTGCTCCGAAGAGGGCTACCTGATCTGAAATTCCAGACAAGTGTTAATTTCACTAAGTCTGAGATCTGTTTGCCATATACATTTTTGCCATGCTTGTTTGAACCTGTTAATGGATGAATTGGCCGTAGCTTAGTGCTAGAATTTTGTTAAGCATCTTGAATGCATCCCTTCCATGTATTTTGTTGTCATGTCTGGGTGCTGTATCATGTTCATTTCATTGCATTTAGATGCCTACTTGCTGTAAATCGCAGACCAGTGCCATTTTTGAATCGCTTGCCATTTCCAAACCGTAACTCCGATTCCGACGTTCTTTATATCGTTTTCAATTGATTTCATCTCACCTTTCCAGTGGCACACTTGGATTTCCAAGTTGAGGCCAGGTTCATGCATTCCCTGTCATATCTTGCATTTTGCATCCCACATCGCATCCCGCATAGCATATCATCATTGCATCATATTGCTTGATCCTTGCACGTGGTTGATTGTATCCTTGTTGCTTGTTTGTCTTGTTTGGGTAGAGCCAGGAGACGAGTTCGCTAGCGAGGAGCCCATTGAGTTTGCTTTCGAGGATCCAGTCAACTCTAACAACTGTGCAGGCAAGATGATCATACCCTCGAAATCACTACTATCTTTGCTATGCTAGTTTGCTCGCTCTTTTGCTATGCCATTGCTACGATGCCTACCACTTGCTTTCAAGCCTCCCAAATTGCCATGTCAAACCTCTAACCCACCATGTCCTAGCAAACTGTTGATTGGCTATGTTACCGCTTTGCTCAGCCCCTCTTATAGCGTTGCTAGTTGCAGGTGAAGCTCGAAGGCCATTCCTTGTTGGAACATTTATTTACTTGTTGGGATATCATTATATTGCCATGTTATCTTAATGCATCTATATACTTGGTAAAGGGTGGAAGGCTTGGCCTCTCGCCTAGTGTTTTGTTCCACTCTTGCCGCCCTAGTTTCCGTCATATCGGTGTTATGTTCCCGGATTTTGCGTTCCTTACGCGGTTGGGTTATAATGGGAACCCCTTGATATTTCGCCTTGATTAAAGCTTTTCCAGAAATGCCCAACATTGGTTTTACCATTCGCCACCTAGCCTTTTCTTTCCCTTGGGTTCTGCAGACTCAAGGGTCATCTTTATTTTAACCCCCCCGGGCCAGTGCTCCTCTGAGTGTTGGTCCACCTGTCAGCTACCGGTGGCCACCAGGGGCAACTCTGGGCTGGCCTACCCGTACCTAGGACAATCTGAGTGTGCCCTGAGAAAGAGATATGTGCAGCTCCTATCGGGATTTGTCGGCACATTCAGGCGGTGTTGCTGGTCTTGTTTTAACCTGTCGAAGTGTCTTGAATAACCGAGATACCGAGTCTGATCGGAACGTCTTGGGAGGAGGTCTATTCCTTCGTTGACCGTGAGAGCTTGTCATGGGATGAGTTGGGACTCCCCTGCAGGGGTTGAACTTTCGAAAGCCGTGCCCGCAGTTATGGGCAGATGGGAATTTGTTAATGTCCGGTTGTAGATAACTTGAACCTTAACTTAATTAAAATGAATCAACTGAGTGTGTTACCATGATGGCCTCTTCTCGGCGGAGTCCGGGAAGTGGACACGGTGTTGGAGTAATGTTTGCGCAGGTTGCTCTCTAGTTTCTTGCTCGCGCTTTGCCTCCTCTTCTCACTCTCTTTTGCGAATAAGTTAGCCACCATATTTGCTAGTCGCGTGCTGCAGCTCCACTTATTTACCTTGACATACCTATAAGCTTAAATAGTCTAATCGCGAGGGTGCGAGATTGCCGAGTCCCTGTGGCTCACAGATTACTATTACACCAGATGCAGGGCCTAATGATTCCGCTCCAGGAGACACGTATGAGCTCAAGTGGGAGTTCGACGAGGACTCTCAACGTTACTATGTTTCCTTTCCCGATGATCAGTAGTGGTGCCTAGTTGGGGGTGAACGGGACCGTTGTCGCATGTTGGGTTATCTTTTATTTTGGCGCCGTAGTCGGGCCATGAGTGTTTGGATGATGTAATGTTATTAATGTACTTGATTGACGTGGCGAGTGTAAGCCAACTATGTTATGTCCCCTTTATTATTCATATTACATGGGATGTTGTGAAGATTGCCTAACTTGTGACATATGCCTTCAATGCGATTATGCCTCTAAGTCGTGCCTCGACACGTGGGAGATATAGTCGCATCGAGGGTGTTACACCCAACTAACCCTAACACAACCCGCACCACTCGTCCTCTCGCTCCCCTCTCTCCCCTACGCACCCACAGCCGCCGCCCTCTCCCTTCCTCAGATCTCGATCTCGATCTACGGCCCGAACCAACCCACCTCACCACTGTCCCCGGCCCTCGCGCCCTTCCACGACGACCCCTTCCTCAGCTTCGCCGACGACCGGGCCCCGGCGGCCGAGCCTCGCGGAGCTGCCCACAAACTGCTCCCCTTCCCCAACCCCCGATTCCTCTCCAATCTCCACCGCCGCCGTCGATCTCCACCCCCATCGGTGACCTCGTCTCCTCGTCCTCCCCATCCCCACCCCCGCCACCGACCGACCTCCCTCCTCGTCTCGTCCATTCACCCATGGAAACCCCCTCTTCCACGGATCCACCCACCCACGCCCACCCATGGATGGATGGATGGGGCGCACCAGTTCTGGCGATGGCGGCGCCGGATCCGCACCCACCTGTGCGATGGAGGCCAGCCGCATCGGGATCCACCTGCGCGATGGAGGCCAGCCGGATCGGTGTGGCGCGGCACACCACACCACACTGGAGCTTGCTGCTGCGGTGGTCGTCGACAACGGCGCATCTCCGGCGGGACCTAGACGGGTTTCGCCCGAGCACACCGAGCGCCAGGACCAGCCGCCAGAGGCCCTTTCTCCTCTTCGTTTCCACCGCGAGCTAGTTCTCGTACCCCTTCTCCGGCAGACGTCGACGTGACCCTATTCTCCACTTCCTCCGTTACCACCCTCTGCATCTCACATGTTACCAACACTAGTTTATTTTCAGAAATTTCGTTAGGTCTGTCCCTGGGTTAACTAGTGAAGGCTTGGCAGTTTGAGATAGATGCGCTATTGATTGTGTTGTTATCTGGCACATTAATGCCATTTATTCTTGATTGTGTTCAATGATCCTGCTCTTGTGCAAAATTTCATCTCAGATGGTGCTATTGTAGTGCAGACATGAACACCAATGTTCAGAGATCCTTTCATTGATTTTCTTGTGCACCCAAATTGTTTCGTAAATCTTGCTTAATACTCATGGCCCCTTTTGAAATCCTGCAAGAGTTGGTTCAGAGTTGATTGGTAGCTGTATAAAGAATAGAAAATTGATGTCATTACTTGCTTTTTTTTGTTAATTCCTTTATTTTGTGAATTGCAGCGACTAGTTTATGTGCCATTTTGTGAAGATGTTGAGATTTTGTGAAGGTTCAGATGGGTCCGCTGTTGCTGCTGCTTCTCACTAGCATGTGCATAGGTGGCTTTGGCTTATCGATTGCAAGTTTTAGGGGATTTCAGACTCTGACTAAAACTTGCAGCTAATTAACTAACTGATGCATCTCCTTGGCAATTGGCATGCTGCGCATTAGCTTCTTCAGTTACGATGCCATGCTACTAGAGCTTCTGCTCGTCTTGTTTATCTCGTGCCGCATTCCAGAGTTAAATGTACCTTGCGTGCGTCTCCGTTGGAACTGCTTGTGACTTGACAATTCTGTGTTATGGGCCGTTGAATTAGTTTCCTATCTAGTTCAATGTAGATTCTGATTCTAGCTCCTAGACTTCTATTCAAGTGTCTTTCATTTAACAGATGCGCCCGACTTGGATGGTGGCTGCCAAGGCCAACACCAGTGAGGACGTCGTCCCGGAGTTTGTCGGGGACCTCATCCCATTTGACAAGGCGTGTGCCACTATGAGGGCGTCCCCGTGGACGGCAGGAGGTAATGTATCCTATTACCTTGTTCGTCTCGGATCGATTTGTCTCCTCTCTGTGTAGCTGAATGTTGAACTGAAAGCTTGATTTGGTCAGGTGGAGGGTGGCTTTGTGCAGGATGGGGAGGTGGGAGAAGAAGAACTCTGAAGGCAAATAATCTAACACTGCTGCTCACAATCTGAGGCTTGTTTATTTCTGCACTGAACTGAAGCATGTGTTTATAAGTGTAGCTTGTGTTATACTCTTTACTGAACGCTCTGTGCCATGATCCCATGAGTAACAAGTTTGATTCTTAATCCTATTTGTAATTACACTTTGACTGTACTAAAGCTTGTGTCTGATTGTAGGCATATGGTACTGAACTATAGTATTGAACTGCACTATAGTAACAAGAGTAGCTTGTTTTAATGCTTGTTGCTGCTGCAAAACTACCCTTCGAGATGAAATTAGTGTGCTGGTGTTTACACTCTAGTAAAGAGATATTAGTAAAGCTGTCGTTGGTGGAATTCTGAATATATACTGATATATGAATTTTACTACTGCTAACACAGAGAGTATTTACTACTGCCAACACAGAGATTTTGTATGCATGCTACCTGATGAGTGCTTTCTTTGTAATATTTCACCTTCATATGCATAGGTTTATTCGGTTTGACTATTGCATGACATGAAATAGATATTTACAGTGTTTTTCTCAACTTGTTTTCACTGTCACTTGATATATACTTGCTTGTACTTGAAGCTGTGGGTTAATGTTGGTGGTTTTGTTCTACTTGGATTTATTGGTACCCATCATCGAGCGAACGGATGCAACATCGGCAAGAAGCTCATGGCTGTGTGCATCTAAAGCACACCATGGACACCATCCTCTTCCTCATCAATGCTAACTCAATCCAGATCATCGTGGACACTATCATCCACAGGTATCTTCCTTGGTTCCCTTTATTCTCTCCTGCCTTTGTGATGTTAGTATGCGTGTGCTGACGAGTATTGTTAGATCTTGCCAGTTGAATGTATGGTCGTGATAGTAGAATGGTATTTTGTTTTAGGCGTAATGTGTTGTAGTGCAGTTTTTTGCACAACCTGCATATGTGCCATGCATATTCATATTGTGTCTCTATTTCTTATATGAACTACTATCTCATTTTAACTAGCTCAACAACAAAAAGCATGGTACTAGCTGAATTTGTGTTATCATTCTAAATACATGTCCTTTTCTTGAATGGTCTGTTCATAATATATTTGCCCCAGTTTTTCTCATTCTTCTCTGATTCATGTAACAGGATGACAGATGAAGCCATGTAGCTGTTTTGTTTGGTCTCAGCCCTTACTATCGCCGTCGAGCGAGTCCGGCGTGTTGTTCATCTGACTATGGTTCCAGCCCTGACTATCGAAGTTTTTGTCCTGTTGAAGTTGCATAGAAATATGAGAGAGTCCAGCGAGTCCAGGAGCTTGTGAAGTAGTACTATATTACACTTGTAGAGCTTGTAAAGTATTGTATTATACATGGCCCTTTGTAATGGCACGGATGGAGCTTGTATTATGTGATCTGGTTGCTCTTGTTTAAGTATTGTGTGTGTTTTTGTCTCTGCCAATCTAAATACTGCTTGAAATATGAAGAATATGAGTCTGATAGATGGGACCCACTTATCTGACAAATGGAAACCTGTTACCAGAACCTAACAATTGGGACACATCTGACTAGTGGACCCACTTGTCTGACTAGTGGACCCTTCTTTTGGGAAAAAAAGAAAAACTAAATTCGTCTAGACAAAAAGGCCACAACCCAACAATAAAAAAGGCTGCAATGTTGGGCTTGGCCCATGAAGCTGATCAAAAATTGATAGAAAAAATACATTAAAAAGGCCGAATTGTTGGGCTAGGCCCATGTAGAAAATCGAATTGGACCGGGCTGAATCTTGTGCCACGTCAGATTGCCACGCTGGATGCCTACGTGGCCTGGGGAGGTTGCTAGTGACCAAAACGCCACAGTAGACGTATTTTGGTCATAAACATCTTCGACCATTCCAGAAGAAAGGTCGCTATAGTCAGTTTATGCCGGCCAGCTTTTGACCTTATGTTTTTGGTCACAAAAAGGTCACAAATGGAAATTTTTGACCATTCAGGGACCAATAGTGGTGGTCACAAGTTGATATATTTCTTGTAGTGTTGTCTCATACGCTTCACCTTTTTAATATCTTTCGTAAGTATGATGGAAAGGAAAATTGTGCTCAAGTGCTAGAAGAAGAAATCTATAAAATGTTTGGCACTAAATCTTTGAATGATGAGCATGATTGCAATGTTGTTAGTATGAAATTATTGAATATCCATGATGCTAATGATATGCAAAGCCACAAGCTTGGGGAAGCTATGTTTGATGAAGATGATATATTTTGTCCCCCAAGTTTTGATGAGCAAATTTATTATGATGAAAGCATGCCTCCTATCTATGATGATTATTGTGATGACACGTATGCTTTAAAGAATAATGATAACAATGAAACTTGTCATCTTGATTTCAATTTTCAATCCCATGATAGTTATTTCGTTGAGTTTGCTCCCACTACTATTGATGAGAAGAATTTTGCTTATGTGGAGAGTAGTAAATTTTGCATGCTTGTAGACCATGAAAAGAATTCTCTAGGTGCTGGTTATATTGTTTAATTCATTCATGATGCTACTGAAAATTATTATGAGGGAGGAACACATGCTTGTAGGAATTGCAATAATATCAAGTTTCCTGTCTATGTGCTTAAAGTTTTGAAGTTGTGCTTGTTTTGCCCTCCTATCCTAGTTGATTATTGTTCCCACAAGTTGTTTGCTCACAAAATCCCTATGCATAGGAATTGGTTTAGACTTAAATGTGCTAGTCATATTCTTCATGATGCTCTCTTTATATTACAATTCTTATCCTTTATGTGAGCATCATTGAAATCATCATGCCTAGCTAGGGGCGTTAAACGATAGCGCTTGTTGGGAGGCAACCCAATTTTATTTTTGTTCCTTGCTTTTTGTTTCTGTTTAGTAATAAATAATTAATCTAGCCTCTGTTTAGATGTGGTTTTATGCTTTTAATTAGTGTTTGTGCCAAGTAGAACCGTTGGGAAGACTTGGGGAAAGTCTTGTTGATCTTGCTGTAAAAAACAGAAACTTTAGCACTCACGAGAATTGCTGCCATTTTTATTTGGAGAGTGATATTTAGTTAATTATTTTTGAAGATGATTAATAGATAAATTCCTCACGTCCAGCAATTTATTTGAGAATTTTATGAGTTACAGAAGTATACGTTTGATCCATATTACTACAGACTGTTCTGTTTTTGACAGATTCTGTTTTCTATGTGTTGTTTATTTATTTTGATGAATCTATGGCTAGTAAAATAGTTTATAAACCATAGATAAGTTGGAATACAGTATGTTTAACACTAATATAAATAAATAATGAGTTCATTACAGTACCTTGAAGTGGTGATTTATTTTCTTATACTAACGGAGCTCACGAGTTTTCTACTTTAAGTTTTGTGTTGTGAAGTTTTCAAGTTTTGTGTAAGGATTCGATGGACTATGGAATAAGGAGTGGCAAGAGCCTAAGCTTGAGGATGCCCAAGGCACCCCAAGGTAATATTCAAGGATAGCCAAAATCCTAAGCTTGGGGATGCCCCGGAAGGCATCCCCTCTTTCGTCTTCGTTCATCGGTAACTTTACTTGGAGGTATATTTTTATTTACCACATGATATGTGTTTTGCTTGGAGCGTCAATTTATTTTGTTAAGATTTGCTTGCTGTTATTTAGAACAATGTTTCGCATCTTTTATTTCAATAAAAATGGCATTGATAGCCTTTACTATGCCTATTTTAGAAGTCCACATGTTGCTGTTTGAAAACAGAAAGTTTACAGCTGTTGAAATAATTCCCTAGAAAAGTCAGAATGTGATAAAATGTTGAAACATTTTGCATATTAAGCTCTGATAAATTTAATATAGTGGTAATTTTCTTTCATAATTTTTGGAGCTAGGTAAGTATGGATGTTGCTGTATTCTTTACAGACTGTCCTGTTTAGGCAGATTGCTGTTATGTTCGCATTGTTTGCATATGTTTGCTTCTTTAATGATTCTATTTGAGGATAGGACTATTAAATATGCAGAGGCATTTAGTATGAAATTTTTAATAATAATTTTAGTGATTTGCTACAGTAGCATATGATAAGGTTTTTGCAATGTGTTATACTAACTTATCTCACAAGTACTTGTTGAGTTTTGTGTGGATGAAGCTTTTGAGATTTAGGGAGACCGTGATATGAGAGGAATTAAGGAGACACAAAAGCTCAATCTTGGGGATTCCCAAGGCATCCCAAGATAATATTTCAATAATTCTCAAGTGTCTAAGCTTGGGGATGCCCCGGTTGGCATCCCACCTTTCTTCTTCAACAACTATCGGTTAGTATCGGTTGATCCTAAGTTTTTGCTTCTTCACATGATGTTTGCTATTCTTAGATATCATTTTATTTTGCTTTGCTTGCTTTTTGAATAAATTATCAAGATCTTAAATTATTAAATGAGAGAGAGTCTTCACATAGTTGCATAATTATTCGACTACTCATTGATCTTCACTTATATCTTTCGGAGTAGTTTGTCATTTGCTCTAGTGCTTCACTTATATCTTTTAGAGCATGGTGGTAGTTTTTATTTTGAAGAAATAGATGAACTCTCATGCTTCACTTAGATTATTTTGAGAGTCTTAAATAGCATGGTAATTTGCTTAAAATCCTAATATGCTAGGTATCCAAGATTAGTAAAATTTCCTCATGAGTGTTTTGAATACTAAGAGAAGTTTGATGCTTGATGATTGTTTTGAGATATGGAGGTAATAATATCAAAGTCGTGTTAGTTGAGTTGTTGTGAATTTGAGAAATACTTGTGTTGAAGTTTGCAAGTCCCGTAGCATGCACATATGGTAAACGTTATGTAACAAATTTGAAACATGAGGTGTTATTTGATTGTCTTACTTATGAGTGGCGGTCGGGGACGAGCGATGGTCTTTTCCTACCAATCTATCCCCCCTAGGAGCATGCGCGCAGTATCGAGGTTTTTGATGACTTGTAGATTTTTGCAATAAGTATGTGAGTTCTTTATGACTAATTTTGAGTCCATGGATTATACGCACTCTCACCCTTCCATCCTTGCTAGCCTCTTCGGTACCATGCATTGCCCTTTCTCACATTGAGAGTTGGCACAAACTTCGCCGGTGCATCCAAACCCCGTGATATGATACACTCTTTCACACATAAACCTCCTTATATCTTCCTCAAAACAGCCACCATACCTACCTATTATGGCATTTCCATAGCCATTCCGAGATATATTGCCATGCAACTTTCCACCATTCCGTTTATCATGACACATTCATCATTGTCATATTGCTTTGCATGATCATGTAGTTGACATCGTATTTGTGGCAAAGCCACCATTCATAATTGTTTCATACATGTCACTCATGAGTCATTGCATATCCCGGTACACCACCGGAGGCATTCATATAGAGTCATCTTTTGTTCTAGTATCGAGTTGTAATCATTGAGTTGTAAATAAATAGAAGTGTGATGATCATCATTTTCTAGAGCATTGTCCCAAGTGAGGAATAAAAAAAAGAGAAAGGCCATAAAAAAAGAGAAGGCCCAAAAAAAGAAGAAGAGAAAGGCCATAAAAAAGGAGAAGGCCCCAAAAAATGAAAATGAGAGAAAAAGAGAGAAGGGACAATGCTACTATCCTTTGCCACACTTGTGCTTCAAAGTAGCACCATGATCTTCATGATAGAGAGTCTCTTGTTTTGTCACTTTCATATACTAGTGGGAATTTTTCATTGTAGAACTTGGTTTGTATATTCCAACAATGGGCCTCCTCAAGTGCCCTAGGTCTTCATGAGCAAGCAAGTTGGATGCACACCCACTTAGTTTCTTTTGTTGAGCTTTCATACATTTATAGCTCTAGTGCACCCGTGCATGGCAATCCCTACTCCTTGCATTAACATCAATCGATGGGCATCTCCATAGCTCATTGATTAGCCTCGTTGATGTGAGACTTTCTCCTTTTTTGTCTTCTCCACATAACCCCCTCATTATTCTATTCCACCCATAGTGCTATATCCATGGCTCGCACTCATATATTGCATGAAAGTTTATAGGTTTGAGATTACTAAAGTATGAAACAATTGCTTGGCTTGTCATCGGGGTTGTGCATGATGAGAGCATTCTTGTGTGACGAAAATCAAACATGACTAAACCATATGATTTTGTAGGGATGAACTTTCTTTGGCCATGTTATTTTGAGAAGACATGATTGCTTAGTTAGTATGCTTGAAGTATTATTATTGTTATGTCAATATGAACTTTTGTCTTGGATCTTTCGGATCTGAATATTCATGCCACAATTAAGAAGAATTACACTGAAATTATGCCAAGTAGCACTCCACATCAAAAATTCTGTTTTTATCATTTACCTACTCGAGGACGAGCAAGAATTACGCTTGGGGATGCTGATACGTCTCCAACGTATCTATAATTTTTGATTGCTCCATGCTATATTATCTTCTGTTTTGGATGTTTATGGGCTTTATTATACACTTCTATATCATTTTTGGGACTAACCTATTAACCCAGAGCCCAGTGCCAGTTTCTATTTTGACCTTGTTTTAGGGTTTCGAAGAAAAGGAAAAGCAAACGGAGTCCACTTGACCTGAAACTTCACGGAACCCATTTTTGGAAGGAAAGAAGCCCAGAAGACTTGAAGTGCATGTAAGGGAAGCTTTGAGGAGGCCACGAGGTAGGGGGGCATGCCCACCCCCTGGGCGCGCCCTCCACCCTCGTGGGCCCCTCGTGGCCCCCCTGACGTACTTCTTCTGCCTATATATCTCCATATACCCTAAAAACATCAGAGAGCACAATAGATCGGGAGTTCCGCCGCCAGAAGCCTCCTAGCCACCGAAAGCCAATCTAGACCCGTTCCGGCACCCTGCCGAAGGGGGCAATCCCTCTCCGGTGGCCATCTTCATCATCCCGGTGCTCTCCATGATGAGGAGGGAGTAGTTCTCCCTCCGGGCTGAGGGTATGTACCAGTAGCTATATGTTTGATCTCTCTCTCTCGTGTTCTTGTGGTGATACGATCTTGATGTATCGCGAGCTTTGCTATTATATTTGGATCCTATGATGTTTCTTCCCCCCTCTACTCTCTTGTAATGGATTGAGTTTCCCCTTTGAAGTTATCTTATCGGATTGAGTCCTTAAAGATTTGAGAACACTTGATGTATGTCTTGCGTGCGTATCTGTGGTGACAATGGGATACCACGTGATTCACTCGATGTATGTTTTGGTGATCAACTTGCGGGTTCCGCCCATGAACCTATGCATAGGGGTTGGCACACGTTTTCGTCGTGATTCTCCGATAGAAACTTTGGGGCACTCTTTGAGGTTCTATGTGTTGGTTGAATAGATGAATCTGAGATTGTGTGATGCATATCGTATAATCATACCCATGGACACTTGAGGTGACATTGGAGTATCTAGGTGACATTAGGGTTTTGGTTGATTTGTGTCTTAAAGTGTTATTCTAGTACGAACTCTAGGGCTGTTTGTGACACCTATAGGAATAGCCCAACGGATTGATCGGAAAGAATAACTTTGAGGTGGTTTCGTACCCTACCATAATCTCTTCGTTCGTTCTCCGCTATTAGTGACTTTGGAGTGACTCTTTGTTGCATGTTGAGGGATAGTTATGTGATCCAATTATGTTATTATTGTTGAGGGAACTTGCACTAGTGAAAGTATGAACCCTAGGCCTTGTTTCAACGCATTGCAATACCGTTTACGCTCACTTTTATCATTAGTTACCTTGCTATTTTTATATTTTTCAGATTACAAAAACTATTATGTACCATCCATATACCACTTGTATCACCATCTCTTCGCCGAACTAGTGCACCTATACAATTTACCATTGTATTGGATGTGTTGGGGACACAAGAGACTCTTTGTTATTTGGTTGCAGGGTTGCTTGAGAGAGACCATCTTCATCCTACGCCTCCTACGGATTGATAAACCTTAGGTCACCCACTTGAGGGAAATTTGCTACTGTCCTACAAACCTCTACACTTGGAGGCCCAACAACATCTACAAGAAGAAGGTTGTGTAGTAGACATCAGTCAGTCCGACTAATTATCCAAATGACTATTCTTATGATAACCTAGATGGTGATATTACTAATTATTTTGTGATAAATGATGATTTATGAAATAAGAACATGCAAGCAAATATATGATAAGTATACTTAGTTTAAAGGTTAAACTGAGATCTATATCTGGTACTCATCTCATTGGCTGGCTATATAGCTATATGGGTATTCATATAAGTATGTATGTGCGGCCGGTCGATGTACATATTCTAATATGTAGTCTATGTATGCATTAGTGCTTTACTGGGGCTACTTACCCGCGTGCGTATGAACACACATGCATATCAATAGTTAGTGGTAAGTGAAGCATGGCCTCTGTATGAACATGCATGCATGCAACGACACACACACTTGCACACACGGTTGTCTACTGCCACTATGGCTGGCGGTAAGCTATAACTAGCTACCGCCATCGCTTATGGCGGTAGGGTTTGCGCAGTCAGCAAATGTCCGTTTAAACGTTGATGAAAGCCTACCGTCATTGATTTTGGCGGTAGGCAATGTAAACCTACCGCCAAAGACAATGGCGGTAGAAAAAGGGCCAGATTCGAAAAAAGATTTCAAAACAGGGTCAAATCATGCTAAAGTTTGATAAAAAGGTCAAAATAGTAAATTTGGCAAAGCTACGAATAGCGACACTAAGAGCAAGTACAATAATCTTAGTAGGCTATAAGGATTAAAGTATTGTTTTCCTACTGACATGGAGGAGAGAGAAAAGGAGTCGGCTACAGAATAAAAGCCAACTGCAACACACGCTCCTAGGTACTATGTTAGAGTGAGAGGTGGGTCATGTATTAATGAAGTAGTACAATTTTATATGTATCTATTGTACTTGCCGGCTATAAGAGTGGCTATTGATGATGTGGCAAGATCATATAGCCGACAATTGGCTATACTATCAAACTAGAAAAAAATGGGAGTACCTCAGAAAGTGTGGCAATTAGACATTTTTCTCAGACGACACATAATTAAACTAGAAAAAAGATTACTGAGTATTATGATATGATATTCTGCCATATTAAATGATACTCCCTTAATATAAGTTGGTTGAAATTTGGGGTGGGCTCCTTCGTATCCTATATGGGAGAGGGCGAATAGGTTTTTAGGGAGCGACTACGCCGACTGCTTGCCTTTGGTCGGCTACTTCCTCTTCTTCCATGTCCGCTGCATCGTCACCATATCTGTCGACGCCGAGAGAGCCGCTGTCGAGAAGGATGTCGCTGACCAAAAGACGGCCGAGGAGGCCGCCGCCACTAGTGCTGCTACAACCAACTGGCCAACCGAAGGGTATAACATGTTTATCCCACTCTTGTTTTTTCTGTCTTGTCCGTTCTAGCTATGTGCATAGATGTTTCTACTATATGTGTATTACACGCTTATTTAGATCGCAATTAATATGTTATTAACTCTGTCAGTGCCATATTCATGATTATTTCCTGGATTAAATTAATCAAAAAATTGACTATTTACTCAGCAATAAAAAAAAATCTAATTTGTGTAGGCATTTTTGGCTAGTGGCTTTGCTGCTCCACTGAAACTGGATAAGTTTACCGGTACATACTTTAAGCATTGGCAGACCAAAACCACCTTATGACTCACGGTTATGAACGTGTTTTGGATCACCGGTGTCACTTCCACGGGAACGATTGCTCCTGAACAGGAAAAGACATTCAAGGAAGCCACTGTCGTGTTTCTTTGAACAATTCTGAGCGTGATCGGAGATAAGTTGGTTGACGCATATTTACATGTGCGGGTTGCCAAGGACTTGCGGGAGGCACTCGAATCTAAGTTCGATGCCACCGATGTTGGGAGCGAGATGTATTTTATAGAGCAGTTCCACAATTACAAAATGGTCGAGAATTGGAACAGCCTCATGAGATAGTATGCATCACTAAGGGGCTTGAGCTTCTTAAGTGCGATTTACCGGGCAAGTTTGTCGTGCGATGTATAATCGCTAAGGTCCCTAACTCATGGAGAAACTTTGCTACCACTCTGAAACATCAGATGTGTGAATTCTTAATAAAGGATGTCATTGGCCATGTGAGTGTTGAGCAGAATTCGAGGGCAAATGACTCGCACGTAAAAGGGGCCGATGGAACTTCTGTCGCCAACATGGAGCACCATAGGAACTTCAATTCTCACAAGACCAAGAGAAATAACGATGTCTAACAGAATACGGACTTCAAGAATAAGGGTAAGAAGACCTTCAAGAAGAACAAGAAGGAAGATGGTTTCTTCACTTGTGCTTCGGAGGAACATTGGACCAACAAGTGCCCAAATAAGTATAAGAAGCCAGGGCAGGACTCCTAGTCAGCCAACATGATTGTGGGCAACAATGAGAATGCTCCATTTGGGTACGGTAATTTATTTACTGTATTTCAGTGTTTCAGTCCACCGATTGGTGGGTGGACACAAGTGCAAGTGTTCATGTGTGTGCTGACATTTCATTGTTTTCTTCTTACCAGGTCACAGCCACAGGTCCGTATTGATTGGGAATGGCACAAGTGCTTCTGTTCATGGTGTTGGCATAGTCGATTTGAAGTTTACTTCGGGAAGGATTGTTCAGTTGAAGAACGCGCAGCATGTCCCCGCCATCAAGAACCCTCTTTAGTGGCTCCCGTCTATGTAGGGAAGGGTTTAAATTGGTCTTCGAATCTAATAAATTAGTTGCAAAATATGGACTCTTTGTTGGAAAAGGCTATGAGTGCGGAGGGATGTTCTGCCTTTCCCTCACAGATTTTTGTAATAAAGTTGTGAACAATATTCATTCGAGTGTTAATGAATCTAAAGTTTGGCATTCATGTCTTTTTCACATTAGTTTTGGTGTTATGACACGGATAGATAAGTTGAATTTAATCCCGAGTTTCACTTTAGCCAAAGGTTCTAAGTGTCTTTCGTGTGTGCAAGCTAAGCAACCTCGCAAAGCCTCACAAGGTTGCGGAGGAGAGACACTCAGCGGCATTAGAACTCATACATTTTGATCTTTGTGAGATGAATGGTGTGTTGACTAAAGCTGGAAATAAATATTTCATGACATTGATAGATGATTCCACTAGATATTGTTATGTATATCTGTTAAATACTAAAGATGGGGCTCTACACTACTTTCAAATCTGTAAGGAAGAAGTTGAGAATCAACTTGAAAACAAAATTAAACGAGTCTGGTCAGATCGTGGTGGAGAGTACTTCTCGAGTGAGTTTGATTCCTTTTGTGTGGAACACAACATTATTCATGAGAGGACGCCTCCCTATTCACCCTAGTCAAACAGGGTTGCCGAGCGGAAAACCATACTCTAATTGATTTGGTTAATGCCATGTTAGATACATCAGGTTTATCCAAGGCATTATGGGGGAGGCTATATTGACATCATGTCATGTCCTGAATAAAGTTATGACAAAGGACGATGAGATCACTCCCTATGAGAAATGAGCGAAGAGAAGGACAACACTCTCATACATGCGTACTTGGAGCTGTTTAGCGAAAGTCAATGTGCCAATCCCCAAAAAGCGTAAGCTTGGACCAAAGACCATGGACTGCGTTAATTTAGGCTATTCTAAGAATAGCATTTGTTATAGACTTCTAGTAGTGAAATCTGAGGTACCTGACCAGAAGGTCGGTACAATTATGGGGTCTAAGGATGCTACATTCTTCGAGGATATTTTTCCTATGAGAGATATGCAAAGCACTTCTAGATAGGAATCTGAGGAGACTCCTGAGCATGCCATTCCTATGGAATATTATGAACAAATACATGATGAAAATCCTCAGGAGGATGACGAGGAAACCCTTTGTAGGGGCAAGAGACAAAGGACTACTAAGACCTTTGGTGATGATTTCCTCATGTACCTAATGGATGATACTCCCACTTCTATTTTAGAAGTGTGTGCCTCTCCAGAAGCTGATTATTGTATGCGGTCCGTAGAGAGATGGATTCCATCATGGCTAACAGGACATGGGAAATTACTGAATGCCCCTATGGCTGCAAACCATTGGGATGTAATTGGGTGTTCAAAAAGAAGCTTAGGCCCGACGGTACGATTGAGAAGTACAAGGTTGGTCGTGTGGCCAAGTGTCATGCCTAGAAAGAAGAGGAATATTTCTTTGATACTTATTCACCTGTGGCCAGACTGACCACCATTCAAGTGTTACTCTCATTGGCGGCCTCGCATGGTCTTCTCGTCCACTAGAAGGATGTTAAGATGACTTTCCTAAATAAAGAGTTAGACAAGGAAATCTACATGCAACAGCCAGATGGCTTTATGATAGATGGTCAGGAAGGAAAGGTGTGTAGGTTGCCGGAATCTTTATATGGCTTAAGACAAGCACCTAAGAAATGTAATGAGAAGTTTAATACTACTCTGACATCTGTTGGCTTTGTTGTTAATGAATTTGACAAATGTGTATACTATCATCATGGTGGGTGCGAAGGAGTTATACTGTGTTGTATGTTGATGACATACTGATATTTGGAACCAACCTCAAAGTGATTGAGGATGTAAGTCATTTTTATCTCAGAACTTTGAGATGAAGGACCTTGGGGTGGCTGATGTTATCTTGAACATCAAGCTATTGAGAAGTGATGAGGGTGGGATCACACTTATGCAATCCCATTATGTTGAGAAGGTGTTGAGTCGTTTTGGATATTCGGACTACGAACCATCTCAAACACCATATGATCCTAGTGTGTTGATTTCAAAGTTCGAAGGCACGACTAAGGATCAATTGAGATACTCTCAAATCATTGGTTCACTCATGTATCTAGTGAGCGCAACGAGGCCTAATATCGTGTTTGCTGTGAGCAAACTGAGCTTGTTTGTTTCCAAACTGGGTGGTGTACATTGGCATGCTATTTAAAGAATTATGCGTTATCTGAAAGGTACTATCAGTACAAAAAAAGACACATCCATGACATTTTGGGTCGAACGATTTTTTTCCTGTCATGCTTATGACACTTCTGTGACGATAATTGTGATAAAACCCGGTATCATCATAGATGTGGTGGGCTCCTACTTCTATGACAAAAAATCATGACAGAAAATGGGCTTTTCGTCCTGGGCGGGCCGAAGACGCAGCTGCATGACATTCTTTGGGCCGTCCATGATGAAAAAACTGTGGTAGAAGCGAGGGTGAGGATAATATCGGGGAGTTCGCGGTTACGGTGGGTGGTCGGGGGCCGAGCGATGCATGTTTCTCTCGTACACATACACGCGGGGGTGCGAGGCATTGGGCTCTAACTAAACCCAAGCGAGGCGTTCGCCTACTAAACCCGAGCGATTGCACTGCAGGCTACACGTTACTGAACCCGAGCGACCGATCGATGGCTGTTAACCGAACCCGATCGAGCGATTTCTTTGCTACTGCTGCTAACTGAAGCCGATCGATACTGCCTCTGGATGAATAGTGAGTGTTGTTGGGGGGGGGGTGGATGAACAGTTCTCGGTGGGGGGTTGGATGAACAGGACCTCATGGTAGTACAGGCTGTTGCCACTGGATGAACAGGACCCCGATCGAGCCGGTTGGGGTTGGATGAACAGGACCCCGATCGAGCCGGTTGGGGTTGGATGAACAGGACCCCGTGGAGGGCTGGATGAACAGGACCTCATGGAGGCTGGTTGAACAGTAGCCAGTTGAGGGCTGGATGAACAGTAGCCCGTGGAGGGGTGGTTGAACAGGACCCCGTGGAGAGGGCTGGTTGAACAGTAGCCGATGGAGGAGCGGTGGAGGCTGCAAGAATAGGAGCCCGTGGATGAACAATGGCAGGTGGAGTCTAGAGGAGGTCGACGGTGGATGAACAGTCGTCCGTGGAGGCTGGAGGAGGTCGACGGTGGAGATGAACAGTATCCCGTGGAGTCCCGTTTTGCGGTACGCCACACCCCTCCCGATGAACAGGACCCCCGTTTCGACCGTAGCGCTCCAACACAAGTCCGTTTCCTCCGTTTTGCGGTACGCCACTGTTGGGTAACGTAGTAATTTCAAAAAAATTCCTACGCACACGCAAGATCATGGTGATGCATGGCAACGAGAGGGGAGAGTGTTGTCCATGTACCCTCGTAGACCGAAAGCGGAAGCATTAGCACAACGTGGTTGATGTAGTCATACGTCTTCACGATCCGACCGATCCAAGTACTGAACGCATGACACCTCCGAGTTCAGCACATGTTCAGCTCGATGACGTCCCGCGAACTCCAATCCAGTAGAGCTTCACGGGAGAGTTCCGTCAGCACGACGGCATGATGATGATGATGATGTTCTACCGTCGCAGGGCTTCGCCTAAGCACCGCTACGATATGATCGAGGTGGATTATGGTGGAAGGGGGCACCGCACACGGCTAAGAGATCAAGAGATCAATTGTTGTGTCTTTGGGGTGCCCCCTGCCCTCGTATATAAAGGAGTGGAGGAGGGGGAGGGCCGGCCCTCTCCATGGAGCGCCCTAGGGGAGTCCTACTCCCACCGGGAGTAGGATTCCCCCTTTCCTAGTAGAACTAGGAGCCCTTCCAAGTAGTAGGAGTAGGAGGGAAGGAAAGGGAAGGGAAAAGGAGAAGGAAGGAAGGGGGCGCCCCCCCTCCCTAGTCCAATTCGGACCAGCCCATGGGGAAGGGTGCGGCCACCCTTTGAGGCCTTTCTCTCCTTTCCTGTATGGCCCATTAAGGCCCAATAAGAATTCCCGTAACTCCCCGGTACTCCCGAAAATACCCGAATCACTCGGAACCTTTCCGATGTCCGAATATAGTCGTCCAATATATCGATCTTTACGTCTCGACCATTTCGAGACTCCTCGTCATGTCCCCGATCTCATCCGGGACTCCGAACTATTTCGGTACATCAAAACACATAAACTCATAATATAACCGTCATCGAACTTTAAGCGTGCGGACCCTACGGGTTCGAGAACTATGTAGACATGACCGAGACACGTCTCCGGTCAATAACCAATAGCGGAACCTGGATGCTCATATTGGCTCCTACATATTCTACGAAGATCTTTATCGGTCAGACCGCATAACAACATACGTTGTTCCCTTTGTAATCGGTATGTTACTTGCCCGAGATTCGATCGTCGGTATCTCAATACCTAGTTCAATATAGTTACTGGCAAGTCTCTTTAATCGTTCCGTAATACATCATCCCGCAACTAACTCATTAGTTGCAATTCTTGCAAGGCTTAAGTGATGTGCATTACCGAGAGGGCCCAGAGATACCTCTCCGACAATCGGAGTGAAAAATCCTAATATCGAAATACGCCAACCCAACATGTACCTTTGGAGACACCTGTAGAGCTCCTTTATAATCACCCAGTTACGTTGTGACGTTTGGTAGCACACAAAGTGTTCCTCCGGTAAACGGGAGTTGCATAATCTCATAGTCATAGGAACATGTATAAGTCATGAAGAATGCAATAGCAACAAACTAAACGATCAAGTGCTATGCTAACGGAATGGGTCAAGTCAATCAGATCATTCTCCTAATGATGTGATCCCGTTAATCAAATGACAACTCATGTCTATGGTTAGGAAACATAACCATCTTGATCAACGAGCTAGTCAAGTAGAGGCATACTAGTGACACTCTGTTTGTCTATGTATTCACACATGTATTATGTTTCCGGTTAATACAATTCTAGCATGAATAATAAACATTTATCATGATATAAGGAAATAAACAATAACTTTATTATTGCCTCTATAGTATATTTCCTTCAGTCTCCCACTTGCACTAGAGTCAATAATCTAGTTCACATCGCCATGTGATTTAATACCAGTAGTTCACATCACCATGTGATTAACACCCATAGTTCACATCGACATGTGACCAACACCCAAAGGGTTTACTAGAGTCAATAATCTAGTTCACATCGCTATGTGATTAACACCCAAAGAGTACTAAGGTGTGATCATGTTTTGCTTGTGAGAGAAGTTTAGTCAACAGGTCTGCCACATTTATATCCGTAAGTATTTTGCAAATTCCTATGTCAACAATACTCTGCACGGAGCTACTCTAGCTAATTGCTCCCACTTTCAATATGTATCCAGATTGAGATTTAGAGTCATCTGGATCAATGTCAAAATTTGCATCGATGTAACCCTTTACGACGAACCTTTTTGTCACCTCCATAATTGAGAAACATATCCTTATTCCACTAAGGATAATTTTGACCGCTGTGTAGTGATCTACTCCTATATCATTATTGTACTCCCTTGCCAAACTCAGGGTAGGGTATACAATAGGTCTGGTACACAGCATGGCATACTTTATAGAACCTATGGCTGAGGCATAGGGAATGACTTTCATTTTCTCTCTATCTTCTGCCATGGTCGGGTTTTTAGTCTTACTCAACTTCACACCTTGTAACACATGCAAGAACTCCTTCTTTGACTGTTCCATTTTGAACTACTTCAAAATCTTGTCAAGGTATGTACTCATTGAAAAACTTATCAAGTGTCTTGATCTATCTCTATAGATCTTGATGCTCAATATGTAAGCAGCTTCACCGAGGTCTTTCTTTGAAAAACTCCTTTCAAACATTCCTTTATGCTTTGCAGAATAATTCTACATTATCTCCGATCAACAATATGTCATTCACATATACTTATCAGAAATGTTGTAGTGCTCCCACTCACTTTCTTGTAAATACAAGCTTCACCGCAAGTCTGTATAAAACTATATGCTTTGATCAACTTATCAAAGCGTATATTCCAACTCCGAGATGCTTGCACCAGTCCATAGATGGATCGCTGGAGCTTGCATATTTTGTTAGTACCTTTAGGATTGACAAAACCTTCTGGTTGCATCATATACAAATCTTCTTTAATAAATCCATTAAGGAATGCAGTTTTGTTTATCCATTTTCCAGATTTCATAAAATGCGGCAATTGCTAACATGATTCGGACAGACTTAAGCATAGATACGAGTGAGAAACTCTCATCGTAGTCAACACCTTGAACTTGTCGAAAACCTTTTTGCGACAATTCTAGCTTTGTAGATAGTAACACTAATATCAGCGTCCGTCTTCCTCTTGAAGATCCATTTAATCTCAATGTCTCGCCGATCATTGGCCAAGTCAATCAAAGTCCATACTTTGTTCTCATACATGGATCTCATCTCAGATTTCATGGCCTCAAGCCATTTCGCAGAATCTGGGCTCATCATCGCTTCCTCATAGTTTGTAGGCTCGTCATGGTCAAGTAACATGACCTCTAGAACAGGATTACCATACCACTCTGGTGCGAATCTCACTCTGGTTTACCTACGAGGTTCGGTAGTAACTTGATCTGAAGTTACATGATCATCATCATTAGCTTTCTCACTAATTGGTGTAGTAGTCACAGGAACATATTTCTGTGATGAACTACTTTCCAATAAGGGAGCAGGTACAGTTACCTCATCAAGTTCTACTTTTCACCCACTCACTTCTTTCGAGAGAAACTCCTTCTCTAGAAAGGATCCATTTTCAGCAATGAATATCTTGCCTTCGGATCTGTGATAGAAGGTGTACCCAACATTTTCTTTTGGGTATCCTATGAAGACGCACTTCTCCGATTTGGGTTTGAGCTTATCAGGTTGAAACTTTTTCACATAAGCATTGCAACCTCAAACTTTAAGAAACGACAGCTTAGGTTTCTTGCCAAACCATAGTTCATACGGTGTCATCTCAACGGATTTAGATGGTGCCCTATTTAACGTGAATGTAGCTGTCTCTAATGCATAACCTCAAAACTATAGTGGTTAATCGGTAAGAAACATCATAGATTGCACTATATCCAATAATAGTACGGTTATGACGTTCGGACACACCATTATGCTGTGGTGTTCTAGGTGGCACGATTTTGTGAAACTATGCCACATTGTTTTAATTGAAGACCAAACTCGTAACTCAAATATTTGTCTCTGCGATCAGATCGTAGAAACTTTATTTTCTTGTCACGATGATTTTCCACTTCACTCTGAAGTTTTGAACTTTTCAAATGTTTCAGACTTATGTTTCATCAAGTAGATATACCCATATCTGCTCAAATCATCTGTGAAGGTCAGAAAATAACGATACCCGCCGCGAGCCTCAACATTCATCGGACTGCATACATCAGTATGTATTATTTCCAATAAGTCAGTTGCTTTCTCCATTGTTCCGGAGAACGGAGTCTTAGTCATCTTTCCCATGAGGCACGGTTCGCAAGCATCAACTGATTCATAATCAAGTGATTCCAAAAGCCCATCAGCATGGATTTTCTTCATGCGCTTTACACCAATATGACCTAAACGGCAGTGCCACAAATAAGTTGCACTATCATTATTAACTTTGCATCTTTTGGCTTCAATATTATGAGAATGTGTATCACCACAATCGAGATCCAACAAGCCATTTTCATTGGGTGTATGACTATAGAAGGTTTTATTCATGTAAACAGAACAACAATTTATTGTCTTACTTAAATGAATAACCATATTGCAATAAACATGATCAAATCATATTCATGCTCAACGCAAACACCAAATAACACTTATTTAGGTTCAACACTAATCCCGAAAGTATAGGGAGTGTGCGATGATGATCATATCAATCTTGGAACCACTTCCAACACACATCATCACTTCACCCTTAACTAGTCTCTGTTCATTCTGCAACTCCCATTTCAAGTTACTACTCTTAACAACTGAACCAGTATCAAAAACCGAGGGGTTGCTACGAACACTAGTAAAATACACATCAATAATCTGTATATCAAATATACCTTTGTTCACTTTGCCATCCTTCTTATACGCCAAATACTTGGGGTTGTTCTGCTTCCAATGACCAGTCCCTTACAGTAGAAGCACTCAGTTTCAGGCTTCGGTCCAGACTTGGGATTTTCTCTTGAGCAGCAACTTGATTGCCGTTCTTCTTGAAGTTCCCCTTTCTTCCCATTGTCCCTTTACTTGAAACTAGTGGTTTTGTTTACCATCAACACCTGATGCTTTTCTTGATTTCTACCTTCGTCGATTTAAGCATCGCGAAGAGCTTGGGAATCGTTTCCGTTATCCCTTGCATATTATAGTTCATCACGAAGTTCTACTAACTTGGTGATGGTGACTAGAGAATTCTGTCAATCACTATTTTATCTGGAAGATTAACTCCCACTTGATTCAAGCGATTGTCGTACCCAGACAATCTGAGCACATGCTCACTGCTTGAGCTATTCTCCTCCATCTTTTAGCTATAGAACTTGTTGGAGACTTCATATCTCCCAACTCGGGTATTTGCTTGAAATATTAACTTCAACTCCTGGAACATCCATATGATCCATGACGTTCAAAACGTCTTTGAAGTACCGATTCTAAGCTGTTAAGCATGGTGCACTAAACTATCAAGTAGTCATCATATTGAGCTAGCCAAACGTTCATGACGTCTACATCTGCTCCTGCAATAGGTCTGTCACCTAGCGGTGCATTAAGGACATAATTCTTCTGTGCAACAATGAGGATAAACCTCAGATCACCGATCCAATCCGCATCATTGCTACTAACATTTTTCAACTTAGTTTTCTCTAGGAACATATCAAAATAAACATATGAAAACAACAACGCGAGCTATTGATCTACAACATAGATATGCTAATACTACCAGGACTAAGTTCATGATAAATTAAAGTTCAATTAATCATATTACTTAAGAACTCCCACTTAGATAGACATCCCTCTAATCATCTAAGTGATCACGTGATCCAGATCAACTAAACCATAACCGATCATCACGTGAAATGGAATAGCTTTCAATGGTGAACATCATTATGTTGATCATATCTACTATATGATTCACGCTCGACCTTTTGGTCTCAGTGTTCCGAGGCCATATCTGCATATGCTAGGCTCGTCAAGTTTAACCTGAGTATTCTGCGTGTGCAAAACTGGCTTGCACCCGTTGTAGATGGACGTAGAGCTTATCACACCCGATCATCACGTGGTGTCTGGGCACGACGAACTTTGGCAATGGTGCATACTCAGGGAGAACACTTTTATCTTGAAATTTAGTGAGAGATCATCTTATAATGCTACCGTCAAACAAAGCAAGATAAGATGCATAAAAGATAAACATCACATGCAATCAATATAAGTGATATGATATGGCCATCATCATCTTGTACTTGTGATATCCATATCCAAAGTAACGTCATGATCACCATCGTCACCGGCGCGACACCTTGATCTCCATCGTAGCATCGTTGTCGTCTCGCCAATCTTATGCTTCCACGACTATCGCTACCACTTAGTGATAAAGTAAAGCATTACAGCGCGATTGCATTGCATACAATAAAGCGACAACCATATGGCTCCTGCCAGTTGCCGATAACTCGGTTACAAAACATGATCATCTCATACAATAAAATTTAGCATCATGTCTTGACCATATCACATCACAACATGCCCTGCAAAAACAAGTTAGACGTCCTCTACTTTGTTGTTGCAAGTTTTACGTGGCTGCTACGGGATTAGCAAGAACCGTTCTTACCTACGCATCAAAACCACAACGATAGTTTGTCAAGTTGGTGCTGTTTTAACCTTCACAAGGACCGGGCGTAGCCACACTCGATTCAACTAAAATTGGAGAAACTGACACCCGCTAGTCACCTGTGTGCATAGCACGGCGGTAAAACCAGTCTCGCGTAAGCGTACGCGTAATGTCGGTCCGGGCCGCTTCACCCAACAATACCACCGAACCAAAGTGTGACATGGTGGTAAGCAGTATGACTTATATCGCCCACAACTCACTTGTGTTCAACTCATGCATATTACATCAACGCATAAAACCAAGCTCGGATGCCACTGTTGGGTAACATAGTAATTTCAAAAATTTCCTACGCACACGCAAGATCATGGTGATGCATAGCAATGAGAGGGGAGAGTGTTGTCCACGTACCCTCGTAGACCGAAAGCGGAAGCGTTAGCACAACGCGGTTGATGTAGTCGTACGTCTTCACGATCCGACCGATCCAAGTACCGAACGCACGGCACCTCCGAGTTCAGCACACGTTCAGCTCGATGACGTCCCGCGAACTCCAATCCAGTAGAGCTTCACGGGAGAGTTCCGTTAGCACGACGGCGTGGTGACGATGATGATGTTCTACCGTCGCAGGGCTTTGCCTAAGCACCGCTACGATATGATCGAGGTGGATTATGGTGGAAGGGGGCACCGCACACGGCTAAGAGACCAAGAGATCAATTATTGTGTCTTTGGGGTGCCCCCTGCCCTCGTATATAAAGGAGTGGAGGAGGGGGAGGGCCGGCCCTCTCTATGGCGCGCCCTAGGGGAGTCCTACTCCCACCGGGAGTAGGATTCCCCCTTTCCTAGTAGAACTAGGAGCCCTTCCAAGTAGTAGGAGTAGGAAGGAAGGAAAGGGAAGGGAAAAGGAGAAGGAAGGAAGGGGGCGCCCCCCTCCCTAGTCCAATTCGGACAAGCCCATGGGGAGGGGTGTGGCCACCCTTTGAGGCCTTTCTCTCCTTTCCCGTATGGCCCATTAAGGCCCAATACGAATTCCCGTAACTCCCCGGTACTCCCGAAAATACCCGAATCACTCGGAACCTTTCCGATGTCCGAATATAGTCATCCAATATATCGATCTTTACGTCTCGACCATTTCGAGACTCCTCGTCATGTACCATATCTCATCCGGGACTCCGAACTCCTTTGGTACATCAAAACACATAAACTCGTAATATAACTGTCATCAAACTTTAAGCGTGCGGACCCTACGGGTTCGAGAACTATGTAGACATGACCGAGACACGTCTCCGGTCATTAAACAATAGCGGAACCTGGATGCTCATATTGGCTCCTACATATTCTACGAAGATCTTTATCGGTCAGACCGCATAACAACATACGTTGTTCCCTTTGTCATCGGTATGTTACTTGCCCGAGATTCGATCGTCGGTATCTCAATACCTAGTTCAATCTCGTTACTGGCAAGTCTCTTTACTCGTTCCGTAATACATCATGAAGGAAATATGCCCTAGAGGCAATAATAAAGTTATTATTTATTTCCTTATTTCATGATAAATGTTTATTATTCATGCTAGAATTGTATTAACCGGAAACATAATACATGTGTGAATACATAGACAAACAGAGTGTCACTAGTATGCCTCTACTTGACTAGCTCGTTGATCAAAGATGGTTGTGTTTCCTAGCCATAGATAAAGAGTTGTCATTTGATTAATGGGATCACATCATTAGGAGAATGATGTGATTGACTTGACCCATTACGTTAGCTTAGCACTTGATCGTTTAGTATGTTGCTATTGCTTTCTTCATGACTTATACATGTTCCTATGACTATGAGATTATGCCACTCCCATTTACCGGAGGAACACTTTGTGTGCTACCAAACGTCACAACGTAACTGGGTGATTATAAAGGAGCTCTACAGGTGTCTCCAAAGGTACATGTTGGGTTGGCGTATTTCGATATTAGGATTTTTCACTCCGATTGTCGGAGAGGTATCTTTGGGTCCTCTCGGTAATGCACATTACATAAGCCTTGCAAGCATTGCAACTAATGAGTTAGTTGCGAGATGATGTATTACGGAACGAGTAAAGAGACTTGCCGGTAATGAGATTGAACTAGGTATTGAGATACCGATAATCGAATCTCGGGCAAGTAACATACCGATGATAAAGGGAACAACGTATGTTGTTATGCGGTCTGACTGATAAAGATCTTCGTAGAATATGTAGGAGCCAATATGAGCATCCAGGTTCCTCTATTGGTTATTGACCGGAGACGTGTCTCGGTCATGTCTACATTGTTCTCGAACCCGTAGGGTCCGCACGCTTAAGGTTTTGATGACAGATATATTATGAGTTTATGAGTTTTGATGTACCGAAGGAGTTCGGAGTCCCGGATGAGATCGGGGACATGACGAGGATTCTCGAAATGGTCGAGACATAAAGATTGATATATTGGACAGCTATATTCGGACACCAGAAGTGTTCCGGGGAAGTTTCGGATAAAATCGGAGTACCGGGGGGTTACCGGAACCCCCCGGGGGGTTAATGGGCCTCATGGGCCTAAAGTGGAGAAGAGGAGAGGCAGCCAGGGCAGGCTGCGCGCCCCTCTCCCCCTAGTCCGAATTGGACAAGGAGGGAGGGGCGGCGCCCCCCTTTCCTTCCTCTCTTCTCTCCCTTCCTTCCCCCTCTCCTAGTTGGACAAGGAAAGGGAGGGGAGTCCTACTCCCGGTAGGAGTAGGACTCCTCCTGCGAGCCTCCTACTAGGGTCGGCCGCACCCCTCCTTGGCTCCTTTATATACGGAGACAGGGGGAACCCGTAGACACACAAGTTGATCCTCGTGATCGTTTTCTTAGCCGTGTGCGGTGCCCCCTTCCACCATAATCCTCGATAATATTGTAGTGGTGCTTAGGCGAAGCCCTGCGACGGTAGAACATCAAGATCGTCACCACGCCGTTGTGCTGACGGAACTCTTCCCCGACACTTTGCTGGATCGGAGTCCGGGGATCGTCATCGAGCTGAACGTGTGCTAGAACTCGGAGGTGCCGTAGTTTCGGTGCTTGATCGGTCGGGCCGTGAAGACTTACGACTACATCAACCGCGTTGTTACAACGCTTCCGCTGTCGGTCTACAAGGGTACGTAGATCACACTCTCCCCTCGTTGCTATGCATCACCATGATCTTGCGTGTGCGTAGGAATTTTTTTGAAATTACTATGTTCCCCAACAGTGGCATCAGAAACAGGTTTTATGTGTTGATGTTATATGCACGAGTAGAACACAAGTGAGTTGTGGGCGATATAAGTCATACTGCTTACCAGCATGTCATACTTTGGTTCGGCAGTATTGTTGGATGAAGCAGCCCGGACCGACATTACGTGTACGCTTACGCGAGACTGGTTCTACCGACGTTCTTTGCACACATGTGGCTAGCGGGTGTCAGTTTCTCCAACTTTAGTTGAACCGAGTGTGGCTACGCCCGGTCCTTGCGAAAGTTAAAACAGCACCAACTTGACAAACTATCGTTGTGGTTTTGATGCGTAGGTAAGATTGGTTCTTGCTCAGCCCGTAGCAGCCACGTAAAACTTGCAACAACAAAGTAGAGGACGTCTAACTTGTTTTTGCAGGGCATGTTGTGATGTGATATGGTCAAGACGTGATGATATAAAAGTTGTTGTATGAGATGATCATGTTTTGTTGAAGTTATTGGCAACTGGCAAAATCCTTATGGTTGTCTCTCTATTGCATAAGATGCAAGCGCCAAATAATTGCTTTACTTTATCGCTATGCGATAGCAATAGTTGCAAGAGCAATTGTTGGCGAGACGACCATGTGACGACGCATTGATATAGATCAAGATGATGGAGATCATGGTGTCATGCCGGTGACGATATAGATCATGACGGTACTTTGGAGATGGAGATCAAAGGCGCAAGATGATGATGGCCATATCATGTCACATATTTTGATTGCATATGATGTTTATCTTTTATACATCTTATTTTTGCTTAGTTTGACGGTAGCATTTTAAGATGATCTCTCACTAATGATCAAGAAGTGTTCTCCCTGAGTATGCACCGTTGCGAAAGTTCTTCGTGCTGAGACACCACGTGATGATCGGGTGTGATAGGCTCTACGTTCAAATACAACGGGTGCAAAACAGTTGCACACGCGGAATACTCCGGTTAACTTGACGAGCCTAGCATATACAGATATGGCCTCGGAACACGGAGACCGAAAGGTCGAACGTGAATCATATAGTAGATATGATCAACATAGTGATGTTCACCATTGAAAACTACTCCATCTCACGTGATGATCGGACATGGTTTAGTTGATTTGGATCACGTGATCACTTAGAGGATTAGAGGGATGTCTATCTAAGTGGGAGTTCTTAAGTAATATGATTAATTGAACTTTAATTTATCATGAACTTAGTCCTGGTAGTATTAGCATATCTATGTTGTAGATCAATAGCTCGCGTTGTTGCTTTCATATGTTTATTTTGATATGTTCCTAGAGAAAATTGTGTTGAAAGATGTTAGTAGCAATGATGCGGATTGGATCCATGATCTGAGGTTTATCCTCATTGCTGCATAGAAGAATTATGTCCTTGATGCACCGCTAGGTGACAGACCTATTGCAGGAGCAGATGCAGAAGTTATGAACGTTTGGCTAGCTCAATATGATGACTACTTGATAGTTTAGTGCACCATGCTTAACGGCTTAGAATCGGGACTTCAAAGACGTTTTGAACGTCATGTACCATATGAGATGTTCCAGGAGTTGAAGTTAATATTTCAAGAAAATACCCGAATTGAGAGATATGAAGTTTCCAACAAGTTATATAGCTAAAAGATGGAGGAGAATCGCTCAACTAGTGAGCATGTGCTCAGATTGTCTGGATACTACAATCGCTTGAATCAAGTGGGAGTTAATCTTCCAGATAAGATAGTGATTGACAGAATTCTCTAGTCACCATCACCAAGTTAGTAGAACTTCGTGATGAACTATAGTATGCAAGGAATGACGAAAATGACTCCTAAGCTTTTCATGATGATGAAATCGATGAAGGTAGAAATCAAGAAAGAGCATCAAGTGTTGATGGTTGACAAGATCACTAGTTTCAAGAAAAGGGCAAAGGAAAAAAGGGGAACTTCAAGAAGAACAGCAAGCAAGTTGCTGCTCAAGTGAAGAAGCCCAAGTATGGTCCTAAGCCTGAGACTAAGTTCTTCTACTGCAAAGGGACTGGTCACTGGAAGCGGAACTACCCCAAGTATTTGGCGGATAAGAAGGATGGCAAAGTGAACATAAGTATATTTGATATACATGTTATTGATGTGTACTTTACTAGTGTTTATAGCAACCCCTCAGTATTTGATACTAGTTCAGTTACTATGATTAGTAACTTGAATCGGGAGTTGCAGAATAAACAGAGACTAGTTAAGGGTGAAGTGACGATGTGTGTTGGAAGTGGTTCCAAGATTGATATGATCATCATCGCACACTCCCTATACTTTCGGGATTAGTGTTGAACCTAAATAAGTGTTATTTGGTGTTTGCGTTGAGCATGAATATGATTTGATCATGTTTATTGTAATACGGTTATTCATTTAAGTAAGAGAATAAATTGTTGTTCTGTTTACATGAATAAAACCTTATATGGTTACACACCCAATGAAAATGGTTCATTGGATCTCGATCGTAGTGATACACATATTCATAATAATGAAACCAAAAGATGCAAAGTTAATAATGATAGTGCAACTTATTTGTGGCACTGCCGTTTAGGTCATATTGGTGTAAAGCGCATGAAGAAACTCCATGCTGATGGGATTTTGGAATCACTTGATTATGAATCACTTGTTGCTTGCGAACCATGTCTTATGGGCAAGATGACTAAAAACACCATTCTCCGGTATTATGGAGAGAGCAACGGATTTGTTGGAAATCATACATACAGATGTATGTGGTCCGATGAATGTTGAAGCTCGCGGCGGGTATCGTTATTTTCTGACCCTCACAGATGATTTAAGTAGATATGGGTATATCTGCTTGATGAAACATAAGTCTGAAACATTTGAACAGTTCAAAGAATTTCAGAGTGAAGTGGAAAATCATCGTGACAAGAAGACAAGGTTTCCACAATCTGATCGCGGAGATGAATATTTGAGTTACGAGTTTGGTCTTCAATTAAAACAATGTGGAATAGTTTCACAAATTCATGCCACCTGGAACACCACAGCATAATGGTGTGTCCGAACATCATAACCGTACTTTATTGGATATAGTGCAATCTATGATGTTTCTTACCGATTTACCACTAAAGTTTTGGGGTTATGCATTAGAGACAGCTGCATTCACATTAAATAGGGCACCACCGAAATCCGTTGAGACGACGCCTTATGAACTATGGTTTGGCAAGAAACCAAAGTTGTCGTTTCTTAAAGTTTGGGGCTGCGATGCTTATGTAAAAAAGCTTCAACCTGATAAGCTCGAACCCAAATCGGAGAAATGTGTCTACATAGGATATCTAAAGGAAACAATTGGATACACCTTCTATCACAGATCCGAAGGCAAGACTTTTGTTGCTAAATTCAGAAACTTTCTAGAGAAGGAGTTTCTCTCGAAAGAAGTGAGTGGGAGGAAAGTAGAACTTGATGAGGTAACTGTACCTGCTCCCTTATTGGAAAGTAGTTCATCACAGAAAACGTTTTGTGTGACACCTACACCAATTAGTGAGGAAGTTAATGATGATGATCATGAAACTTCAGATCAAGTTATTACTGAACCTCGTAGATCAACCAGAGTAAGATCCGCACTAGAGTGGTACGGTAATCCTGTTCTGGAAATCATGCTACTAGATCATGATGAACCTACGAACTATGAAGAAGCAATGGTGAGCCCAGATTCCGCAAAATGGCTTGAAGCCATGAAATCTAAGATGGGATCCATGTATGAAAACAAAGTATGGACTTTGGTTGACTTGCCCGATGATCGGCAAGCAATTGAAAATAAATGGATATTCAATAGGAAGATGGACGCTGATAGTAGTGTTACTACCTACAAAGCTAGAATTGTCGCAAAAAGGTTTTCGACAAGTTCAAGATGTTGACTATGATGAGAGTTTCTCACTCGTATCTATGCTTAAGTCTGTCCGAATCATGTTAGCAATTACCGCATTTTATGAAATCTGGCAAATGGATAAACAAAGCTGCATTCCTTAATGGATTTCTTAAAGAAGAGTTGTATATGATGCAACCAGAAGGTTTTGTCAATCCTAAAAGTGTTAACAAAATATGCAAGCTCCAGCGATCCATCTGTGGACTGGTGCAAGCATCTCGGAGTTGGAATATGCGCTTTGATGAGATGATCAAAGTATATAGTTTTATACAGACTTGTGGTGAAGCCTGTATTTACAAGAAAGTGAGTGGGAGCACTACAGCATTTCTGACAAGTATATGTGAATGACATATTATTGATCGGAAATAATGTCGAATTATTCTGCAAAGCATAAAGGAGTGTTTGAAAGAAGTTTTTCAAAGAAAGACCTCGGTGAAGCTGCTTACATATTGAGCATCAAGATCTATAGAGATAGATCAAGACGCTTGATAAGTTTTTCAATGAGTACATACCTTGACAAGATTTTGAAGTAGTTCAAAATGGAACAGTCAAAAAAAGAGTTCTTGCTGTGTTACAAGGTGTGAAATTGAGTAAGACTCAAAGCCCGACCACGGCAGAAGATAGAAAGAGAATGAAAGTCATTCCCTATGCCTCAGCCATAGGTTCTATAAAGTATGCCATGCTGTGTACCAGATCTATTGTATACCCTACACTGTGTTAAGCAAGGGAGTACAATAGTGATCTAAGAGTAGATCACTGGACAGGTCAAAATTATCCTTAGTGGAATAAGGAAATATTTCTCGATTATGGAGGTGACAAAAGGTTCGTCGTAAAAAGTTACGTCGATGCAAGTTTTGACACAGATCTGGATGACTCTAAGTCTCGATCTAGATACATATTGAAAGTGGGAGCAATTAGCTAGAGTAGCTCCGTGCAGAGCATTGTAGACATAGAATTCGCAAAATACTTACGGATCTGTATGTGACAGACCCGTTGACTAAAATTATCTCACAAGCAAAACATGATCACACCTTAGTACTCTTTGGGTGTTAATCACATAAGCGATGTGAACTAGATTATTGACTCTAGTAAACCCTTTTGGGTGTAGGTCACATGACGATGTGAACTATGGGTGTTAATCACATGGTGATGTGAACTATTAGTGTTGAATCACATGGCGATGTGAACTAGATTATTGACTCTAGTGCAAGTGGGAGACTGAAAGAAATATGCCCTAGAGGCAATAATAAAGTTATTATTTATTTCCTTATTTCATGATAAATGTTTATTATTCATGCTAGAATTGTATTAACCGGAAACATAATACATGTGTGAATACATAGACAAATAGAGTGTCACTAGTATGCCTCTACTTGACTAGCTCGTTGATCAAAGATGGTTGTGTTTCCTAGCCATATACAAAGAGTTGTCATTTGATTAACGGGATCACATCATTAGGAGAATGATGTGATTGACTTGACCCATTATGTTAGCTTAGCACTTGATCGTTTAGTATGTTGCTATTGCTTTCTTCATGACTTATACATGTTCCTATGACTATGAGATTATGCAACTCCCGTTTACCGGAGGAACACTTTGTGTGCTACCAAACGTCACAACGTAACTGGGTGATTATAAAGGAGCTCTACAGGTGTCTCCAAAGGTACATGTTGGGTTGGCGTATTTCGAGATTAGGATTTGTCACTCCGATTGTCGGAGAGGTATCTCTGGGCCCTCTCGATAATGCACATTACATAAGCCTTGCAAGCATTGCAACTAATGAGTTAGTTGCGAGATGATGTATTATGGAACAAGTAAAGAGACTGGCCGGTAACGAGATTGAACTTGGTATTGAGATACCAACGATCGAATCTCGGGCAAGTAACATACCGATGACAAAGGGAACAACGTATGTTGTTATGTGGTCTGACCGATAAAGATGTTCGTAGAATATGTAGGAGCCAATATGAGCATCCAGGTTCCGCTATTAGTTATTGACCTGAGACGTGTCTCGGTCATGTCTACATTGTTCTCGAACCCGTAGGGTCCGCACGCTTGAGGTTTCGATGATAGTTATATTATGAGTTTATGAGTTTTGATGTACCGAAGGAGTTCGGAGTCCTGGATGAGATCGGGGACATGACGAGGAGTCTCGAAATGGTCGAGACATAAAGATTGATATATTGGACGGCTATATTCGGACACCGGAAGTGTTCCGGGGAAGTTTCGGATAAAACCGGAGTACCCGGGGGTTACCGGAACCCCCCGGGGGGTTAATGGGCCTAAAGTGGAGAAGAGGAGAGGCAGCCAGGGCAGGCTGCGCACCCCCTCTCCCCTAGTCCGAATTGGACAAGGAGGGAGGGGCGGTGCCCCCCCTTTCCTTCCTCTCTTCTCTCCCTTCCTTCCCCCTCTCCTACTTGGACAAGGAAAGGGAGGGGAGTCCTACTCCCGGTAGGAGTAGGACTCCTCCTGCGCGCCTCCTACTAGGGCCAGCCGCACCCCTCCTTGGCTCCTTTATATACGGAGACAGGGGGCACCCCTAGACACACAAGTTGATCCTTGTGATCGTTTTCTTAGCCGTGTGCGGTGCCCCCTTCCACCATAATCCTCGATAATATTGTAGTGGTGCTTAGGAGAAGCCCTGCGACGGTAGAACATCAAGATCGTCACTACGCCGTCGTGCTGACGGAACTCTTCCCCGACACTTTGCTGGATCGGAGTCCGGGGATCGTCATCGAGCTGAACGTGTGCTAGAACTCGGAGGTGCCGTAGTTTCGGTGCTTGATCGGTCGGGGCGTGAAGACGTACGACTACATCAACCGCGTTGTTATAACGCTTCCGCTGTCGGTCTACAAGGGTACGTACATCACACTCTCCCCTCGTTGCTATGCATCACCATGATCTTGCGTGTGCGTAGGAATTTTTTTGAAATTACTACGTTCCCCAACAAATCATCCCGCAACTAACTCATTAGTTGCAATGCTTGCAAGGCTTAAGTGATGTGCATTACTGAGAGAGCCCAGAGATACCTCTCCGACAATCGGAGTGACAAATCCTAATCTCGAAATACGCCAACCCCACAAGTACCTTCGGAGACACCTGTAGAGCACCTTTATAATCACCCAGTTACGTTGTGACGTTTGGTAGCACACAAAGTGTTCCTCCGGTAAACGGGAGTTGCATAATCTCATAGTCATAGGAACATGTATAAGTCATGAAGAAAGCAATAGCAACAAACTAAACGATCAAGTGCTATGCTAACGGAATGGGTCAAGTCAATCACATCATTCTCCTAATGATGTGATCACGGTAATCAAATGACAACTCATGTCTATGGTTAGGAAACATAACCATCTTTGATCAACGAGCTAGTCAAGTAGAGGCATACTAGTGACACTCTATTTGTCTATTTATTCACACATGTATTATGTTTCCGGTTAATACAATTCTAGCATGAATAATAAACATTTTTCATGATATAAGGAAATAAACAATAACTTTATTATTGCCTCTAGGGCATATTTCCTTCAGCCACACCCCTTTCGATCAACATGACCCCGTTTCGACCATAGGAGGTCCAAGAAAAGTCCGTTTCCTGCATTTTGCGGTACGCCAGACCCCTCCCGATGAATAGGATCCCGTTTCGACCGTGGCAGGTCGAACGCAAGGCCATTTCCTCCATTATGCGGTACGCCAGGCCTCATTTTGATCGGATGTTTTGTCCAAGCCGGTTGGCTCCCGATGAACACGACGACGATGCAGTTTCTCCGTTCTGACCCAGCCATGTAGACGAGCCCTGGCCGTACATATGCGCGAGTAGGCGTTCAAGACCCGCCCGTATGTACGTACGTGGCCGTATTTACTTTATTGCATCCTGGCCGCTGTATGTACGTGTACACGATATTAATGGCACTGCGTGACATGCTACGTGTGCGCCTCTACTACGACACGTGCGCGCCTCTACTATGACATGTGCCCTTCCTTACACGGCCACGATTCATCGCTGCAGCCTGCAGACATACCAATCGACTAGTATGTACGTACACGTTCGCGACCAGAATGACAACGCTACGTACGCTTCGACCAGGTGGGTCCCAACTATCAGGCACTTCCTTGAGCGCATAGATGTAGCTGGTGGGTCCCTGATGAGGACATCAATACCATTGTTACACCCACAGCCCCTGCTGCTATACATACTGGACCAATTACTAGAGCTCGCGCATGCCAATTAAATTATCAGGTACTTTGGTTTCTTGGTAATGATTCCAATGTTCATGAGAATATGATGCTGTCTAAGTTGGATACATTTGTTTTGCTTACAAATGAAGGGCCTGGCATGGATAAGAGGGATGAACACTGGAGCAAGACCAAACATGGAGATGATGGCATGCGCAAGGGGAACAAGAACGGAGTTACAAGTGATGATTTCAAGACTTTGAAGCCACCATAAGGAGTGCATGAAGCCTTGGAAGAAATATACAAGATGCCACTTCATAAATTTCATCCAGAGGCTATTATAGGTGCTGCGTCACCTTATTATTGGGCCAGGCCCATGTAATTTCGAAATACTTAAGTATAGGCTATTTTTAGAGTCCGTATGTGTGGGGAAACAAGAGTTGGGGTTGGTTTCAGACCCCTCCTCCAAGGGCCACGAAATTCCCCCCTCTTCCTCCATATATACAGCCCTTAGGGCGTCATTTAGACATTGGGTTTTGTTTAGATTAAAATTTCGCCATAGCTTCAACTTCATGCACTTCGTTTGTGTTGAACGACCAGACAAAGGCGTCAGAGAACCCCACCTTCATTAATAAAGCTTTCCTCTTATATTCGCAATATCCAGATTGCAATCTCAGTTTCTTTCTTGTTCTTTGTTTGCTCGCAGGAAATAGACCCACGTGGTCAGGTTGATCATGCTCCAGCATGGTCAATAACCCCTCGGAAGTTGGTTTAGCGATTGCTAAGGCGTGACGTCTTACACGTTCGTAGTCGGATTGTCAAGGTCGACTCCCACAGAAAACGATAGCCACCATCTCATCAATACATCGGGACACCTTCGCCTCTATCAAGTGGTATCAGATTTCCAGGTTGCTTGGTGAGATTTTACAATTTTTCGTAGTTTAGGTCGAGTCTGTTCTTCATACCTATATCTCATGAAAAAGCCAAAAAAATTAGGGTTAGGTCATCATATCCGAACCAATCTGAGCCTTTGCATAGTCTTTTCAGAGTTTTGCTTTGTTGAATTTGCGGTTGCATCATTGTGTCGACTTGTTGGTCTTAGCATCTAGTCCCTTAGAGTTTCGAGTTCTGTTCACAGGTTGTCACGCCGCCGCCGCACCATCGTCATCATCATTACCATATACCACCACCACCCCACCATATACATCACCGCTGCCATATACAACCACCAATCCGAGTCCACATATACCATCGCCATATACAACCACCAATCCGAGTCCACATATACCATCTCCATATACCACCACCAATCCGAGCCCACATATACCATCGGCATATACAACCACTAGTCCGAGTTCCACCAGATTCATCTTTGCCACCAGTCCGAGTCCAGTATTTGGTGCTTTGTTTTTCATTTCCAGATCACGACATACTCTGAGTCGTGACAAAGTAGGATTCCCGAACTTCCATGTTACCCGCAGTAGAAAAATAGTTCCAGTTTAAATAAAAACGAAGTCTGGAAAATTCTGGCTAGGCAGTTTTTAGACCATTTGCAAACTTTTTCGAAAAAAATTTGTTGCGAAGCAAAAAAAGAGTGGAAAAAAGTGCAAAAAAGTGAAAAAAGGAAAAAAAATCAGAGAGTGCTCCTCCCTTGTTTACGTGCCGCGTCGTGATTTTGTTCGTGTTCTAGGCTCACGTCTCTAGTACACTGTAGCCTAGGACTAGCACAGTACCGTCGTTGAGCGTTTATTCAACTTTGCATCTCTGAATTGATTATTGCTAACATTTTTTCTACCATATCATAAGCCTTCCCAGCTCCACATACATCTACATCGTGCGTTTGACACCACCTGGCAACCGCTCTATCCAATCTTTGAGAGTTTTGACTACAACGGTTGTCGATCACCACCTGCTGCTGGGCAAGAACTGGTAAGAATTTGAGATTCGCTTGCCGGATTTGTGATACACCACCACCACCACCACCACTTCCTAGTAGTTTGTAGGATCATATTCTTGTGTGTTTCTATTGCTGCTAACCATGGCAGATCACAAGCCGATGAGACTGATTGGGAGAACATGACGGACAAAGAGCTACATGATAAATTTCAGCAAATGATGAGTGGACAGGTGCAAGATGTGCTAAACAAATTTGAAGAGGCCATGGAGAAGATAGATGGAATTGAGAATACGTTCGAAACAAAGCTCAATAACAAGTTTAACGAATTTCTCGCGCGTCTTCCGCAACCACCGCCGGCTGCACCTATCGCACCTCTACAACAACAACAAGGACGCCTTCCAAATTAAGTGGGACAAGAACTGCACGTTCCCATTGAGCCTGGTCAAACTTTTGGTGCCGCTGCACCTCCTGTTGATGCTTCTGTGGCTCCTGCTGCTGCCGCTGAGGAGGACGATTATGCAGGCGATTACGAGGATGAGGTTGATCAAAATCAGAACTACGTGCAACCACCAGCACCAGGTCGTCCACATGCAAATAATCGCAATGGTAGGGCTGCATTACCAGCTCAAGTACGAGATCATCACCATCTTCCTAAACTGAAATTGAATATTCCACCATTTGATGGTAGATATGTTCCTGATATATATATCTTACTTGGGAGTTAGAAACTGAACAACATTTTACATGTTTACAATATCCCGAGGAGAGACGTGTTGCTGCTGCTGCTGCTTGTGCTTTCACTAGTTTTGCATGTGTATGGTTGTATGAACATTGTAGATTATATCCTATTCCAGCCACTTGGGCTGCTTTGAAAACTGCTATGCGTACTTGTTGGGTTCCACCATATTATCAACATGAATTACTTCAAAAATTGCAGCGCTTAAGACAAGGAAAAAATTCTGTAGAAGAATATTATCAGGAATTACAAACTGGCATGATTAGATGTGGTATTGTTGAGGAGAATGAAGTTATGCTTGCACGTTTTATGGGTGGATTAAGAGATTCAGACCATTCTAGAGTATAAGGAGTATAATAATATCACTCGTTTATTCCATCTTGCTTGTAAAGCTCAGTGTGAAGTGCAGGATCGACAGGCATTGGCGCGGACTAACTTTTCTGCAGGTCAACCTTCATCATAGACACCGTGTGCACCCTCTACTTCCACACATTCTATTGCACCGACACCTCCATCAGTTGTTACCTCCAGTCGTGATACAAGGAAGCAGGCACAACCACCATTATCTGCCAAGAGCACATCTATCGAGCCTGCATAGAGTTCTTCTTCTTCCATGGCATCAACAGGGCACACAAGTGATATTATTTGTCGTCGTTGTAAGGGAAGAGGACATTTTGCGAGAGAATGCAAATCTCAGCGTGTGATGATTGCTACCGAGGATGGTGGGTATGAGTCCGCTAGTGACTATGATTATGAGACTTTGGCTCTTATTACACGTGAAGAACACGGTGGAGATGATTCTGAACATGATACGCAGTACATGGCTCCTGAAGATGCTGACATGTATGAATGTTTAGTTGCTCAATGTGTTTTGAGTGTGCAGGTCACACAAGCTGAGCAAAATCAGAGGCATAATTTGTTCCATACAAAGGGAGTTGTGAAGGAACATTCTGTTCGCGTCATCATAGATGGAGGGAGCTGCAATAACTTGGCTAGCATGGAGATGGTGGAGAAGCTATCTCTCACCACAAGACCACATCCACATCCTTATTATATCCAATGGTTCAATAACAGCGGAAAAGTTAAGGTAACACATATTGTTCATGTGCATTTTAGTATCTCTACATATACTGATTATGATGATTGTGATGTGGTACCCATGCAAGCATGTTCCTTATTACTTGGTAGACCATAGCAATTTGATAAAAATTCTGTACACCATGGTAGAAACAATCAGTATACTCTTGTTCATAAGGATAAACATATTACTTTGCTTCCTATGACTCCTGATTCCATTTTGAAAGATGATATTAATAGAGCTAATAAAGCAAAACAGGAGCAAAACAAGAGTGAAAATCAGATTGTGGCAAAAGAATTTGAGCAACAAATGAAGCCTAATAAGAAGCCATCTAGTTTTGCTTCTGAAATTAAATTGAAAAGTGCATGTTTACTTGCCACCAAATCTGATATTGATGATCTAGATTTCAGCAAATCTGTTTGCTATGTTTTGTGTGCAAAGAGGCATTATATTCATTCGAGGACGTGCCTTCCTCTTTGCCTCCTACTGCCACTAACATTTTGCAGGAGTTCGCTGACGTCTTTCCACAAGACATGCCACCGGGATTACCACCTATTCGAGGGATTGAGCACTAGATTGACTTAATTCCTGGTGCTTCTCTACCGAACCATGCAACATATCGTACCAATCTAGAGGAGACGAAGGAGATTATGCGTCAAGTCCAGAAGCTTATCGACAAAGGTTATATATGCGAATCCCTTAGTCCTTGTGCTGTTCCTATTATTCTAGTGCAAAAAAAGGATGGCACATCGCGTATGTGTGTTGATTGTAGAGGCATTAATAATATTACTATTCGTTATCGTCATCCTATTCCTAGGCTAGATGATATGCTTGATGAATTGAGTGGCTCTACAATATTCTCCAAAGTTGATTTGCGTAGTGGATACCATCAAATTCGTATGAAATTGGGAGATGAATGGAAAACGGCATTTAAAACTAAGTTTGGTTTATATGAGTGGTTAGTCATGCCTTTTGGGTTAACTAATGCACCTAGTACTTTCATGAGATTAATGAACGAAGTTTTACGTGCTTTCATTGGACGATTTGTGGTAGTCTATTTTGATGATATACTGATTTATAGCAAATATTTGGAGAAACATTTGGAACATTTACGTGTTGTTTTTATTGCTCTACGTGATGCACATTTGTTTGGTAACCTTGGGAAGTGCACCTTTTGCACCGACCGAGTATCTTTTCTTGGCTATGTTGTTACTCCACAGGGAATTGATGTTGATAAAGCCAAGAAGCTATTGAGAGTTGGCCGCAGCCCAAAATGGTCACACAAGTGAGGAGTTTCCTTGGCCTCCCTGGTTTCTATAGGCGTTCTGTGAGAGATTTCAGCACCATTGTTGCACCTCTCAACGAGCTTACAAAGAAAGATGTGCCTTTTGTTTGGGGTACCCAAAGGAAGAAGCCTTCATGGTATTGAAAGATAAGTTGACACATGCTCCTTTACTCCAACTTCCTGATTTTAATACGACTTTTGAGCTTGAATGCGATGCTAGTGGAATTGGATTAGGAGGTGTGTTATTACAAGATGGCAAACCTGTTGCATATTTTTTTTGAAAAATTGAGTGGGCCTAGTCTGAATTATTTTACTTATGATAAAGAATTATATGCTCTTGTTCGGAATTTAGAGACATGGCAACATTATTTATGTCCCAAAGAATTTGTTATACATTCTAATCATGAATCCTTGAAACATATTAAAAGTCAAGCTAAACTGCATCGTAGACATGCTTAATGGGTTGAATTCATTGAGACTTTACCTTATGTAATTAAACACAAGAAGGGTAAAGAAAATGTTATTGCTGATGCATTGTCTCGTCGCTATACTATGCTTTCACAACTTGACTTCAAAATATTTGGTTTGGAGATCATCAAATATCAATATGTGCATGATGCTGATTTTAAAGATGTAATGCAGAATTGTAAAGAAGGAAGAACATGGAACAAGTTCGACGTTAATGATGGATTTGTGTTTCGTGCTAACAAGCTATGCATTCCAGCTAGCTCCATTCGTCTTTTGTTGTTGTAGGAGGTGCATCGAGGAGGATTAATGGGACACTTTGGCATGAAGAAGACAGAGGACATACTTGCTACACATTTCTTTTGGCTAAAGATGAGATGAGATGTTGAGCGTTTTGTTGCTCGCTGCACTACATGTCAAAAAGCTAAGTCACAACTCAATCCTCATGGTTTACATATGCCTTTGCCTATACCTAATGTTCCTTGGGAGGATATATCTATGCAATTTATTTTAGGTTTACCTCGAACAAAGAAGGGGAGGGATGGCATATTTGTTGTCGTGGATATATTCTCGAAAATGGCACACTTTATACCATGTCATAAAAGCGATGATGTTGTTAATGTTGCTGATTTGTTCTTTCGTGAAACTAATCGCTTGCGTGGTGTGCTAAATACTATTGTTTCAGATCGTGATACTAAATTTCTTAGCCACTTTTGGAGATGTTTATGGGCTAAGTTGGGGACTAAACTGCTTTTTAGTACTACTTGTCACCCCCAAACTGATGGTCAAACTGAAGTAGTCAATAGAACATTGTCTACTATGCTTAGGGCTGTTTTGGAGAATAATAAGAAAACGTGGGAAGAATGCTTGCCTCATATTGAATTTTCTTATAATCGTTCATTGCATTCTACTACTAAGATGTGCCCTTTTGAAATTGTGTATGGTTTCCTACCTCGTGCATCCATTGATTTGTTGCCTCTTCGATCTTTGGAGAAGGTTAATTTTGATGCTAAACAACATGCTGAATTAATCTTAAAAATTGCATGAGTTAACTAAGGAAAACATTGAGCGTATGAATGCTAAATATAAACTTGCTGGAGATTGTCGGCGTCCTGGGAATGGGGGTCGCCAGACTTCCCTGCCTGTGGCCCACGGCGTGGCTCCACCAGTGGCCCTGTACGACCCATCTTCACCAGAAAACACTCAAGACGCTCGCGAGGGGCCAAGCCTCGCGAGGCGGACGGCACAAGACCTCCTCAGGGGCGGCCTCACCAGGCTGGCTCACGAGGGGCGGAGAGATCAAGGCAAGGGGAACCTCGCGAGGTTCCTGTGACGCAAGCCATGACGACCAAGGCTAGGTGGGCGTCAGGCGGTCAGCACACGCAGTGTCCTCGTTTCCTCTTTGGTGCTAAAGAGGCAAGCACAGGCGGGGAGTCCCGATGCATCAAGCAAAGGTTTCCATATCGGTGCAACGAGACCAAGACCAGCAGGACGGCAGGATGGAGGTCACCGTGGAGCCCAGGACGGCGTCACCACCAGAGCCTTTGGCAGGCGAAGACCATCTTTTGTCAGGATAGCTTGTAGTAGCTACCCCCCTTCAAACTGGCCGTCGTGGGATCCTTCCCCGCCAAATATTTGGGGAGAGGACCCGGGCCTCTATAAATAGGACTAGCCACCACCTTAAAAGAGGGACGATCCTCTATAGCATCAACTCATCAAGCACAAGAGCACCTCTCCTCAGGAGGCTGTTCATCCCTTGTAACTGTTCATCCTCAGCCCTAGAGGCAATCCACCACACCACACTGGAGTAGGGTATTACACCACATCGGTGGCCCGAACCAGTATAAATCTTGTGTCCCTTGTTCTGCGGGTTCAACGCGCTAAGACTGGAGATTGCGGTGAGGGTGTGAGCTAGAGGGGGAGAGATCTTCATGCGCACCCCAGTGTTCGAACCTCAAGGGTTTTGCCGGAACCCGAAATCCAACATTTGCCGCGCCAGGTAGGGGTGCGCCGAAGCTCCACCTCTCCGCTTGCTTCGTCTAGCTTCATGACGGACGCCACCCCTCTGGTTAGGCCGGCGTGTGCCTGTGGATGCGCCATGGGCGTCCGAGCCTTCACCTACACCTTGCGGCAGGTGCGGTGGCTGCGCAAGTTCAAGCCAGAGATGCCACCTCGCTACGATGGCGCGACAGAACCGGTGGCCTTCTTGCAGGCGTATGAGAAGGCCGTCCTCGAAGCCGGAGGCGATGACCAGGTCATGGCCAACCGGTTCCCCTGGCCCTGGCCGGCACGCCACGTGCCTGGCTGCTCAGCCTGCCGGGATCTTCGGTGACCTCCTAGGAGGAGCTGCGTGGTCACTTCGATGCGCGCTTCACGGCCCCGGCGCCCCTCGCCGTCGCGGCCCTCCTCGGCGGCTCGCAAGCTCCACCCTCGGACCGTCACCCCAAGCCGTTCTTTCACCTGATTGGTGCCGTCCCCGCGCGCCAAGGAGCTCCCCCGGGTTGGGCGGCGCCCAAGGCCGACCTTACCTTCGACGTGGGGGATCACCCCGCCACCACCGTCGGCTCGGGCGTGCTCCCAATGCTGTGCACGCCCACCATCTGCAGCGTAGCTGTCACCAAGACCCTCATCGAAGGCGGCGCCGGTCTCAACGTGCTCTCTGTGGAGGCCTTCAGCCTTCTTCATGTACCACTCCAATGACTCCGACCCGGCAAGCCCTTCTCCGGGGTCGGCGGCGGCTCCACTAGCCCCTTGGGGCAGATCCGCCTCCCTCTGACCTTTGGCACCCGTGACAACTACCGCACTGAGCTGATCGACTTCGACATCGCCCGCATCGGCCTCCCGTACAATGCCATCCTCGGATACCTGGCTCTGGCTCAGTTCATGGTGGCGACCCATCCAGCATACAACCTCATGAAGATGCCCGGGATCAAAGACGTCCTCACCATAGTTGGGGATACCAAGGAGGCTCTAGCGGCGCTCAAGTGCGCCCTCAAAACCGCTACGGTGGCACGACCGGGCAACAAGGCCACCCCAGGGGCTAAGGAGGCCGCACCAGCAAAGAAGAAGCAGTTGTTCACTCAAGATCGGGCCGAAACCAAGTAGGTGCCTGTCGAGCAAGATGGGTCCTCAGGAGCCACCTTCACGATAGGCGCCAACCTCGACCCAAATCAAGAAGAGGCACCGGTGAGGTTCTTGCATGCGAACAAGGATGTGTTCGCCTGGGAACCCAAGCAGCTAGTGGGGGTCCCAAGAGGGGTGATCGAGCATCACTTAAGGGTGTGCCCCAATGTGCGCCCAGTGAAGCAGAAGGCATGGCGACAATGCACGGAGAAGTAGTCCTTCATCGTCCAGGAAACCCGCAAGCTGGAGGCAGCGTGTGTCATTCGCGAGGTTCGGTACCCCGAGTGGTTGGCAAACCTTGTCATCATACCGAAGAAAGGCGGGAAGGAGCGCATGTGTGTTGACTTCACCAACCTCAACAAGGCTTGTCCCCAAGACCCGTTCCCGCTCCCGTGCATCGATCAGATTGTTGAATCCACCGCCGAATGCGACCTACTGTGCTTCCTGGACGCGTTTTCTGGTTATCACCAGATCAAGATGGCGGTGGAGGATGTGGAGAAGACGACCTTCCTCACCCTGTGTGGGGTGTACTGCTACACTTGCATGCCGTTCGGGTTTCGCAATGCAGGAATGACCTTCCAACGGATGATGCACATCTCCTTGGGTTAGCAACTCAGGAGGAACGCTGAAGCCTACGTCGACGACATTGTGGTAAAATCTCGGGAGGCAAGAACTTTGATTTAGGACCTGGAGGAGACCTTCGCGAGTTTGCTCCAGGTGGACTTGTGGCTCAACCTGAAGAAGTGCATGTTTGGTGTCCCTTCCGGCAAGCTGCTAGGCTTCCTCGTATCCCACAGGGGGATCGAGGCCAATCCAGAGAAGGTCAAGGCGATAGAAGACATGAGCCCACCGCAAACTCTTAAGGAGATGCAGAAGCTTGCATGCTGCATGACCTCGCTGGGGCGCTTCATCTCCAAGCTGGGAGAGCGCGCCCTGCCGTTCTTCAAGCTGATGAAGAAGAAGGGCCCGTTCGAGTGGACCCTAGAAGCCGACCAAGTGTTTCAAGACCTCAAGAGATACCTGACCAGCCCTCCGGTGATGGTGGCGCCTTGCCCTCTCGAGCCCCTGGTGCTTTACCTTGCCGCCATTCCCTACTCCACCAGCGCAGCTCTAGTGGCAGTCCGGGAGGAGCGCCATGCTAGGGGGCTGCCGCGCCACGCCACGCCACCAGCCGAGGCGATGCAGTACCCGGAGGGCACCGCGAGGGCTGAAGCAATGCCAACGGGTGACCAGGCACAGCAGGGTGGCGTTCACGAGCTGACAGAGGCCCCAACAGGCAATCAGGCCCTTGAGGTCCCATCATCTCAGGAGACGCCCCAACTACCGAGAGGCACAAGCTCTATCGACGTTCCTGCCCTCATCGAGCACCCGGTGTATTTCGTCAGCACGGTACTGCGGGATGCAAGGGCATGGTTCCCCATGCCTCAGAAGCTCTTACTCGTGCTTCTGGTGGCCTCACGCAAGCTGCAGCACTACTTCCAAGGTCACCCAATCAAGGTCATCTCGGCCTACCCGCTGAAGAGGGTACTCATGACCCCCAACGCTGCTGGAAGAGTTGCCGAATGGAACATCAAGCTGCAAGCATTCCAGCTAGAGTTCAGCACAACTAGGGTCATCAAGGCGACTGCGCTCGCTGACTTCGTGGCAGAATGGACCGACGCCCCAGGGTTTGAAGCAGGCGAGGACCGATCCCTCTCGGCAGGAAGTGAAGCACCAGATGGATGGGTCATGTATTTCGATGGCGTGTTCGCACGCCAGGGTGCGGGGGCGCCTACTCAGGACAAGATCTACTACGCCGTGCAACTCTGCTTCAAGCAGGGCGATAAGGTCTCCAACAACATCGCAGAGTACAAAGGCCTCATTGCTGGCCTCAAGGCCGCGGTAGCCCTAGGGGTGAAGCGCCTCACCATCAAGGGCGACTCACAGCTCCTCATCAACTTCTTCAACAAGGTATACGAGCCGAGGGACGAGCACATGGAGGCATACCTCGCAGAGTTACGCAAAGTGGAAAAGCATTTCCTGGGTCTAGAGCTGTAGCACATACCCCGTGGCACCAACAAGGAGGCCAACGACATCGCCAAGAGGGGGTCCAAGCGACAACCCCAAGATCCTGACATCTTTGAGGAGCGGCTCTTCAAGCCGTCGGTAGCACCTCCGCTCCCGGGGCCGGCGCCGCCTCGGGAGGAACTCCCCCAACCACCTGCCTCGGGAGCCCTCGCCCGCGGCCTGACCTCGGGAGCATGCCTACTCCTGGCACTCGAGCCTCAGGAGGGGTGCTGGACCAAAGAGCTCAAGGAATACCTGACGCAAGGGACGCTGCCGGAGAAGGAGGCAGACGCAAAGCGCATGGCCCTACAGGCTACGACATACTGCATCCAGGACGGTGAGTTATACAGAAAGCGGCCAAATGATGTTTCCTTATGATGCATCTCCAGGGAACAGGGGAACGAGCTACTGGCTGGCATACATGGCGGAGACTGCGGGCACCACTCGTCATCACGGGCCCTCGTCGGCAAGGCGTTCCGCAGCGGGTTCTACTGGCCTACGGCCCTCAACGACGCAACCGAGCTGGTGAAGTCCTGCGAGGCCTGCCAATTCCATGCCAAGCAGATCCATCAGCCAGCTCAGGGCCTCCAGACCATCCCGCTCCCGTGGCCGTTCGCAGTCTGGGGGTTGGATATCTTAGGCCCATTCCCTCGAGCGCCTGGGGGCTACCGCTACCTCTACGTCGCCATCGACAAGTTCACCAAATGGGCGAAGGTAAAAGACGTCCGCACCATCCCTGCCGGGTCTGCGGTCAAGTTCATCAAGGGTGTCGTACGCCGGTTTGGGGTCCCTAATTGCATCATTACTGACAATGGCTCGCAGTTCACTAGCTATGTTTTCAAGGCATACTGTGCTAACCTTGGAACGCAGATCTGCTATGCTTCAGTGGCACACCCGAGGAGCAACGGTCAAGCCGAACGCACGAACGCGGATGTCCTCAGGGGCCTCAAGACCAGGACCTTCAAGAATAAGCTTGAGGCCTGCGGCAAGGGCTGGCACGATGAGCTCCAGTCTGTGTTGTGGTCCGTCCGCACCACCGCAACCAAGCCAACATGCGAGACCCCGTTCTTCCTCGTCTACGGAGCAGAAGTGGTTCTCCCTCACGAGGTCAAGCATCGCTTTGCGCAGGTCCTGGCGTTCAATGAGACGCAGCAAGACACCATGCGGGGGATGGACCTTGTGCTGGGGGAGGAACGCTGATGTGAATCCTCGCTCCGAGCGGCAAGGTACCAGCAAGCGCTGCGACGGTACCACTATCGCATCATCCGCTCTAGGACGCTCGAGGTGGGCGATCTCGTCCTGAGGCGGGTGCTCTCCAGGGAAGAATGAGTGGGGCTGTACATGTCCAAGAGTCTCAGGAGTGCCGCCCTTGGGCCTCGGGGGCTCCCTCCCACGTCTTAGTGGTAGCACTTAGCTCCGCGCTGGTGAGAAGACTAGACTAGGTGCCGGACGCGGCTTTTCATTTGCTTTCCGTAGTTGGCTTGCCCCTTTTTTCTTAATGGAAGTTTGCATTCTGGCTTTTCTTGTCCTCTTGGTTCGATCGCCTTTTTTCCTTTGTGCTTCCTTGGATCTTTGTTTTGGTCCGTGCTCTCCCTCGCATGCCTCGGGAGGGGGCTGGACAGGTGCCCTCGTGAGCGTTTTTCCAGTTCTTCGCGAGGCACCCTCGCCCGAGCCCGCAAGCTGGCACACCTCTCTGAATCCGTGCCCCTCAGGTACCGCGATACAAAGCGCTGGGTCATGGCCGGTGGCGCCTGCGACCAGGATTCGGAAGAATAAGAGTTTCCTAATGAATTTTTGCAGTTCCTAGACACCTTCCGAGCAAAGGAGGACTCGCCAGGCACTGGGAAATGCGTGCCGCACGAGGTGGAAACTACTTCAGGCACATCAACCTAAGTTATCTCTACACGCCTGCATAAAACGCTAGTACCGTAACACGACGCAGGGACGATAAACATAACACAACGACTTGGAAATCATGGTTCATTACATGCCCCTGCAGGGCCCATACTTGTTTCTTCTTAAATGCAGGAAGGAAAGAACAAAACAAAGGTGGCACGTGCCCCCGTAGCAGCTCGCGAGGACGGACCCATGGCGCTCCCCTGGGCTCAGCCGGACCCCTCATCGCGCTCCACTGGAGCGCGGCGACGAGACGACCCGCTACCACCCTTGAAACGGGCACGACGCGTGGCAGCTGGTCATAACCGCCGCTGCTGGAGCTGTCGCTGGAGGAGGAGCCGCCGTAGGTGGACGAGTCGCGGCCAGCGCCAAGGACGAAGCCACCTTCCTCCTCATTAAGACGATCACCGAGGCCAAGCACCTCGTCGCCGTTGTTGTCCTCGGGGCAGCACCTGACGCGGCGACCTTCTTCCCCAAACACCCTCCATAGAGGGTCACGTCGCCGTCGTCCTTGAAGTGGAGGGCACACCACCTACCCAGGCCGCGTGCGCGGGAAAATGTCTGCCAGCCACGGGCCAGGGCTATGTTGCCCGCGGCGGAGACTTCCACCACGACCCACAAAGTCCTCCGGCAGCAACCGTCCGCCTGTAGCCGGAGACCGCCTGGACCCGTGGCTGACAGTTCACCGGCAAAGAAGCGCGGGAGCTGAAGCCAGGTGCCAGCCGGGTCTCCGACCACACGATGAACTCCGGCATCACCCTTGCCGAATGGAAGTGCGGCCGAGGAGGCCGTGCAACCATGGCGCGCATCACTTCATCAATGGGATTGCCACAACCAGGGCGACTCCCGCTGCGCGGGGAGGCGCCGCCGCTGCCGCGAGGGGCCACAGTGGGGGTCGCGGCGTGCTTGCGCGGGCAACCACGCCCCCTCTTGGGTGGCGGAGAGCCGGGCCCCTCTAGGCAGGCCTTCCCCTTCTCTGTGACTAAGAACCTCTTCGCCGGCCCCTCCTGGCGGGCCTTGCCCTTCTCTGCGGCCGAGAACCTCTTCGCCGGCGCCATGAGTGTCGCTGCTAGCAAGGAAGTAAGGAAGAAGAAGCAGGAGGAGCGAAGGAAGAGATGGGCGACGGGGGCTCCGCTCCCCCTTCCCATTTGTAGCCAAGAGGAGGCCAACCGTCGGCCTCGACGATCTAAGGTAATAATGACCTTTTTTCTGCATGTAGCAGGGACTCGTCAAGTCGGGCAGTTGCCGAGGCAGCGTGGGGAAGCGGAGACACCCCCGTCCAATCAACCGCCATGCGTCAACCGAGGCCGCAGGCTGTTGGGGCCCGCGGCGCTCCGCACTTGCCCCTTGGCTTCGCCTTGAAGCCAAGGCCGAGCGCGCCTTGGGCCCGGGGGCTACTATCGGTTTCCTGGGAACGGGGGTCCCTAGACTTGCCTGCCTGTGGCCCACGACATGGCTGCACCGGCGGCCCTATACGACCCATCTTCACCAGCAAACACTGAAGACCCTCGCGAGGGGCCAAGCTATTTGGGAACATAGTAATTTCAAAATTTTCCTACGCACACTCAGGATTATGGTGATGCATAGCAATGAGAGGGGAGAGTGTGTCCATGTACCCTCGTAGACCGAAAGCGGAAGCGTTAGCACAACGTGGTTGATGTAGTCGTACGTCTTCACGATCCGACCGATCCAAGTACCGAACGTACGGCACCTCCGTGCTCAGCACACGTTCAGCTCGATGACGTCCCGCGAACTCCGATCCAGCAGAGCTTCATGGGAGAGTTCCGTCAGCACGACGGCGTGATGATGATGATGATGTTGCTACCGACGCAGGGCTTCTCCTAAGCACCGCTACGATATAACCGAGGTGGAATATGGTGGAGGGGGGCACCGCACACGGCTGGAATAGATCAACAGATCAACTTATGTGTACTAGGGTGCCTCATGCCCCCGTATATAAAGGAGGAAGGGGGGAGGTGTCCGGCCAGGAGGAGGGCGCGCCAGGGGGGAGTCCTACTCCCACCGGGAGTAGGACTCCTCCTTTTCCTTGTTGGAGTAGGAGAGGGAAGGAAGGGAGAGAGGAGAAGGAAAAAGGGGGGCGCCGCCCCCTCCTTGTCCAATTCGAACTAGAGGGGGAGGGGGCGCGCGGCTGCCCTGGCCACCCCTCCTCTTCTCCCACTAAGGCCCATGAGGCCCAATTAACTCCCCGGGGGGTTCCGGTAACCCCCCGGTACTCCAGTTTTTATATGAAACCACTCAGAACACTTCCGGTGTCCGAATATAGCCGTCCAATATATCGATCTTTACGTCTCGACCATTTCGAGACTCCTCGTCATGTCGGTGATCATATCCGAGACTCCGAACTACCTTCGATACATCAAAACACAAAAACTCATAATACCGATCGTCACCAAACTTTAAGCGTGCGGACCCTACGGGTTCGAGAACTATGTAGAGATGACCGAGACATGTCTCCGGTCAATAACCAATAGAGGAACCGGGATGATCATATTGGCTCCTACATATTCTACGAAGATCTTTATCGATCAAACCGCATAACAACATACGTTGTTCCCTTTGTCATCGGTATGTTACTTGCCCGAGATTCGATCGTCGGTATCTCAATGCCTAGTTCAATCTCATTAGCGGCAAGTCTCTTTACTCATTCCGTAATGCATCTTCCCACAACTAACTCATTAGTCACATTGCTTGCAAGGCTTATAGTGATGTGCATTACTGAGAGGGCCCAGAGATACCTCTCCGACAATCGGAGTGACAAATCCTAATCTCGAAATACGCCATCCCAACAAGTACCTTCGGAGACACCTGTAGAGCACCTTTATAATAACCCAATTACGTTGTGACGTTTGGTAGCACACAAAGTGTTCCTCCGGTAAACGGGAGTTGCATAATCTCATAGTCATAGCAACGTGTATAAGTCATGAAGAAAGCAATAGCAACATAGTAAACGATCATGTGCTAAGCTAACGGAATGGGTCAAGTCAATAACGTCATTCTACTAATGATGTGATCCCGTTAATCAAATGACAACTCATGTATATGGCTAGGAAAGATAACCATCTTTGATCAACGAGCTAGTCAAGTAGAGGCATACTAGTGACACTCTTTTTGTCTATGTATTCACACATGTATCATGTTTCCGGTTAATACAATTCTAGCATGAATAATAAACATTTATCATGATATAAGGAAATAAATAATAACTTTATTATTGCCTCTAGGGCATATTTCCTTCACAAGCCTCACGAGGCGGACGATGCAAGACCTCCTCGGGGGCGGCCTCACTAGGCTGGCTCGCGAGGGGCGGAGAGATCAAGGCAAGGGGAACCTCGCAAGGTTCCTGTGACGCAAGCCATAACGACCAAGGCCAGGCGGGTGCCAGCACGCGCAGTGTCCTCATTCCCTCTTTGGTGCTAAAGAGGCAAGCGCAGGCGCAGAGTCCTGAGGCATCAGGAAAATGTTTCCATATCGATGCAACGAGACCAAGACCAGCAGGACGGAGGTCATCGTGGAGCCCAGGACGGTGCCACCACCAGAGCCTTTGGCAGGCGAAGACCATCTTTTGTCAGGATAGCTGGTACTAGCTGCCCCCTTCAAACTGGCCGTTGTGGGATCCCTTGCCGCCTAATATTTGGGGAGAGGACCCAGGCCTCTATAAATAGGACTAGCCACCACCTTAAAAGAGGGACGATCCTCTACAGTATCAACTCACCAAGCACAAGAACACCTCTCCTCAGGAGGCTGTTCTTCCCTTGTAACTATTCATCCTCAGCCCCAGAGGCAATCCACCACACCACACTAGAGTAGGGTATTACACCACATCGGTGACCCGAACTAGTATAAATCTTGTGTCCCTTGTTCTGCAGGTTCGACGCGCTAAAGCTGGAGATTGCGGTAAGGGTGTGAGCTAGAGGTGGAGAGATCTTCGTGCGCACCCCTGTGTTCGAACCTCAAGGGTTTGCCGGAACCCTAAATCCGACAGAGATAAGGGTAGTAAACATGTTGTGTTTGCACCTGGAGATCTTGTTTGGTTACATTTGCGTAAGGATAGATTTCCTGATTTGCGTAAATCAAAGCTAATGCCACGTGCTGATGGTCCTTTTAAGGTGTTAGAGAAAATAAATGATAATGCATATAAACTTGACTTGCATGCAGATTTTGGGGTTAGTCCCACTTTTAACATTGCAGAGTTGAAGCCTTATTTGGGTGAGGAAGATGAGCTTCCATCGAGGACGACTTCATTTCAACAAGGGGAGGATGATGAGGACATCAATACCATTGTTACACCCACATCCCCTGCTGCTATACATACTGGACCAATTACTAGAGCTCGCGCACGCCAATTAAATTATCAGGTACTTTCGTTTCTTGGTGATGATTCTAATGTTCATGAGAATATGATGCTGCCTAAGTTGGATACATTTGTTTTACTTACAAATGAAGGGCCTGGCATGGATAAGAGGGATGAACACTGGAGCAAGACCAAACATGGAGATGATGGCATGCGCAAGGGCAACAAGAACGGAGTTACAAGTGATGATTTCAGGACTTTGAAGCCACCATAAGGAGTGCATGAAGTCTTGGACGAAATATACAAGATGCCACTTCATAAATTTCGTCCAGAGGCTATTATAGGTGTTGCGTCACCTTATTATTGAGCCAGGCCCATGTACTTACGAAATACTTAAGTATAGGCTGTTTTTAGAGTTCGTATGTGTGGGGAAACAAGAGTTAGGGTTGGTTTCAGACCCCTCCTCCAAGGGCCACGAAATTCCCCCCTCTTCCTCCATATATACAACCCTTAGGGCATCGTTTAGACTTTGGGTTTTGTTTACATTAAAAGTTCTCCATAGCTGCAACTTCGCGTACTTCGCTTGTGTTCAACGACCAGACAAAGGCGTCACAGAACCCCACCTTCATTAATAAAGTTTTCCTCTTATATTCGCAATATCCATATTGCAATCTCAGTTCCTTGCTTGTTCTTCGTTTGCTCGCAGGAAACAGACCCTCGTGGTCAGGTTGATCGTGCTCCGACATGGTTAATAACCCCTAAGAAGTTGGTTTAGCGATTGCTAAGGTGCAACGTCTCACACGTTCGTAGTCGGATCGTCAAGGTCGACTCCCACAGAAAATGATAGCCACGATCTCATCGAAACATCAGGACACCTTCGCCTCTATCAGTCTCAGCAGTCAGGGGGCGAATCATTTTTTTGCCCGTAATATGGACGCACTTCCTTGCATGCGAAGATGTAGCTGATGGGTCCCAGCAGTCAGGGGGAACGTTTTTTTGCAAAATACGATGGCCCGTCCGGTGGGTCCCTACTGTCAGGTGGAGGTATCATTATTTTTTGCATAATAAGGAGGCACTTCCTTGCTATGGCCGTGGACCCAGCTATCAGACTCTCCACATACATTACTCTTCCGATGGAAGTAGTTCATTGACCACATTGACCACGCCGCGCCGAGAGCACCAAGGCGGTGTACGACGGTGAGGCCTAGGAAGGGGACGACGTGGAGCCAAGGAAGACATGGCAGTGGATGCCCACACGGAGAGGAGTACGAGGGTTCACTGGTTCAGCTGCCATCGCCGCAGGGCCTGCTCAGTGGTGGGAGTAGTAGGGGGCGGTGAGGCCTCCGCGACAGTACAACTGGCCATGGGAGGCAAGAGCACGCGGTGGTTTGGACGGCTAGAGCAAGAAAATCAGAGGTTGAAGAAGCAGGACGACCGTTGGATGTTAACAATCCAACGGTCACTGGTGATAGAATCGTTTGTTGACTAAGTTGACAAAGCCCTCCATCCACGTCAACTTAGTAGGCCCACAAGTCAGCCTCCCACTATGGTGGGTCCCAGCTTGCAAAGGGAGTACTCATTTTTTTGTGCGTAATAAGGAGGCACTTCCTTGAGTGCGAAGATATAGCTGGTGGGTCCGAGCTGTCAGCGGGAGTATTCATTCTTTTTGGCGTAATAAGGAGGTACTTGCTTGCCTGTGGCCATGGACCATGTGGGTCCCAACTGTCAGCCTCCCCATGTACATCCCTCTTCCGATGTTGTCATTTTTGACAACGTTGACCACGCCGTACCGAGAACACCAACGCGATGGACGACGACGAGACCCGGGAAAGGAATGACCTAGAGGCGGCGAAGCCACAATAGTGGAGGGATGTGGGTGAGTAGAGGGATGGCCTGGTCAGCGGTGGGAGTAGTAGGGGGTGGTGAGGCCTGCGCGGCAGCACAACCGGCCACGGGAGGCGGGAGCAGGCGGTCCCGCCGGCGCTGGATTTGGCGGCTGGAGCAAGAAGATCAGAGATTGAAGAAACACAACGGTCGTTGGATTGACATCCAACGGTTACATCTGCTAGAATCGTTTGTTGATGTATATAATAAGTAAAAAAATCTTGCATATGCGTCAACTTAATAGGCCCACAAGTCAGACCATTCCCTATTTTTTAATAATTTATATATAGCTCATTGCAACTTCTTATGCAATTTATCGCAATCCGTTTTTTTGTTGGCCAGGGCCAGGGTTATAAATTTAAATGAAATTTTGCATATTTCTGTGGGTTCCAAACTATTTTAAATACCAAAATGTCGAGCCAGATTTGAAGTACTTTGAAGATATATTTAAATTAGGTTAAAGCCCAGTGAAATAGGAATCTGAAAATGTGAAAAAAAATCAGAAATTATAAAGTAATTGCCAATTTGCCATCTGTTTTCATATTTACAACCCATTTCATATTATTTTCAATATTTGTAGGCGTCTTGAAAGAGTTGCAGCCCATCAGGGCGTAGGAAAATAAGTAGGCCTGGATTGGGTATTCTTTAGAAAAAATAAACCGGGCTTATTTTCACAAAGAAAAATTAGCTGGGCTGGTCATATGGTGAACATAAAATATAAGCCTGTGCTAGACGGGCCACAACCCAGTTGAAACCTTGCTCCGTCTCAACAGCAACAAAAAAAATATTGCTTGAGCAGCTACGTCCTACGTGTCAGCCGATCTTGTGCTATTCTCTTGTCTATTGACTATATACGCTGACAATGTCATGGGTCCCATATGTCATGAAACCACTAGGAGGAAGCATTTTCTTTTTCCATACGCTGACATGGTGGGCCCCTACTGTCATCCTCTCCACGCACTTTTGCCGATTCCTGTTGTTTGTTGACCATGTTGACAATGCGAGAGGGTGGCGCCGCGGCGAGCGCACCATAGCGCACGGAGGACGACGGCGAGGCCTCGGACGTCGGCGTTAATGATTTAGGAGACAGTGGGGTGGCGATGCGTGCGCTGAGGCATAGCCAGTCATGGGAGGCGGAAGCAGGCGGCCACGCTGGCGCTGGTTTGGTTTTGGCGGCTGGAGTAAGACAGGACTGAAGAAACATGACATACTGTAAAAGCAGTAGGAGTACTTAACAACCTTAACTAAAACCAGTAGGGGCACTTAACAACCATAGCTGAAAGCAGTATGACTACTTATACAGGTTCAACCATACAAAGCACGCCTTGAACAGTGCTACTTTCCCTACAGTTAACCAAGGGTGAGGCCGCCAAGCCCCAGGACAAGGCCCACACACCATGATGTCTACTACACAACCCTCTTCTTGTAGACGTTGTTGGGCCTCCAAGTGCAGAGGTTTGTAGGACAGTAGCAAATTTCCCTCGACCTAAGGTTTATCAATCCGTGGGAGGCGTAGGATGAAGATGGTCTCTCTCAAGCAACCCTGCAACCAAATAACAAAGAGTCTCTTTGTGTCCCCAACACACCCAATACAATGGTAAATTGTATAGGTGCACTAGTTCGGCGAAGAGATGGTGATACAAGTGAAATATGGATGGTAGATATAGGTTTTTGTAATCTGAAAATATAAAAAACAGCAAGGTAACTAATGATAAAAGTGAGCACAAACAGTATTGCAATGCGTTGAAACAAGGCCTAGGGTTCATACTTTCACTAGTGCAAGTTCTCTCGACAATAATAACATAGTAGGATCATATAACTATCCCTCAACATGCAACAAAGAGTCACTCCAAAGTCACTAATAGCGGAGAACAAACGAAGAGATTATTGTAGAGTACAAAACCACCTCAAAGTTATTCTTTCTGATCGATCTATTCAAGAGTTCGTAGTAAAATAACACGAAGCTATTCTTTCCATTCAATCTATCCTAGAGTTCGTACTAGAATAACACATTAAGACACAAATCAACCAAAACCCTAATGTCATCGAGATACTCCAATGTCACCTCAAGTATCCATGGGTATGATTATACGATATGCATCACACATTCTCAGATTCATCTATTCAACCAACACAAAGAACTTCAAATAGTGCCCCAAAGTTTCTACTGGAGAGTCAAGTCGAAAACATGTGCCAACCCCTATGCATAAGTTCACGAGGTCACGGAACTCACAACTTGATCACCAAAACATACATCAAGTGGATCACATGAATATCCCATTGTCACCACAGATAAGCACATGCAAGACATACATCAAGTGTTCTCAAATCCTTAAAGACTCAATCGAATAAGATAACTTCAAAGGGAAAACTCAATTCATCACAAGGAGATAGAGGGGGAGAAACATCATAAGATCCAACTATAATAGCAAAGCTCGTGATACATCAAGATCGTGCCGAATCTAGAACACGAGAGAGAGAGAGAGACAGATATCAAACACATAGCTACTGGTACATACCCTCAGCCCCGAGGGTGAACTACTCCCTCCTCGTCATGGAGAGCATCGGGATGATGAAGATGGCCACGGGAGAGGGATTCCCCCCTCCGGCAGGGTGCCGAACAGGTCTAGATTGGTTTTCGGTGGCTACAAAGGCTTGCGGCGGCGGAACTCCTGATCTAGGTTATTTTCTGGAGGTTTCAGTATTTATAGGAATTTTTGGCGTCGGGAACAAGTCAGGGGGGTCCCCGGGTCATCCACGAGATAGGGCGGTGTGCCGAGGGGGGGGGGGGGCGGGGTAGGGCACGCCCCACCCTCGTGGACGGCCCGGGACTCTTCTGGCCCAACTCTTTTACTCCAGGGGCTTCTTTTGGTCCATAAAAAATCATCAAAAATTGGCACGTCAATTGGAATCCATTTGGTATTCCTTTTCTGTATAAAAAAAACAAGGAAAAACAAAAACTGGCACTGGCACTGGGCTCTAGGTTAATAGGTTAGTCCCAAAAATCGTATAAAATAGCATATAAATGCATATAAAACATCCTAGGTGGATAATATAATAGCACGGAACAATCAAAAATTATAGATATGTTGGAGACGTATCAAGCATCCCCAAGCTTAATTCCTGCTCATCCTCAAGTAGGCAAACGATAAAAATAGAATTTTTGATGTGGAATGCTACATAACATAATTATAAATGTAATATTCTTTATTGTGGCATGAGTATCTATATCCATAAGATTCAAGAAAAAAGTTTAATATTGACATAAAAATAATAATACTTCAAGCATACTAACAAAGCAATCATGTCTTCTCAAAATAACATGGCCAAAGAAAGCTATCCCTACAAAGTCATATAGTTTGGCTATGCTCTATCTTCATCACACAAAATATTTAAATCATGCACAACCCCGATGACAGGCCAAGCAATTGTTTCATACATTTGATGTTCTCAAACTTTTTCAATCCTCACGCAATACATGAGCGTGAGCCATGCACATAGCACTATAGGTGGAATAGAATGGTGGTTGTGGAGAAAAAAAAGGAGAAGATAGTCTCACATTAACTTGGCATATCAACAGGCTATGGAGATGCCCATTAATATATATCAATGTGAGTGAGTAGGGATTGCCATGCAACGGATGCACTAGAGCTATAAGTGTATGAAAGCTCAAAAGGAAACTAAGTGGGTGTGCATCCAACTTGCTTGCTCACGAAGACCTAGGGCACTTTGAGGAAGCCCATCATTGGAATATACAAGCCAAGTTCTATAATGAAAAATTCCCACAAGTATATGAAAGTGACAACATAAGAGACTCTCTATCATGGAGATCATGGTGCTACTTTGAAGCACAAGTGTGGTAAAAGGATAGTAGCATTGCCCCTTCTCTCTTTTTCTCTCATTTTTTTGTTTTTTTTGTTTTTTTGGCATTCTCTTTTTTATGGCCTCTTTTTTCTCTTTTTTTATTTTTCGTCCGGAGTCTCATCCCGACTTGTGGGGGAATCATAGACTCCATCATCCTTTCCTCACATGGGACAATGCTCTAATAATGATGGTCATCACACTTTTATTCACTTACAACTCAATACTTAGAACAAAATATGTGAATGCCTCCGGTGGTGTACCGGGATGTGCAATGAATCAAGAGTGATATGTATGAAAGAATTATGAAGGTGGCTTTGCCACAAGTACAATGTCAACTACATGATCATGCAAATCAATATGACAATGATGAAGCGTGTCATAATAAACAGAACGGTGGAAAGTTGCATGGCAATATATCTTATAATGGCTATGGAAATGCCATAATAGGTAGGTATGGTGGCTGTTTTGAGGCAGGTAATGGTGGGTGTATGGTACCAGGGAAAGTTGCGTGGCACAAGAGAGGCTAGCAATGGTGGAAGGGTGTGAGTGCGTATAATTCATGGACTCAACATTAGTCATAAAGGACTCACATACTTATTGAAAAAATCTATTAGTTATCAAAAAAGTACTACGCGCATGCTCCTAGGGGGATAGATTGGTAGGAAAATACCATCACTCGTCCCCGACCGCCACTCATAAGGAAGACAATCAAAAAATAAATCATGCTCTGACTTCATCACATAAAGGTTCACCATACATGCATGCTACGGGAATCACAAAGTTTAACACGAGTATCTCTCAAATTCACAACTACTCAACTAGCATGACTCTAATATCATCATCTTCATATCTCAAAACAATCATCAAGTACCAAACTTCTCATAGTATTCAGTGCACTCTATATGAAAGTTTTTATTATACCCATCTTGGATGCCCATCATATTAGTACTAAATTCATAACCAAAGTAAATTACCATGTAGTTTAAGACTCTCAAAATAATATAAGTGGAGCATGAGAGTTCATTAATTTCTTCAAAATAAAACCACCGCAGTGCTCTAAAAAGATATAAGTGAAGTACTAGAGCAAATGACAAACTACTCCAAAAGATATAAGTGAAGATCAATGAGTAGTCGAATAATTATGCAACTATGTGAAGACTCTCTAACATTTAAGAATTTCAGATCTTGGTATTTTATTCAAAAAGCAAGCAAAAAATAAAAATAAAATGACGCACCAAGCAAAACACATATCATGTGGTGAATAAAAATATAGCTCCAAGTAAAGTTACCGATGAACGAAGACGAAAGAGGGGGATGCCATCCGGGGCATCCCCAAGCTTAGGGTCTTGGTTGTCTTTGAATATTACCTTGGGGTGCCTTGGGCATCCCCAAGCTTAGGCTTTTGCAACTCCTTATTCCATAGTCCATCGAATCTTTACCCAATAACTTGAAAACTTCACAACACAAAACTCAACAGAAAACTCATAAGCTCCGTTTGTATAAGAAAGCAAATCACCACATAGGTACTGTCAATACAAGATTCATAATTTTTATAACATGATGACTATTGTACCATATCATTTCTACAATTTATATTAAGCAATTTAATCCATAAAAACTAGAAAACAAGCAAACTATGCATCGAAAACAGAATCTTCCAAAAACAGAACAGTCTGTAGTAATCTATAACTCTCGAATACTTCTGTAACTACAAAAATCCTGAGAAATTAGGAAGTCCTAGGCAATTTGTATATTGATATACTGCCGTTGGAATTGGTATTTTATCACTCTCTGGTAAAGAATGAAAATTATTTTCGTGAGCGCATACTTACTGTTTTTATCAGCAAGATCAAATAATAATCACCCAAGAAGATCCTAAAGGCTTTACTTGGCACAAACACTAATTAAAACATAAAAAACACAATCATAACAGAGGATAGATGATTTATTTATTACTAAATAGGAAAAAAAAGCAAAGAACAAAAATAAAATTGGGTTGCCTCCCAACAAGCTATATCGTTTAACGCCCCTAGCTAGGCATGATGATTTCAATGATGCTCACATAAAAGATAAGAATTGTAACATAAAGAGAGCATCATGAAGAATATGACTAACAATACATATAAATTTCCTCTAGATCAAAATCAAGAACTTTATTAAGGAAAATTTTGGAAGATCCTTAGTTATACGTTTCATTTCTTCATAACCCACAAGCAAACTAAGTTCATTATGATGCGCAAGGGAAATCAAGTCATCACAATTTTTGGACATGATTCGATCATGAAACAATTTGCATTGGATATTTAAATGACCACGTTCATTGCAAAGTTCACAAGGATGGCTAAGAAAATTTAAATTTTCAGCACAAACATCTAGCCTTTCTTGCAACCATTTAGTTTCTAAATACTTATGCCTCTTGCAAAATCTATCTTCCCTATTTGGTGTGTACTTGCAAACTCTATGCACTCCACAAAAATTTGACATGCTTATTGTCGGATGCGGGGCTCCGGATAACCCTTAAAGTTCAAACACTTGGGTGCGCACGAAGTCTTTCCCTCCTACCGATCTACGCTCTAGCTCGCTAAGATCTTGCGGTTGAACTCGACGAACTCACAACAAAGAAAGACACGGGGTTTATACTGGTTCGGGCCACCATTGTGGTGTAATACCCTACTCTAGTGTGGTGGTGGTGGATTGCCTCTTGGGCTGATGAAGAACAGTGCAAGGGGAAGAACAGCCTCCTGAGGTTGAGGTGTTCTTGTGCGTATGAACTTGTGGTGTGTCTCTGGGTCTGACGAGATCTCTACCCCATCTCCCCTCTCTACTATGGTGGTGGCTATTCCTATTTATAGAGGCCCTGGTCCTCTTCCCAAATATCGAGCGAGAAGGGAGCCAACAATGGCGGGCTAATTTGAAGGGGGACAGCTAATACGAGCCATCCCGACAAAAGTAGTCTTCGCCTGCACAAAGCTCTGGTGGTGACGCTGTCTTGGGCTCCACGATGACCTCCGTCTTGCAGTCCATGGTCTTGGTCTTGTTGCACCGAAATGGCAACCTTTGTCTGAGGCCTCGGTACCCCGCGGCTGTGCTTGCCTCCTTTGCACCAAAGGGGAAACAAGGACGCTGCGCGCGCTGGCGCCCGCCTGGTGTCGATCGTCATGGCTCACGTCACGAGAGCCTCGTGAGGCTCGCCTCGCCTTGATATCTCTGCTCCTCGTGAGCCTACCTGACTAGGCCGCTCGGGAGGAGGTCTTGCATCGTCAGCCTCGTGAGGCTTGGACCCTCGCAAGGGTCTTGGATGCTTTGTTGGTGAAGATGGGTCGTACGGCCTGCTGGCTCAGCCACCCCGCGGGCCGCAGGCAGGCAAGTCTGGGGACCCCCGTTCCCAGAACACCGATAGTAGCCCCCATTCCCAAGGTGCGCACGGGCTTGGCTTCACGGCGAAACCAAGGGTCAAGTTCGGAGCACCGCGGGCCCCAAAAGCCTGCGGCCTCGGTTGACATGTGGAGGTTGATTGGACGTGGGCGTCTCCGCTTCCCCACGCTGCCTTTGAATCCGCTTGGCTATGCGGCCCCGCTTCTTGCACGGTTATTCTTCCCTCTCCGCGCCCAGCTCTTCCAATCTCCCTGCTCCTTCGATGTCCTGCTCCGCCTTCCCAATCCAACTTGCGCTCCGCCCGCTTCACCGCCATGGCGCCAAAGCAAGCCGAAAAGGGGAAGAAACCTCTGTCCTTGCCAACTGCACCTCCATCCTTCGAGTCGACGGTCGGCCGGCCTCGGGTGCTCAACGACGAGGCCATGGGACCCCATGCTCACCTCCAGCTTCAACGAGTGGGGAGAGACGCCGGCCTGGCCTGCGTTTCGCTCCAGCATGGCTTGGGTAGTCACCGAGGTTCCGATCTTCATTGACACCCTCTGGGCTGGCCTGCTTCCTCCCTTCTCCGCCTTCTTCAACGCGGTGCTCGAGCACTATCAGATCCTCATGCTCCATCTCGACCCTCAATCTGTGACCCTTCTTGCCGTTTTCGCTTTCGTGTGTGATGCCATGGTGGGCATCACCCCCTCCGTAGCACTCTTCTGCCACTTCTTCTTGCTGCATCTCACCGGTGCCCGGCAGAGCTCAGGGTGTGTGGGCTTCCAGGCCATGGCTGCAACAGCAAGCATGGGGATTGACTTCGAGCTCCCTTCATCCGCCAGCGAGTTCCACACGCGATGGGTGTTTGTTGATGCCGGCGTGCTCAACCCTCTGCTCCAAGCTCCGGTGGGGCCTGCCATTCCAAACTCCGGCTGGGGCCATTAGAAGCTCACGAGCCCCTTTCTTGCCCCTGTCTGGGCCAGGCTGCAGTGGTTGAAGGACCCTTGTGTGACTGCGCCCATGGTGGTGAGGGAGTTCGTCATGCGTCGGGTTGCTCCGCTTCAGCGCCATTCTCGCCCAATGTGGGAAATGCTCAGCAGATAGGACAATATGAGGGTTTAGGAGGAGGGGCTCCCTCTCGCTGCGTGGCAAACGGTGCTCACGGTCCTATCTGGTGTCCCTCTGCCGGACGAGATGCCCAAGAAAAGCTGCATGTTGTACCGCTGCGAGAACAAGGTCACCTTTGCCGCGAACATGCCTTCCTTTGATGAGTGGGGCTGTGCCCAATTGGCTTGGTGGGGCCCCGCGAGAATCCCATCATCGTGGTCCCATTCTTTGCCGCCGGTGCCGAGCTCGCCCCAGGTGACGATGTAGGGGAGAGAGCGGCGACGGTGGCCGGCTGCTCAGATGTTGAGGAGCACATGTCGAGCGGTGATCCTGGGGTGTCGTCCTCGGGAGCTCGCGACGCCCCTCCCGAGGCGTCGGTCGCTGATGAGATGCGGCATGCAGCTCCCGAGGCCGAGGCTCCAGGGGCCTCGGGAGGTCGCAGCGAGAAAAAGCCGGGCTGTTCGCCACAGCCGGGCTCCCCTGAGGCTATCCCTCTTGGTTCTTCTTCGGCTCCGCCACGCGCCGGCCATCACGTCCAGCGCTTTGGTCGCCTTGGTGTTGACTTCGAGGAGCTCCGCAAGAGGAAGGGATCCCCCAGCGGCAGCAACATCTTCGGGTCGTTGAAGCGACGGAAGTACATTGCTATCGACAAGTAAGTACTTTATCTTGGTGATCTTCTATGTGCCGCCTTCCTTTCCTAACGATTGTCCCCTCAGGTCCCCTTCTGCTAAGGCCGCGAAATCTCCGGAGAAGCATCTCCCTCTCGTCCCATCGCACTCACCAAGCTCCAGCGCTACAGGCTCGGACGCTGCCCACGGCGTGGGGTCAGCCACGGGAGTTGGTTCGTCATCGAGGCGCCCCGAGCTTGCGCCTTCGTCGTCCTTTCTTCGCGGCCTTGCTCGGAGCGCAGCAGGCGTGCCAATGGCTCCTCCCTTTGTCACGGTTGGTAGCTGGCTAGCCTCGATCCTGGAGTCTTCTTCAAGCAGCGGGCCTTGTTCGGTTCGGGCCCCTCGCGAGGGTCTGCTGGCGCCTGGGCCATGCCAGCCCCCAGCCCCCAACAGGGAGTTGGTGCGCCACTTGATGCTCCACCCGCAGCCCCTGAGGTGGAGGAGGAGGTGGGCCGAGCGTTCGTGCTCGAGCACGGGCATAGTGTGGTCCGCCACAAGCTCTTCCATGAGGCGATGGGCGGGATGAACCGCCTTGGTGAAGAGCTTGCTGGTGTCGACTCGCGTCTTGAGGCTGAAGGTCTTCGGTTGGTGGAGGAGCGGCGCAAGCTGCCAGTGGCCATCAACCTTGGCCGTTATCATCACGACCTCGAGAACGTGAAGGCTGAGGCGTCCCTCAAGATTGCCAATGAGGCCCGCTCACGAGCTTTGGAAGAAGCTCACGAGGCTGATCGCCGCCGCGAGGCTGCGAAGGAGCGCGCGTGGGAGCTCCAGGCCTGGAGCGCGTCCCTTGAGCAGCAGGTCGAGGCGCGTGGGGCCACCCTTGCGTCGATGAGGGGGACGCCTGCGGAGGAAGAGGAGGTCCGACAGCGCGAGGAGACGCTGGCACTGGAAGCCGTGGAGCGTGTAACATCCCCAATATCGCACCACAGTAATCTCCCCCTAATGAAGATCATGTTATCATGATCATCATGCCAAAATGCCACTTGTCCAAAATCTGCTTCAGATTCAAATTTAAATTGCATGTCAAATATTTGCTTCTTCTGTCATGCAAATAAAATAGTTCATCCTATGGCAAATAATCCCCAGATATTTGTCATGTTGAAACCAACATTTTTGGAAAGTCCTAAATTGCCTTTGGGAATTTATTATCTGGTCCATCATTATTTAAGATGTCCTTTTCATTTTCTAAAAATGGTTGGACAACTCTTGATGGCCCCAAACTTTTTGTGGCAGTGCTGGATAAGGCATTATATCTGTGTGACCAAGTTTCACTTTTTACAAAATACATTTGGCAGCTCATTTATCTACAACATTCTTCTGTAAAAAAAAGAAAATAAAATAAAACAGAAAAAAGACAACAACCCCCCCTGCTGGATCGACCGGCCCAGTCGGCCCCCTCTCTAGACTACAAGGCCACCCCGACCCAAACCCTAGCGGTTCCCGCACCCACTCCCGCACCCACGTTCCCCTTCTCCTCCACACCGATCTGGATTGGGAACGACCCCGATCCCGCCGCCCCCTGTTCCTGCGGCGACCGCGCCCTCGACGCACGATGCCGCCCCGCCGCTCGACGCCGGAGCCACCTCGCCGGACTGCATCCCCATCACATGTCGTCCCTGACCTCCTCCCCACGCCCCACTGCCCCGCACCCTACAACCCCGGTGAGGCCCCGACCTCTCCTCCTCTCCCCACACTCGTCGTCCGCTCCGGCCGCTCGTCCATGTGTGCGCACGCACCGTGCTCGTCTGCACCGCGCCACGGCCCTGCAGCTGCCGCTGCTGCTCTTCCTCCTGCTGCGCTGCTGCTTGCTCCACCTGCCACCTCCGCGCACCGCACTCGGCCGCGCCCCGCTCTGCCCTGGACGGCCACCACGCCCCGCTCGCGTCGCGTGCCTTGCACCGCACGCGCACACCACCACGCCCCGCAGCCCATTCCTGCAGCGCCTCCACTCGCGCTTTGTCCCGCAGCTCGCCTCACGCGCCTGCCTGTTCGCCCCCGCCCCGCTCACCTGCGGCGCTGCTCGCCCGCGCCAAGCGCCGCTGCCGGCCACGCCTTCCGCACGGCACTGCTCCGGCCGCCGCACCTGCTACCGCGGCCTCACACCACCGCATCGCCAGGCCCGCGCGCCGCGCCCTCATCGGCTCCGCCCGACCACGCCCGCCGTCCGTCCCGCCCCGCCTCTGCCCGCTGGCCGCGCGCCATCCCGCGCCTTGCACAGCCTTCCCGTGGCCGCCGCCTGCAGTCCTGCTCACCGCCCTGCGTCCTCCGCCTGGTGCCCGCGCCCTGGACAATTCGGGGGGCGCCCACCCACGCCTGTGTGCCCGATAAGGCCTCCAGGGCCTATGACAGTGGGGCCGGCCCCAGAACGTTTAATATAAAAAGTGAAGTTTAAAAGTTTTTAAAAAATATAGTAATTGATAGAAAAATACATATTAATTAATTAAATCAACTTAATTAATTAATGTTTAATTAACCTAATTAACTAGTGTTAATTAACTAAACAGTAATTAGATTAGTTAAACCCTAATTAGGCTAAACAGACAATGACATGTGGGTCCCACACGTCAGTTGACCAGTCAACACCTCTGTTGACTGCTAACGTCATGCTGACGTCAGCATGCACTGTTTTGGATAATGTTGGATTTAAATTAATTAAATAAATCCTAAAAACGGTTCAAATCTTTTAAAGTTAATATAAAATAAACCGTAGCTCGGATGGAAAAACTTTGTACATGAAAGTTGCTCAGAACGACGAGACGAATCCGGATACGCAACCCGTTCGTCCGCCACACGTCCCTCGCATAGCAAACCTGCAACCGTCCCCTCTCTTTCATCTGTCTGGAATTCGTCTAACACCGGGGATTCATCCTCGGATGTTTATCCCCTCCGTCTGCAACGTGTAGTACTACGTTAGAACAACCCTAGCTCTGCCTATCGTTATGTTATGCCTTGTGATGCATTATTTGCTCTATATTTACTGTTTCTTCCCCCTCTTCTCTCCGGTAGACCCTGAGACCGATGTTCCCCCTGTGATCGACTACGTCGACGACGACCCCTCCTTGCCAGAGCAACCAGGCAAGCAAACCCCCCTTGAGCATTCCGATATCGCCCATTTCTTTCCCTCTCATGCTTGCATTAGAACTGCTACTGCTTTCTATATGATCCTACTCTGATGCATAGACTGTTTTTGTTAGCTGCTTTCATACCTTACCTGCTTATCCTAAACTGCTTAGTATATGTTGGTTAGAGATCCATCAGTGACCCCACCTTGTCCCAGTTGCCTCGCTTTATGTTCGATGACTCGATCAACGTGATCGACATCTAGACCCCGACACCGCACATCACCCCCTAGTTGTACGACTCTGCAGAGTTACCATCGAGTGCCGAGGGTGGAACCTCATACATCACTCCTAATGAGATCTCTGTAGGGTAGCTATCCGGTCGTGGTCATCGAGGGTGATTTCCTCCTTAACCACTTCCGATACGACTCTGTCGTGCAACCCCTCAAGTGTGAACCTCGAGGGTGGTCCCTCTTACGTTCACGTTGATGATTACATTGAGTGGAATTCACCGGTGGTGATTCCTCGGGTTTTCCCCTTGATGTTTGGACACACAGTTACTATGGTTACTATGACTTTACACTGAACCATGTTACTAAAGACGGGTCGGCCCTGAGGGGTGCCTGCGCGAGCTTAATAGCGAGTGATGTGGAGTCGGGTTCACCTGGAAGGTGCCCGCGAGATACTTACGAGGCGTGGCCGGGCATTCTTAGCCCTTGCCGCAAGTACTCGAGACAGGGCAACGGGGGTCACATTGATTGTGAGTCTCTGCTCATTACCGCGCGTTCCTAATCCACTACGATTTGGATATTTGATCAGAGGGGCCTCTGGCCTGATAGCACTAACCATCACGTGGGCATAGTATGGCGTTCTGCGTCATATACATCAGCCGAAGCTTAATAGACGCCAGCGACTGAGCGGCGCGCGCCGGGTTGGACTGCGTAAGCTCCTGCCTTGTTGAAGGAGGTAGCTAGGTCTACTCACCGGCCGCGTACGCAACGTGCAGGAGTCCCCGGGGAGATGGCCCATGACCCCTAGGGGCATAGGTTTAGTCCGGCGTGCTGGCCTCTCTATTAAGCCTAGGTTGGGTTGCGGCGTATTGTTTGGCTGAGGCCGGGCATGACCCAGGGAAGTGTGTCTGGCCAGAGTTAATCGAGCATGGTGGGTAAGTTGGTGCACCCCTGCAGGGAAGAAAACATCTATCGATAGCCTGTCCTACGGTAACGGACACTTGGAGTTGTATCCCGATCGATACAACTAGAACTGGATACTTGAGATGAGACATGGTGATGAGACTTGGATATGAGATGATAACTGGATAATATGGCTCTGGGATTGCTTTCTCGCAGGGAGTCGAGAAATGATCTCTGGCCGAGGTTGATAACACTTCCACTAGTTTACCTTATGCTACTCTACTCCCTCTTGTTGCTACAAGATGGTGGTTTCCAGAAGATGCTAGTCTTCAATAGGCTAGGCTTTCCCCTTCTCTTCTGGCATTCTGCAGTTTAGTCCACAGATACAACCCATTTCCTTTGATACATATGCATACTTAGTTTAGATCTGATGTAAGTCTTGCGAGTACTTTGTATGAGAACTCATGGTTGCTTTGCTACTTCTTTTTCCCCCATATCTGATTGTTGCGACCAGATGATGGATCCCAGGCGCCAGATGACACCACTGAAGACTACTGCTACCCCGAGGGTGCCTACTACTACGTGACGGTCGCTGACGACTTGGAGTAGTTAGGAGGCTGCCAGGCAGGAGGCCTTGCCTTTTCGATCGATGTTGCTTTTGTGCTAGCCTTCTTAAGGCAAACTTGTCTAACTTATGTCTGTACTCAGATATTGTTGCTTCCGCTGACTCTGGTGTATTCGAGCTTATGTATTCGAGCCCTCGAGGCCCCTGGCTTGTAATATAAAGCTTGTATTATTTTAGTTTGTGTCTAGAGTTGTATTGTGATATCTTCCCATGAGTCCTTGATCTTGATCGTACACATTTCCGTGTATGATTAGTGTATGATTGAATCGAGGGCGTCACAAGTTGGTATCAGAGCCGACTGCCTGTAGGACCCCCCTTTCCAACTCCTTGGCCGAAGTTGAGTCTAGAAACCGAAAACCGTTTTACTAACTTGGCTGTGTGTCTTACGGGCCCATGTCGCCAATTGAGTGGTATTAGGATCTTTTATTCCTCGTCTATACTCTGGGACTCTGATCTCTCTTCTATTCGGGTTAAATGGTTTTACTAACTCGAACATTAGGATCTTGTGATCATATCTGCCCAGAGAGTCCCTTATTTCAGATGATCGCCTACTGCATCCGAAGATTCCGAAGATACTCTACGATATTCTCTCGAGACTTTGTGCCTATTGCCTTTGCATTTCCCTACCACCGAAATATCCTTATGGATAGCTACACACCCTTGCCAATCTTACATTCTAACCCATTGATCTTGTTATTACAAGATGTCCTGAAATGCTCTCCTTTTTCCGAGAATCCTTTGAGCTTACTTCCTTGCAGTTCCTTGTCATCTGAATACCCCTACGGATAACTTTGCGCACTTATCGAGTATTCGCTCATCCTCAGTTGATTCTTGTACTTCACAAAAGTCTTCGTAATACCATTCGTTCTTGTGAAAATCCTCAGCAGCCTATTGTTCTTGAATTTCTTGCTTGCTTGCATTATGGTTAATACCATAAGTCTAGTAATCTTATTGTCAGCCTTTGTCATTATCATTTTGAGTCCGTTGATACACTATGTTGCGAATGCTTGCAATCCTCAATCAAATCCTAGAATTCATCCTTCCGGCTTAGACATCATTTTAACATGTGCTGAATCTCGATCAATCAAATCGCCATCAATTGTACCCCTAAGGCTATTCTACCTATCCATCGCTAATCAGAGCATTGCTTCTGATGCCTTGTCTTGGAATTCATAATTCCTTTGCAATTGAGCTTTGAGTTAGTCAGTTGTTTCTATAATCTGATCTCCTTGCATTCTTTCTTCCTCTGGTTGAGTACTGATGCTCACATTAGATCCCTTGTGGACCACCAAACCCCCCTTTTTCGGATTTTATCTGACAGTGTCCTTCATATTCAATAAGCTTGTGATCCTTTCCTCGGATACATAATGCTATTGGTAAATTGTATCCTATGCTTTCTCAATCATGCTCTACTACCAAGCTTGTGTTACTTATTCTTGGAATTTATGATATATGTTCCCCGATGGGTTGAAACTATGCCTTCCCTAATCTGTGTGAACTCGAAAGTTATGCGGGTTATACTCTACTGGCTTTTTGTCAGACAAAATTTCAATACTACAGCTTCATCAAGAGCGAGAAATAAAATGAAAGGTTATGCCTTGCAGAAGTGGGAGTCGATCCTGAACCTTTGTGTTCATGCCCACGGACACGGTGTGGAACTTATCACGAAAGCTTCTTGCAAGGATATTTAATCATTTGAATAATTCTTCCGGTATCGTAAATTGGATCCCCTGCAGTTATGGTCTCGACCATATTTCCTCCTTGATCTCATTTACTAGGTAAGTTAAAATTACTTATCCTCTGCAAATCATTTCCCCCGTCCAACCTCTACTCTCATTTACCTTCTGGCATTACACCTAGTACTTGATATTGGGAAGCCTTATACCCCATCACATCATTCCTAGCCTGAACGGCTATATTTTATCATTACAACATTTTAACTGTGCTACCTGGTCCTTATGCCCGGAGCAACTTCCGACGATGAGCTAAGCTGACGTCGATCTTCCTCATCTTATCATTTCACCTTGAACAACAAGCTTGACTTTGAGCTTGTGACGAATCCGTGGTTCTCATAGCCTTTCACTTCATCCTCCCTTTTCTGCTCGAGGGCATCTTCATAGAGTCTCTCGACAAACTTTGTCTTGATCACTGTCACGCTTTGGCTTCTTCAGAGATGTCAATTGAATTCATGGCTAGAAATACCATCCTTGCCTCTCGATGATTTGTGTCAGCATCAACAACATTCTTGTCTTCCCCCCAACACAAACTTGATCATATTAATTTTGGGAATACATCCTTTTTGACATGTCGATGGATTGCTACTGAGCCCGTCGGCCACACCCTCATCTTTTCCCTACTAAAATTGTATGACTTATTTTCTAAGTTGTTTCCGATGGATCCTTGGTCTATCCAAAGTCTGACCTTTGCTTGAAAGCATGTCAACGCTATCTCGAAGCATGTCTGTGGTAATCCGATCTCCAATAAAAACATTTGAAGCGCGACACTAAATTTCCTTTATCAATTATCCAAACACCGTTGTATGGGTAATGTCATGAAATTTCTTTCCCTTTACCTAATTGGTTATCTACTTACTATCCTGTCATGGATATCATCCTCTGCTTGTCCTTGGGAAGGATATACTCCTGATAAATGTTTTTAAACACATTTTCCTTTCCATTGATCTGATTAATATACTAATCATATTTTCCTTTCCATTTTAGTTTAACCTTTCCGGTAAACTAACTTACCTCAGTAGAGATAATTTCCTGCTTACGTAAGCACCTCAATGTACAACTATGTCAGTAAAGACCCTGTTAGTATGGTTGATGACATTCCGGTAGCCACCGATGGACGATAACTTTGCCTAATGGCCCGCCTCGTTCAACGAGCAGGAAAATGGTTCTCTTCGTCCCTCGCCCTTGGTACCGACATTGTTGCCGACATAACTGATAGGTTACACTCTGACATGCCTTACTATCATAACCATGTAACATGTCACCGCTCTTTCTACTTTTAACCCACATGGTGGGCCCATAACCCACAGTTCCACATGATCGAAACCTGACTCTCATGTATATCTTTGATCCCGGAATATTCTTGCGTTTGGCTTCGTATCATGTCATGAGCCACCTTCCAAGAGATGATCTATTCCCGATGCTCTGAACCCCTTTCTCACACTCTGTTCAGGTATCAATAGTTTGTCCATTCGCTTGAAACTTCCTATTGTACCTTCATACTTTGCTCTCGGTGTTTATTAAGTTTCAACTTGAGAGATACTTCTGCCTCATTCCCTGAATTTCTCACCAGATAGTTAACCCTATAAGGGTCAGTTCTCTCGAAGTTACTCTTTACTTCCCCACTTAAATCTCGGGACGAGATTTCTTGTAGTGGAGGAGATTTGTAACATCCCCAACATCGCTCCACAGTAATCTCCCCCTAATGAAGGTCATGTCATCATGATCATCATGCCAAAATGCCACTTGTCCAAAATCTGCTTCAAATTCAAATTTAAATTGCATGTCAAATATTTGCTTCTTCTGTCATGCAAATAAAATAGTTCATCCTATGGTAAATAATCCCTAGATATTTGTCATGTTGAAACCAACATTTTTGGAAAGTCCTAAATTGCCTTTGGGAATTTATTATCTGGTCCCTAATTATTTAAGATGTCCTTTTCATTTTCTAAAAATGCTTGGACAACTCCTGATGGCCCCAAACTTTTTGTGGCGGTACTGGATAAGGCATTATATCTGTGTGACCAAGTTTCACTTTTTACAAAATACATTTGGCAGCTCATTTATCTACAAAATTCTTCTGTAAAAAAAGAAAAAAAAAGAAAACATAAAACAACCCCCCCCCCCCCCCCCGCGACCCAGCTAGCCAACCGGCCGGCCGAGTCGGCCCCCTCTCTGGCCTACAAGGCCACCCCGACCCAAACCCTAGCGGTTCCCGCACCCAGTCCCGCACCCACGTTCCCCTTCTACTCCCCCATCGATCTGGATCAGGAACGACCACGATCCCGTCGCCCCCTGTTCCCGCGGCGACCGCGCCCTCGACGCACGACGCCGCCCCGCCGCTCGACGCCGGAGCCACCTCGCCGGACTGCCTCCCCATCACATGTTGTCCCCGACCTCCTCCCCGCGCCCCACTGCCCCGCACCCTACAACCCCGGTGAGGCCCCAACCTATTCTCATCTCCCCACACTCGTCGTCCGCTCCGGCCGCTCGTCCATGCGTGCGCGCGTGCCGTGCTCGTTTGCACCGCACCGCGGCCCTGCAGCTGCCGCTACTGCTCTTCCTCCTGCTGCGCTGCTGCTTGCTCCTCCTGCCGCCTCCACGCGCCGCGCTCGGCCGCGCCCCGCTCTGCCCTGCACAGCCACCACGCCCCGCTCGCGTCGCGTGCCTTGCACCGCACGCGCACACCACCACGCCCTGCAGCCCATTCCACCAGCGCCTCCACTCGCGCTCTGTCCCGTAGCCCGCCTCACACGCCGGCCTGTGCGCCCCCGCCCTGCTCACCTGCGCGCTGCTCGCCTGCGCCAAGCGCCGCTGCCGGCCACGCCTTCCGCACGGCACTGCTCCGGCCGCCGCACCTGCTACCGCGGCCTCACCCCACCGCATCGCCAGGCCCGCGCGCCGCGCCCTCACCGGCTCCGCCCGACCACGCCCGCCGTCCGTCCCGCCCCGCCTCTGCCCGCTGGCCGCGCGCCATCCCGCGCCTCGCCCAGCCTTCCCGTGGCCGCCGCCTGCAGTCCCGCTCATCGCCTTGCGTCCGCCCTTGCCGCTGCGGCCGGCCGGCAAGCCTTGCCGAGGCCACGGCCTCGCCCTGGCGACCTCCGCCTGGTGCCCACGCCCGGGACAATTCGGGCGGCGCCCACCCGCGCCCGTGTGCCCGATAAGGCCTCCAGGGCCTATGACAGTGGGGCCGGCCCCAGAACGTTTAATATAAAAAGTGAAGTTTAAAAGTTTTTAAAAAATATAGTAATTGATAGAAAAATACATATTAATTAATTAAATCAACTTAATTAATTAATGTTTAATTAACCTAATTAACTAGTGTTAATTAACTAAATAGTAATTAGATTAGTTAAACCCTAATTAGGCTAAATAGACAATGACATGTGGGTCCCACACGTCATTTGACTAGTCAACACCTCTGTTGATTGCTGACGTCATGCTGACATCAGCATGCACTGTTCTGGATAATGTTGGATTTAAAATAATTAAATAAATCCTAAAAACGGTTTAAATCTTTTAAAGTTAATATAAAATAAATGGTAGCTCGGATGGAAAAACTTTGTACATGAAAGTTGCTCAGAACGACGAGACGAATCCGGATACTCAACCTGTTCGTCCGCCACACGTCCCTAGCATAGCAAACCTGCAACCGTCCCCTCTCTTTCATCTGTCCGGAATTCGTCTAACTCCGGGGATTCATCCTCGGATGTTTATCCCCTCCGCCTACAACGTGTAGTACTACGTTAGGACAACCCTAGCTCTGCCTATCGTCATCTTATGCCTTGTGATGCATTGTTTGCTCTGTATTTACAGTTTCTTCCCCCTATTCTCTCCTGTAGACCCCGAGACCGATGTTGCCCCTGTGATCGACTACGTCGGCGACGACCCCTCCTTGCCAGAGCAACCAGGCAAGCAAACCCCCCTTGAGCATTCCGATATCGCCCATTTCTTTCCCTCTCATGCTTGCATTAGAACTGCTACTGCTTTCTATATGATCTTACTCTGATACATAGCCTGTTTTTGTTACCTGCTTTCATACCTTACCTACTTATCCTAAACTGCTTAGTATAGGTTGGTTAGAGATCCATCAGTGACCCCACCTTGTCCCAGTTGCCTCGCTTTATGTTCGATGACTCGATCAACGTGATCGACGTCCAGGCCCCGACACTGCACATCACCCCCTAGTTGTACGACTTTGCAGAGTTACCATCGAGTGCCGAGGGTGGAACCTCATACATCACTCCTAATGAGATCTCTGTAGTGTAGCTATCCGGTCGTGGTCATCGAGGGTGATTTCCTCCTTAACCACTTCCGATACGACTCTGTCGTGCAACCCCTCAAGTGTGAACCTTGAGGGTGGTCCCTCTTACGTTCACCTTGATGATTACATCGAGAGGAATTCGCCAGGGGTGATTCCTCGGGTTTTCCCCTTGATGTTTGGACACACAGTTACTATGGTTACTATGACTTTACACTGAACCATGTAACTAAAGACGGGTCGGCCCTAAGGGGTGCCCGCGCGAGCTTAATAGCGAGTGATGTGGAGTCGGGTTGACCTGGAAGGTGCCCGCGAGATACTTACGAGGCGTGGCGGGCATTCTTAGCCCTTGCCGCAAGTACTCGAGACGGGGCGACGGGGTCACATCGATCTCGAGTCTCTGCTCGTTACCACACATTCCTAATCCACTATGATTTGGATATTTGATCCGAGGGGCCTTTGGCCTGATAGCACTAACCATCACGTGGGCATAGTATGGGCATTCTGCGTCGTATACATCAGCCGAAGCTTAATAGACGCCAGCGACTAAGGGGCGCGCGCCGGGTTGGACTGCATAAGCTCCTGCCTTGTTGAAGTAGGTAGCTAGGTCTGCTCACCGGCCACGTACGCAACATGCAGGAGTCCCCGGGGAGATGGCCCATAACCCCTGGGGGCATAGGTTTAGTCCAGCGTGGTGTCCTCTCTATTAAGCCTAGGTCGTGTTGCGGTGTATTGTTTGGCCGAGGCCGGGCATGACCCAGGAAAGTGTGTCCGGCCAGATTTAATCGAGCGTGGTGGGTAAGTTGGTGCACCCCTGCAGGGAAGAAAACATCTATCAATAGCCTGTCCTATGGTAACAGACACTTAGAGTTGTATCCCAATCGATACAACTAGAACTGGATACTTGAGATGAGACATGGTGATGAGACATGGATATGAGATGATAACTGGATAGTATGGCTCTGGGAGTGCTTTCTCGGAGTGAGTCGAGAAAGGATCTCTGGCCGAGGTTGATAACACTTCCACTACTTTACTTTATGCTACTCTACTCCCTCCTGTTGCTGCAAGATGGTGGTTTCCAGAAGATGCTAGTCTTCGATAGGCTAGGCTTTCCCCTTCTCTTCTGGCATTCTGCAGTTTAGTCCATAGATACAGCCCATTTCCTTTGATACAGATGCATACTTAGTTTAGATCTGATGTAAGTCTTGCGAGTACTCTGGATGAGTACTCACGGTTGCTTTGCTACTTCTTTTTCCCGCATACCCGATTGTTGCGACCAGATGATGGATCACAGGAGCCAGACGAGACCACTGAAGACTACTGCTACCCCGAGGGTGCCTACTACTACGTGACGGCCGCTGACGACTTGGAGTAGTTAGGAGGCTCCCAGGCATGAGGCCTTGCCTTTTCGATCGATGTTGCTTTTGTGCTAGCCTTCTTAAGGCAAACTTTTCTAACTTATGTCTGTACTCAGATATTGTTGCTTCCGCTGACTCTGGTGTATTCGAGCTTATGTATTCAAGCCCTCGAGGCCCCTGGCGTGTAATATAAAGTTTGTATTATTTTAATTTGTGTCTAGAGTTGTGTTATGATATCTTCCCGTGAGTCCTCAATCTTGATCGTACACATTTGCGTGTATGATTAGTGTACTATTGAATCGAGGGCGTCACAAGTTGGTATCAGAGCCGACTGCCTGTAGGACCCCCCTTTCCAACTCCTTGGCCAAAGTTGAGTCTAGAAACCGAAAACCATTTTACTAACTTGGCTGTGTGTCTTACGGGCCCACGTCGCCAATTGAGTGGTATTAGGATATCTTATTCCTCGTCTATACTCTGGGACTCTGATCTCTCTTCTATTCGGGTTAAATGGTTTTACTAACTCAAACATTAGGATATCGTGATCACATCTACCCGGTGAGGGAGTCCTAGATTAGGAGGTCTCCGGACAGCCGGACTATCTCCATTGGCCGGACTGTTAGACTATGAAGATACAAGATTGAAGACTTTGTCTCGTGTCCGGATGGACTCTACTTGGCGTGGAAGGCAAGCTAGGCAATACGGATATGGATATGTCCTCCTTTGTAACCGACCTTGTGTAACCCTAACCCTCTCCGGTGTCTATATAAACCGAAGGGTTTTAGTCCGTAGGACAACAACCATAACATACAATCATACCATAGGCTAGCTTCTAGGGTTCAGCCTCTCTAATCTTGTGGTAGATCAAGCAGGACATAGGGTTTTACCTCCATTAAGAGGGCCAGAACCTGGGTAGAACATCTTATCCCCTGGCTCCTGTTACCATCTGGCCTAGACGCACAGTTCGGGTCCCCCTACCCGAGATCCGCCGGTTTTGACACCGACATTGGTGCTTTCATTGAGAGTTCCTCTGTGTCGTCGCCGTTAGGCTTGATGACTCCTACTATCATCGATAGCGATGCGGTCCAGGGTGAGACTTTTCTCCCCGGACAGATCTTCGTATTCTGCGGCTTTGCACTGCAGGCTAATTCGCTTGGCCATCTGGAGAAGATTGAAAGCTATGCCCCTGGCCGTCAGGTCAGATTTGGAAGTTTGAACTACACAACCGACATCGGCGGAGACATGATCTTCGACGGATTCAAGCCACAGCCGGGCGCGCCGCACTGTCGCGATGGGTATGACCTAGCTCTGCCGCCGAACAGTACCCCAGAGGCTGCGCCCGCATCAGCTCCGACCCTTAGCTCGGAGCCAACTGCGCCAGTCGAGGACGGGTGGTTAGACACCGCCTCAGGGGCTGCAGTCTCAACGGCGATCGAGCCGAACACCAGCCTAACCCTCTGCGCAGCCCGTGACTCCAAGGTGCCGGACTCTTTTCCGAACTCCGAACCATCCGCGCCCCTGCCAATCGAATCCGATTGGGCGCCGATCATGGAATTCACCGCCACGGATATCTTTCAGCACTCGCCCTTCGGCAACATTCTGAATTCACTAAGGTCTCTCTCTTTGTCAGGAGAGCCCTGGCCGGATTATGGCCAATAGGATTGGGATGCGGACGACGAAGAAATTCGACGCCCGCCCACCACCCACTTCGTAGCCACTATCGATGATTTAATCGACATGCTCGACTTCGACTTCGAAGACATCGACGGTATGGACGACGATGTAGGAGACGAACATGAACCAGCACCTATAGGGCACTGGAAAGCCACCTCGTCATATGACATATACATGGTGGATACACCAAAGAAGGCAATGGCGACGGGATAGCGGAGGATGACCCCTCCAAGAAGCAACCCAAACGCCGACGTCAGCGGCGCCGCTCTAAGTCCCGCCAAAGCAAAAGTGGTGATACAGGCACAGGAGATAATAACACTCCGGATAGTGCCGAAGAAAACAACAAACCCCTCCAGCAAGATTTAGAGCAGGAGGATGGAGGAGCCAGCTCTCCTGAGAGAGCGGCAGACGGAGAGGAGGAGGATGACAATCACATGCCCCCCTCCGAAGACGAGGCAAGCCTCGGCGACGATGAATTCGCCGTACCAGAGGATCCCTTCGAACAAGAGTGCTTCAAGCACCGGCTTATGGCCACGACAAATAGCCCAAATAAAAAGCAGCAGCAGCTTCAAGCTGATCAAGATCTGCTAGCTGACAAATGGACCCAAGTCCTCGCGGCCTAGGAATATAAACTCGAGCGCCCCTCCAAGAGTTACCCAAGGCGCAGGTTACTACCCCGACTGGAGGAAGAAGCGTATGATACGGCTGATCGGCCACCTCGTGGCCGCGATAGAGAGGCATTCCAGCCAAAATCTCAGCCTCCACCCCAACGCCATTCAAATAAAAAGGCATGGGGAGATACGCCAGACCTGCAAGACATATTGGAGGACAAGGCAAAGCATTCAAGATGGATCTACAGATCACAAGGGTGCACCACTCTACGAGACGACAAACGTCACGCCGGATACAGTAAAAGCAAATCCGGCCGGGCCGAACACAGCGGGCAAGACCCATTCGAGCTGCGTCGCGAAATAGCCCAATACAGAGGCGCCGCACACCCCTTATGCTTCACAGACGAAGTAATGGAACATCAATTCCCAGAAGGTTTCAAACCTGTAAATATTGAATCATACGACGGTACAACAGATCCCGCAGTATGGATTGAGGACTTCCTCCTCCACATCCACATGGCCCGCGGCGATGACTTACACGCCATCAAATACATCCAACTAAAGCTCAAAGGACCAGTGCACAGCTTGCCAGCGGACTCCATTAGCTGTTGGGAAGATCTGGAAGCCGCATTCCTCGACAACTTTCAGGGCACTTATGTGCGACCACCAGCCGCCGATGATTTGAGCCACATAATTCAGCAGCCAGAAGAGTCGGCCAGGCAATTCTGGACTCGGTTCCTTACAAAGAAAAATCAAATCGTCGACTATCCGGATGCGGAGGCCTTAGCAGTTTTCAAGCACAACATCCGAGACGAGTGGCTAGCCCGGCACCTTGGTCAGGAAAAGCCAAAATCTATGGCAGCTCTCACAACGCTCATGACCCGCTTTTGTGTGGGAGAAGACAGTTGGCTGGCTCGCAGTAATAACATATCAAAGAACCATGGTACCTCAGATACCAAGGACGGCAATAGCAGGTCACGTCGCAACAAGCATAAGCGGCACATTAACAGCGAAAATACCGAGGATACGACAGTCAATGCCGGATTCAAAGGCTCTAAACCCGGTCAGCGGAAAAAGCCATTCAAACAAAGCACGCCGGGTCAGTCCAGCTTGGACCGTATACTCGATCGCTCGTGTCAAATACACGGCACCCCAGACAAGCCAGCCAATCACACCAACAGGGATTGTTGGGTGTTCAAGCAGGCCGGCAAGTTAATTGCCGAAAACAAGGACAAGGGGCCGCATAGCGATGACGAGGAGGAGCCCCGGCAGCCGCACACTGGAGGACAGAAGAGGTTTCCCCCGCAAGTGCGGACGGTGAACATGATATACACAACCCACATCCCCAAGAGGGAGCGGAAGCATGCGCTCAGGGACGTATATGCGTTGGAGCCAGTCGCCCCAAAGTTCAACCCTTGGCCCTCCTGTCCGATCACCTTCGATCGTAGGGACCACCCCACTAGTATCCGTCATGGAGGATTCGCCGCACTGGTCCTAGACCCAATCATCGACGGATTTCACCTCACTTGAGTCCTTATGGACGGCGGCAGCAGCCTGGACCCGCTTTATCAGGACACAGTGCGCAAAATGGGTATAGACCCCTCAAGGATCAAACCCACAAAAAAGACCTTTAAGGGCGTCATTCCAGGTGTAGAGGCCCATTGCACAGGCTCAATTACACTGGAAGTGGTCTTCGGATCCCCGGATAACTTCCGAAGCGAAGAGTTAATCTTCGATATAGTCTCGTTCCACAGTGGTTATCACGCGCTACTCGGGCGAACCGCATTTGCTAGATTCAATGCGGTACCGCATTAAGCATACCTCAAGCTCAAGATGCCAGGACCTCGCGGAGTTATTACAGTCAATGGAAACACAGAGCACTCTCTCCGAACAGAGGAGCACACCGCAACCCTCGCAGCAAAAATGCAAAGCAGCCTCTTAAGGCAATCAACCAGTTCGGTGCTTCACAGCCCGGACACCTTCAAGCGCACTCGGGGGAATCGGCAAATAGACCGCCTGGCGCGATCTGAACTCGCGTAGCAATGCGGCGGCCACCCCAATCCCAGCCCAGCGGCGAAACTCGTGCCGCGCGTACATAATTACGCATTTACCATGGGCATAGGTGGGGAGGGGGCACAACTGCGGCATGCCCCAAGACGCGGCCTAAACCGCACTATGGGCTTCCCGTTCGGTTATTTTTCTTTTCCTTTCAGGACCTTAATCTCTGGAAACACTGTCCGGCAGCACTATTGCCGAACACATGATGCAGCAAGCAAGGAGGCAGACAACTACGTTATACCACGGAATTCCCATGTCGATTACAGTAACGAGTGAAATATTCAATTTAACATCATTCCTCAGCTTGCCCTTGGAAGGGACATAGTCCTACTCTTTGCTTATCGCACTATCTATATCACTCTACTTTAACGCAATTTTTTAATAAACAATGCATGACATTACGGCTATTATTGCATTCCTGTTATATATATATATCTATGTGTTCATTAATGACGCCTTGCAACCGTACACTATGGTACGACCAATACACCAGGGGCTTACGTACCCCACAATGCGGTGTGAAAAGTCCGAACACTTTCACAAGTGCGGCACCCCGAACTTATAGCATTATATGCATCAGCTCCGAATCATGTCTTTGGTCAAATGTTGGGTTTGCCCGACTCCTATGTTTTGGTACCTTACGTTCCGCTCTATCGGCTAAGGCAGCGCTAGGAGAACTACTGCGATTGTGCCCCGGTTCTACCGGGCTTAGCACCTCAGTAGAGAAAGCTAAAACTGCTGTCATGATAAGGCGAGAGACTGGTCGCTGTTCGGCGAGGTTTTTCGAGTCCCTAAAGACTTATGCCGCTTAGGGCGAGGGCCCGGCCCTGTCCGGCTTACAGGCGTGTATCGCGCCCCGAATTCGGCCTTCCGAATACCAGGGGCTTCACCGAAATTTAAAATTATAGAATTCTATGGCTAAGTGAGAGTGATAAAGCATTATTAGTCCGGTTGCCTTGTTCGTTGTGCTGAGCAACTCCCTTGAAGGACCCAAACATGGGACCAAGAGTGCTCAGGTTCATCCCGAACACCCCATCACTCGTGGCATGGGGGCAGAAGCCGAGGACTAGCCATCTCTCAGATTGGATAAACAGCCAAACAGAAGGTAATATTTTAAATTCCAACAAGCGTTGCATAGCGCATATGAAACAAGTTTTCATACATACAGGATAAAACGAGCAAGTCTCATTCAAATATTACATCTTTTGAACACTCGTCTGCGATGAGACGGGCACCCGGCAGAACACCCTCATAGCACATCTCGGGGTGACGGTGCTCCTTGCCCTCTGACGGCCCCGTCCTTGATCAGCTTCATGGCATCTCGCTTGACCCACTGCAATTTCACACGGGCGAAAGCCCGGCGTGCACCTTCAATGCAGACAGATCGCTTGACGACCTCTAGCCGCGGGCAGGCATCCACAAGCCGCCTCACCAGGCCGAAGAAGCTGTTCGGAAGGGCGTCGCCAGGCCACAGCCGGACTATAAAGCTCTTCATGGCCTGATCGGCCGCCTTATGTAGCTCGACCATCTGCTTCATCTCGTCGCTCATTGGCACCGGATGTTCGGCCTCAGCATACTGAGACCAGAACAGCTTCTCCGTCGAGCTTCCGTCCTCAGCCCGGTAAAATTGTGCGGCATCGGACACACTGCGGGGCAAATCTGCGAATGCTCCTGAAGAGCTCCGGATCCGGGTAAGTAATCGGTAATTTACTTTTACATGCTTGGTTTGCATATAGAAAGCCTTACCCGCCGCTATCTTCTTCATCGCGTCGATCTCTTGGAGGGCCTTTTGGGCTTCGGCCTTGGCACTTTTTACACTCTCGAGGGCCGCGGCAAGCTCATACTCCCGCGTCTTGGAGTCAAGCTCCAACGCCTCGTGCTTCGCCACAAGAGCCTGGAGCTCTTGCTGCACCTCGCCCACCCGAGCCTCGTGCTTCTCTCGCTCGGTGCGCTCCTTGACCGCTGTATCTTCGGCCTTGGTTAGCGCTTGCTTCAGGGTTACCACCTCGGTCGTGGCCCCTGGCAAACATACGATGATCCTGTCATTTTGCAATCACGTCCTCTTTTATATATATACATAAGACAGGGTATTACTTACCCTTGTTCTCCTCGAGCTGCCTCTTGGCAAGGCCGAGCTCTTTCCTGGACCCTTCGAGGTCCTTCTTCAGTACGGCGACCTCCGCAGTTAGTGCAGCGGACGCCAGCATCGAAGCCTGCATATGCATATTGACATACTTATATTGGACTCATGCGATATTATTTGATCCTCTGTTTGGCTATTCTTTGTGAACACCGAACAAAGCATCAGGGGCTACTGTCTATGCGGTAATATTTCTACTACATTTTAAAACACTTACCTCGAAGCCTGTTAGAAGGCTGGCACAAGCTTCAGTCAATCCGCTCTTGGCGGACTGAACCTTCTGGATCACCGCACTCATGATAGTGCGGTGCTCCTCGTTGATGGAAGCGCTGCGAAGCGCTTCCAACAGATTGTCCGGCGCCTCTGGATGGACAGAGGTCACCGGCACAAGCGTCTTGCCCCTCTTAGAAGGAGGCCGCCTGCCCGAGCATGGAACCGCTGGAGGTTCCGGTGCGGTGTTCGGCTGAGGGCCGAACTCGGAGCTCTCAGGGGCCCCGTCCCCTCAGTTCCCGGAGTCCGGAAGGTCGCCTTGAGGCGCCTCCGCGACTGTCTCCCCTCGATCCGGTGCCTCTTGAGACAACACCTCGGCGTCGTCAGCAGGATGAGGGGAGGTGGCGGTTGGGACTTTATCGCTATCCATGTCCGACAAGCCCAAGGAGCCGTCCGATGATACATCGATACTGGCGCGTGGCGGCCTGCATAATTGCGTTCGGCGCTAGGGAAAGCAGTGCGACAAAGGAATCCTATGAGTTACTCTGGTATCCGAATACTTACGATCTCCCCGGGGGCTTGACCCTGGGCAACCACTCGTCTTCGCCTTCGTCGGCGGCGGTGGAACCGTCCGGAAGGAGAGTCCTTCCCTTCATGGACCCTCCGGCCTCCCCGGTTGGGGCGGCCTTCCTTTTCTTGTCTCCCCCAGTCGGTAGGGAGCATCTTCTTATTCTTCTTCCTCGTCTTCGGGGGAAGAGTGCGCCGCAGAGTCATCAGACGGTGAGTCCGACGACGCCTGGCGTCGGGAACTCTTTTGGGTTCCCTTGGCCTTCTTGGTCTTCTCCGGCACCGTATAAGGGGCCGGAGTCAACATCTTCGCCAGAAGAGCGTCTGCGGGGCCTTCAGGCAAAGGAGCCGGATAGTCGATCTACCCGGCCATCTTCTGCCAGTCCTGTCAAAGGTACGGGAGTTTAGATCCCGCATAGAGTCAATCTATATAAAAATATAAGTATCCTGTGAAAGGTAAAGCAGCTTACCGCACTGGCTTGGTGCTTCGCGCTGAATCCATGATCCTCAGTAATAGGGGGGGGGGGGGACCTCAACACTTTTGAACAACACCCTCTAGGCGTCTTCATGAGTCGTGTCAAAGAGCCTGTTCAGAGTTCGGTGCTGCGCCGGATTGAACTCCCACAAGTTCAACTCCCGTTGTTGGCACGGGAGTATCCGGCGGATGAGCATAACTTGGACTATGTTGACAAGCTTGAGCTTCTTGTCCACCATGTTTTGAATACATGTTTGGAGTCCGGTCAGCTCTTTTGAACTACCCCAGGACAGGCCCTTCTCTTTCCAGGAGGTGAGCCGCGTGGGGATGCCAGATCGGAACTCGGGGGCCGCTGCCCATGCAGGGTCGCGTGGGTCAGTGATATAGAACCACCCCGATTGCCACCCCTTTATGGTTTCCACAAAGGAGCCCTCGAGCCATGTTACGTTGGGCATCTTGCCCACCATGGCGCCTCCGCACTCCGCCTGGCGGCCGCCCACCACCTCCGGCTTGACATTGAAGGTCTTCAGCCATAAGCCGAAGTGGGGCTTGATGCGGAGGAAGGCCTCGCACACGACGATAAACACCGAGATGTTGAGGATGAAGTTCGGGGCTAGATCGTGGAAATCCAGGCCGTAATAAAACATGAGCCCCCGGACAAAGGGGTGGAGAGGGAATCCCAGTCCGTGGAGGAAATGGGTGAAGAATACTACCCTCTCATGGGGCCTGGGGGTGGGGATGAGCTGCCCCTCATCTGGGAGCCGGTGCGTGATGTCGTCGGGCAGGTATCCGGCTCTCCTCAGTTTCTTGATGTCTCCCTCTGTGACGGAGGAGACCATCCACCTGCCTCCCGCTCCGGACATGATTCGAGAAGGTCAAGGTGGGAAGTGCGGACTTGGGCGCTAGAGCTCGAGTGTGCAAAAACGGATGGGTAAGGGAGGAAGAAGGCGTGGATAGAAAGGTGGATCCTTATCCCTTTATATGGGCGGACGAAACTAAGCGTCCCCACTTGCCTGGTAAAACTCGCTTATCCCCCAAGCTCCGCAATTGATGGCACGGTTGGGTTACCCACGCCCGTGTTGATGAGAATCCCGTAATAAGGGGACATGGTCTCTGCTTTGACAAAATGTGTCGAAAAACTGCCTCGCGTTATGTGCGGGGCTGGTTAAAAGAAACGGTTCGAATAATCACCGGGCCATGACGTAACATCATGCTGCCATAAAAAGCTAGCAAATTAGATCTGCGAAAATATTATTCTCTCTACGGCGGTATGTGGAACTTATTTTGCAGGGTCGGACACTATCCTCATATTCAAATTCTTCTGTGATGTATTCGGAGAAGGAACCCGCCTTGCAATGCCGAAGACAATACTGCGCGCCGGACTCATCGTCATTGAAGCCTAGTTCAGGGGCTACTGAGGGAGTCCTGGACTAGGGGGTCTCCGGACAGCCGGACTATCTCCATTGGCCAGACTGTTAGACTATGAAGATACAAGATTAAAGACTTCGTCTCGTGTCCGGATGGGACTCTACTTGGCGTGGAAGGCAAGCTAGGCAATACGGATATGGATATCTCCTCCTTTGTAACCGACCTTGTGTAACCCTAACCCTCTCTGGTGTCTATATAAACCGAAGGGTTTTAGTCCGTAGGACAACAACCATAACAAACAATCATACCATAGGCTAGCTTCTAGGGTTTAGCCTCTCTGATCTCGTGGTAGATCTACTCTTGTACTACCCACATCATCAATATCAATCAAGCAAGACGTAGGGTTTTACCTCCATTAAGAGGGCCCGAACCTGGGTAAAACATCGTGTCCCCTGCCTCCTGTTACCATCCGGCCTAGGCACATAGTTCGGGACCCCCTACCCGAGATCCGCCGGTTTTGACACCGGCACCCAGAGAGCCCCTTATTTCAGATGATCGCCTTCTGCATCCGAAGATTCTGAAGATACTCTACGATATTCTCTCGAGACTTTGTGCCTATTTCCTTTGCAATTCCCTACCACCGAAATATCCTTATGGATAGCTACACACCCTTGCCAATCTTACATTCTAACCCATTGATCTTGTTATTACAAGATGTCCTGAACTGCTCTCCTTTTTCCGAGAATCCTTTGAGCTTACTTCCTTGCAGTTCCTTGTCATCTGAATACCCCTACGGATAACTTTGTGCACTTATCGAGTATCCGCTCATCCTCAGTTGATTCTTGTACTTCACAAAAGTCTTCGTAATAGCATTCATTCTTGTGAAAATCCTCAATAGCCAATTGTTCTTGAATTTCTTGCTTTCTTGCATTATGGTTAATACCATAAGTCTAGTAATCTTATTGTCAGCCTTTGTCATTATCATTTTGAGTCCGTTGATACAATATGTTGCGAATGCTTGCAATCCTCAATCAGATCCTAGAATTCATCCTTCCGGCTTATACGTCATTTTAACATGTGCTGAATCTCGATCAATCAAATCGCCATCGATTGTACCCCTAAGGCTATTCTATCTATCCATCCCTAATCAGAGCATTGCTTCTGATCCCTTGTCTTGGAATTCATAATTCCTTTGCAATTGAGCTTTGAGTTAGTCAGTTGTTTCTATAATCTGATCTCCTTGCATTCTTTCTTCCTCTGGTTGAGTACTGATGCTCACATCAGATCCCTTGTGGACCACCAAACCCCCTTTTTTCAGATTTTATCCGACAACGTCCTTCATATTCAATAAGCTTGTGAGACTTTCCTCGGATACATAATGCTTTTGGTAAATTGTTTCCTCCACTTTCTCAATCATGCTCTACTACCGAGCTTGTGTTATTTATTCTTGGAATTTATGATATATGTTCCCCGATGGGTTGAAACTATGCCTTCCCTAATCTGTGTGAACTCGAAAGTTATGCGGGTTATACTCTACTGGCTTTTCATCAGATAAAATTTCAATACTACAGCTTCATCAAGAGTGAGAAAAAAAATGAAAGGTTATGCATTGCAGAAGTGGGAGTCGACCCTGAACCTTTGTGTTCATGCCCACGGACACGGTGTGGAACTTATCATGAAAGTTTCTTGCAAGGATATTTAATCATTTGAATAATTCTTCTAGTATCGTAAATTGGATCCCTTGCAGTTATGGTCTCGACCATATTTCCTCCTTGATCTCATTTACTAGGTAAGTTAAAATTACTTATCCTCTGCAAATCATTTCCCCCGTCCAACTTGTACTCTGATTTACCTTCTGGCATTACACCTAGTACTTGATACTGGGAAGCCTTATGCCCCATCACATCATTCCTAGCCTGAACGGCTATATTTTATCGTTACAACATTTTAACTGTGCTACCTAGTCCTTATGCCCGGAGCAACTTCCAATGATGAGCTAAGATTACGTCGATCTTCCTCATCTTATCATTTCACCTGGAATAACAAGCTTGACTTTGAGCTTGTGACGAATCCGTGGTTCTCATAGCCTTTCACTTTATCCTCCCTTTTCTGCTCGAGGGCATCTTCATAGAGTCTCTCGACAAACTTTGTCTTGATCACCGTCACACTTTGGCTTCTTCAGAGATGTCAATTGAATTCATGGCTAGAAATACCATCCTTGCCTCTCGATGATTTGTGTCAGCATCAACAACATTCTTGTCTTCCGCCCAACACAAACTTGATCATATTAGTTTTGGGAATACATCCTTTTTGACATGTCGATGGATTGCTACTGAGCCCGTCGGCCACACCCTCATCTTTTCCCTGCTAAAATTGTATGACTTATTTTCTAAGTTGTTTCTGATGGATCCTTGGTGTATCCAAAGTCTGACCTTTGCTTGAAACCATGTCAACGCTATCTCGAAGCATGTCTGTGGTAATCCGATCTCCAATAAGAACATTTGAAGCGTGATACTAAATTTCCTTTATCAATTATCCAAACACCGCTGTATGGGTAATGTCATGAAATTTCTTTCCCTTTACCTAATTGGTTACCTACTTACTATCCTGTCATGGATATCATCCTCTGCTTGTCCTTGGGAAGGATATACTCCTGATAAATGTGTTTAAACACATTTTCCTTTCCATTGTTCTGATTAATATACTAATCATATTTTCCTTTCCATTTTTTATTTAACCTTTCCGATAAACTAACTTATCTTAGTAGAATAATTTCCTGCTTACGTAAGCACCTCAATGTACAACTCTGTCAGTAAAGACCCTGTTACTATGGTTGATGACATTTCGGTAGCCACCGATGGACGAGAACTTTGCCTAATGGCCCGCCTCGTTAAACGAGCAGGAAAATGGTTCTCTTCATCCCTCACCCTTGGTTCTCTTCGTCAAAATTGAGGAGATTTCGTGGATGAAAGATGGGGAAACATGGGGAGATGTTAGATCCACTCGAAACCAAGAAAATCCACGGATCTAATCCAACAAAATTTCATCACACCAACAAATCACAAAAAACTAATTTGGGGCTATTTTTGTGGGGATATTTCGAATTAGGGATAAAATCAACAAAACAAGGCTAGAAACACAACGGGGAGGCTACGAAATCGTGATCAACGTGGCTCTAGATACCAAGATGATGTATGGTGGAACCCTAGATGGCCGATCTTTCACAAAAGGAGAGGATACCGCAAAGAACACGAAGAACACGAGGGGAAACATGAGAGAATCACTCAAACCAACAAGAATGATCAGACATGTGCTAGATCCTCGAAACACAAAGAGAGATACACGATCCAAAGTCAACAAAGGACGATACAAGAGGGAACCGGCTCTTCTCCGTGAGGAGGTCTTGAATCCACGAGGGGATCTTCCCGTGAGGGGTCTTGAATCCAAGGTGGATCTTCTCCGTAGAGGTCGCGGTCTCTCTCGTGAAGTAGATCCGTATGGATGAGCGAGGCTCTATCTCTAATATGAGCTATCACAACGTTAACCCTAGAAATGAGGTGGAGGTGGTCTATTTATAGTCTAAGCCATGAAGGGGTAAGTGGGAGAGAGATACAAGTCCAAAGGCTCGGCTGCACACAGGCAGGTATCGGATGTCCGGTGGGGATCAGATGTCCGGAGGCTCGGGACGGACCGGTCGTCCGCGGGTCGTCGGACGTCTGCTGAAACTGTTCTGTTGAAGAGGCACCAGACATCCGGTGTCGTCGGACTTCCATTAATATTACCGGTCGTCCGGAGGTTGTCAGTCGTCCGACCGCTGTAGATCTCCTGGCTGGTCCAGGCATGGTCGCGTCGGACGTCCGGTGGACGTCGGTTGTCTGGGCGCTGTAGAGTGTCGGACGTCCGGTGGCTTCCGGTCGTCCGGTTGCTGTTGACTCCGCAGCTCCTTCTTCTTCTTTCTTCGCTTCCACGCTTCCCTCGCGGATGGGGTAGGTGTTCCTTGGCGCTTGCACTCCTCCACGTCATCTGTAGCGTTTCGATAATACCTATGCATGCACAAGGGAGAAGTGTCAAGTAGTATACCATCCTTGAAGGGGTCAAATGAGCACGTGTAAAGGAGATGATTCACCTTTGTGTATGTGAAGTAGATGCCGCACGTGTCACTCGTCGAACGGAATCTTGATATGGTGATGTCCATAGGATGTTCCGCATCACCTATTTTCTAGCCAACCCGAATCTCGAGGGCGAGATTCATCTTAAGGGGCGTAGGTTTGTAACATCCCAAATTTTCAATTTGGAATGTTATACATAGGTCATCATATGCATATCATATTTTATTTGCATCTCGTTTTCGATCCTAGAAATCGTGAGCAACTCAAGGACCCACACAGAGAGTTGGGGATTTCACTATTTTCATATTTGAATTTTTCTCAAATTTTGAAAAGCGGATCATTTTGGTTTTAATTTTTTCTCTCCGAAACATTTTCAATATCAAAATAAATGAGAGGAGATAAAATGACTTCTCCAAAATAAAATAAATATTGGAGGAAAAATGTCAAAATCAAATAAATATTTTATTTGAATTAGAAAAATATGCATTTTTTAAAATTGCATTTTTAGGCCAGAAAAATGTTCACTATGTTCCAAACATTTTATTTAGATGGTAATTTTTTTGGCATTTTTAGATTTTTTTAAATATTAATTTAAGATTTTTCTTTTTGGCGGAATTTATTTTAAAAAAAAGTTTTAGGCCGGCCCGAGCCGAGCCGGGCCGAAGCCCAGTCGCCGCCACCTTCCCGCCGCGCGACGCCGTGCCGTCGCCGGACTCCCGAAGGAGTCCGAGCTCGCCCCGCTGCGTCGCCCGACCCCCTCCCCAAGTCGGCCTCCCCCGACCTCCTATAAGTACCGCCGCCCCGTTGCCCTCTCTCCATCGTCCCGCACCACCACCACCGCCGCCTACGCTGCCCGCCGCCTGCGCCGCTCGCCGCCGCCCACACGCCAATGTTCCGCCGCCCGCGCGCCGCTGCTCCTCCACCCTCGGCACGCCGCACCGCCGCCTCGCTGCCCCGCTGGCCCGCGCCGCACCGCCGCCGGATTTCGCGACGCCGCCGCCGCCGGTTTTCGCCCGAGAATCATTAAAAACCTGCAAAGCCGCCGCCGTTTTTTCTTGTAAACCCTAGATCGGTTTTTTTATTTTAGATCAGATCGGTATTCTTCGGTTAGCTCTAATCTACGAACATTCGTTCGTTAATTCGTTTTATCGAAAGAACTCGTTCGTTAGTCTCTGTTAGCGGACGTTCGTCCGATAGATTTTTCTTTTTATTTTTATTTTTGACCAGGGACCTATCCACGATTTTATCGCAGATTAGCCCCTGATCTTCAAACCCTCGCAACTTTTTAACCGTTAGTCCAAATTCAGTGAAACCAACGCCAAAATCTTCATCTCGAGCCCCTCTTTCTGGTTAATTAACTTGAACATGGTTTTGAAAAATATAAAATCTAGTTTAAAGCAGATTTGAATTTGAAGTTCTTTTGATCGTAGTTTTAGTTCCGTAGCTCCGATTTGATCGATTCTTTTTGCAAATTGAAGCTCTTCAGTTGAGCTTTCAGATTGGATATTCTTTTTTGAGTTTTACCCTTGCATCTATGCTTGAGTGCTTATGTATGCTATTGTTCATTTGCGATAGAATTTCTGGAGTGCGAAGCGTGCTACTACCAGTCTCTAGGGTTTGCGGATCGTCAACAAGGCAAGTACCACTTTGATCATACTTCTTCATTACCCAGCTTTTATGCATTAGCTACAATCCTCAAACATTGCATGAGTAGTATCTTTTAACTTGTGGGTATTGGGAAGTAGATGATGAGGTAGAACCTATTGCCCTTTTATTATCAAACCCTTGGGAGTTACTTCTACGTTAGGCTTATATTGCTATGCTATGCTCGTAGACGTGGTTTGGTTTGAGTGATCCATGACAAATGTGAGATTGTTAATTAATGGTTAACTTAAGGTGGCTACTTAAATATACATCTGGGTGGATTGGTTGCGGGCACCTGGGGATATACCAGTGTTGTCCTTTGGTTCGCCACCCAGGCTCAAAGGGATCATAAGATTATTCATGCTAGAAACTTCCGTGTGCAGCCACAAGCTATTATAGGCTCTAGCATAGTTGAGTATGTTGCATGAACTCTTTCAGTGGTAGTCTAGCAGATGTAGGGGAAAGTAGGTGTAACTGTCTACCCAAAGTAAAGTGTTAATGCTTCTGAAAGACTGTAACATCCCAAAATTCTAAATTTTGGAATGTTATAATAATTAGATAGATTTGATTAATTGTTTGATTGATTGACTGAAAGTGAGTGAAATTCGAAACTTTTTGAAAGTTAAATGAGAGAGAATAAAAGGAGTTTCCCAAACTTTCATTTTGCATTTTGGTTGATCCTAGAAATTCTACGCAAGTCAATGACCCACGGAGAGAGTTGGGGATTTCGTTATTTTCATATTTGAGTTCCCTCCAATTTTGAGAATAGGATCATTTGATTTTATTTATTTTATCATCAATTATTTCTATTACAAAAATATGAGAGAGGGAATAAAATGACTTTCCCAAAATAAAGAAATATTGAGGATTTAATAATAAAATCAAATAAGATTTTATTTTGGAGTTTTTCGGTGTTTTATTTTGAATTTAGGAAAAATGTGCGTTTTTCAAAATTGCATATAGGGCCCAAATAAATGTTCACCTTGTGCGGCTTGATTTTAGAAGCCCGTGAAAATTTATTTCGGAATTTTTGGAGTCCGTTTAGTATTTATTTTTATTTTTCTTCCAAGCAGAATAATTAAAAAAAAACCGACTTCGGGCCGTACCCGAGCGGGACACCTCCCGGGGGCAGCCTTTAAATAGCGCCGCCCCGAGCCGCCCCAGCCCATCAGCCCCGCATCGATCCGCGCGCGCCGCCGGCGCCGCCACCGCCGCCGACGATTCCACCGCCCGAGGTTCGTCGTGCCTCGTTTTTCATGCCGAAAAAAAGAAAAAAAAGAAAAAAATTGGCGTTCGTCGTTTTTCTTTTTCTCGGATTAAATCCGCGATTTTTCTGAACACGATTCCTGATCCGATTTTCGTTTTAGTATAACTTTTCGCTCGTTTATCGGAATCAGGCGATTCAAGCGCCTAGAGTTTCGTCTCAAAACCCTCTAACCGTTTAACCAACTTAAACGAGATTTTGCTACTGTAAAATTTGCCCTAGATCCAGATTAGTAGAATGAAGTTGTTTTCTTTCACCGTTCGTCTTTCGTTGCTTCGTTCGATTTGATTTTTCTTTTGCCAACCGGAGTTCTTAAGTTGAACCTTCTGGTTAGATCTCTTATTTGAGTTTTACCTGTGCATTAGATGAGTACTTATTGTATGCTTCTTTGTTTGTCTGCGGTAGAATACCCGGTGTGCGCCGCTTGTTACTTCGAATCTCTAGGTTTCGCGGATCATCAGCAAGGCAAGTTCACACTTTGATCATACCCCTTTCGTACCCAGTTTTTATGCATTACTTTCAATCCTCAAACATTGCATGATTAGGATCTAATTAAATTGTGGGTTGGGAAGTAGTTGATGAGGTAGGAACCTATTGCCCTGCATTCAAACCTTGGGAGTTACTATTATGTTATGCTTACATTGCCATGCTATGCTCGTAGACGTGGATTGGGTTTGAGAGTATTTCATGACAGATGTGAGATTGTTAATTAATGGTTCAACTTAAGGTGGCAACTTTAATACACATCTGGGTGGATTGCTAGGGGCACCCTGGGGATATACCAGTGGACTTGCCCGGACACCCGGGGATATACCAGTGTTGTCCTAGGAGATCCGGGGGATATACCGTGTGATCATCCTACAGTCTGCCACCCAGGCTCAAAGGGATCATAAGATTATTCATGCTAGAAACTTCCATGTGCAGCCACAAGCTATTATGGGCTCTAGCATAGTTGATTAAGTTGTGTGAACTCTTACAGTGGTAGACTAGCAGATGTAGGGGTTGTAGGTGGTACGGTCTACCCATCGTAAGGTGCAAACGCTTCTGAAAGACTATGTCTCGGTCATCCGTTTCTCAAACACCATGTAGTGCGAGAAATCCAACGGAGGAGATCGAGTCTTGTGGGGAAAAGTGCGCAAACCTCTGCAGAGTGTAATAAACTAATCATGATTAGCCGTGTCCCCGGTTATGGACATCTTGAGTATCTAGTTCTTGGATTATCCTGTTGATCTCATCACATTACTTTAAATGAATATTGTTGGGTTTAATGATGTTACTTAATTGGGATTGAGAACGCTGTCAACCATTCTCAATGTTTAACAACCACCATGATAGTTAAATAAAATTTATTCCTTTGTAGTAGGGAAAAATTGGCTTTTCGCAAAAACCTTATAACCATAGAGCTTTTCCACCAGCCAAATATGCATGTAGTGATAGCCTTTATTCATCATTCTCTATGGTGTGAATTTGCCAGTACATTCAATATACTGACCCTCTGTGGCTGCAACGTCTCATGTTGCAGGATTATCTTACGACGAGTAAGAGATACGTTAGGGTTACGATTTCTACACTCAACTTTGCCGTTGGTGTTGATGGGAATCCACAACCTTGTTACTTCCGCTATTTTGGATTGAGGTAATAGTATTTATGTTACTTTATACATGTGATTTACCTCTGTTATAAATCCTCGAGTACTGTGTGTCAGCATACCGATCCAGGGATGACACTTAAGCACAGAGACTTGATCCATTCGGGTCGGGTCGCTACAAAGACTGTGTCTCGGTCATCCGTTTCTCAAACACCATTTAGTGCGAGAAATCTAGCGGAGGCGATCGAGTCTTGTGGGGAAAAGTGTGCAAACCTCTACAGAGTGTACAAACTAATCATGGTAGCCGTGTCCCCGGTTATGGACATCTTGAGTATCTGGTTCTTGAATTATCATGTTGATCTCATCAATCTAAATTAATTTGTTGGTTTGTTAACTATTGTTTAATTGGGATTGAGATGGGGTTACCGTTATCAATGTTTATCAACTACCATGATAGTTAGACAAAATATATTCCTTTGTTGTAGGAAAAAATTGGCTTTTCGCAAAAACATTATAACCATAGAGCCTCCACCAGCCATATATGCATGTAGTGATAGCATTTACTTGTTCATTGCTCCATTGTGTTATCTTGCCAACATATCACGTTGCAGACTTTTTAGACGAAGAGTAAGGTGCGCTAGGTTATTTATCGTGCACTCAGCTATGCCTTTGGAGTTGATGGACTCACTTTATCTTCCAAGCCTTCCATTGTTATCTTATTTAGATGGCCTTAAGCCATATTATTGTATTAAATTCTCTTGTGAGACATTCGATGTAATAAGTGTCTGATTGCTATTCTGTTATAAATCCGTCGAAGTACTGTGTGTGTCAGCATTACCGATCCAGGAATAACACTTATGCATAGAGATTTGACCATCTGAAGTCGGATCGCTACAACATGGTATCAGAGCACACACTGATTGTAGGACACGACCACCAAGATAAGCCATAGGTCACTCTACTCTACTCATTTATGACTCGCCTCCCTTTTTCCACTCTATAGGATGGCGGACCTAAGGAACAAGTTTCCACAACCGGATGAAGACACACCTTTTGGATGACACTTGAAGGAAGTCACTAGGTACCTGAACATCGGAATACCCAGCTTCACCAGGACCTACACCGCCAATTTACCAGAAGAGGATCGTTGGATGATTCAAGTTCAAGTTTCAGGAAGGACATTTACGCCAGTTACTAAACCCATAGAGTTTTCCTTTGATTCATCTTTTATATTTATTTAGGATTTTTCCTTTTCGACGGAATTTACTTTTTAAAAAAGTTTTGGGCCGGCCCGAGCCAAGCCGGGCCGAAGCCCAGTCGCCGCTACCTTCCCGCCGCGCGACGCTGTGCCGTCGCCGGACTCCCGAAGGAGTCCGAGCTCGCCCCGCCCCGCCGCGCCGCCCGACACTCTCCCCATGTCGGCCACCCCCCGACCTCCTATAAGTACTGCTGCCCCGCTGCCCTCTCTCCACCGTACCGCACCACCACCGCCGTCGCCTACGCCGCCCGCCGACTGCGCCGCTCGCTGCCGCCCGCACGCTGATGTTCCGCCACCCACGCGCCGCTACTCCTCCGCCCTCGCCGCACCGCACCGCCGCCTCGCCGCCCCGCTAGCCCGCGCCGCGCCGCCGCCGCCGGTTTTCACCCAAGAATCGATAAAAACCCGCAAAGCCGCCGCCTTTTTTCTTGTAAACCCTAGATCGGTTTTTTTATTTTAGATTGGATCGGTTTTCTTCGGTTAGCTCTAATCTACGAACATTCGTCCGTTAATTCGTTTAAATGAATGAATTCGTTCGTTAGTCTCTGTTAGCGGACGTTCGTCCGATAGATTTTTCTTTTTATTTTTATTTTCGACCAGGGACCTATCCGTGATATTATCACAGATTAGACCCTGATCTTCAAACCCTTGCAACTTTTTAACCATTAGTCCAAATTCAGTGAAACCAATGCCAAAACCTTCGTCTCGAGCCCCTCTTTCTGGTTAATGAACTTGAACATGGTTTTGACAAATATAAAATCTGGTTTCACGCAGATTTGAATTCGAAGTTCTTTTGATCGTAGTTTTAGTTCCGTAGCTCCGATTTGATCGATTCTTTTTGCAAATCGAAGCTCTTCAGTTGAGCTTTCAGATTGAATATTCTTATTTGAGTTTTACCCTTGCATCTATGCTTTAGTGCTTATGTATGCTATTGTTTGTTTGCAATAGAATTTCCGGAGTGCGAACCATGCTATACGAGTCTCTAGGGTTTGCAGATCGTCAGCAAGGCAAGTAACACTTTGATCATGCTTCTTCATTACCCAGTTTTATGCATTAGCTACAATCCTCAAACATTGCATTAGTAGGATCTTTTTACTTGTGGGTATTGGGAAGTAGATGACGAGGTAGAACCTATTGCCCTTTTATTATCAAACCCTTGGGAGTTACTTCTACGTTATGCTTATATTGCTATGCTATGCTCGTAGACGTGGTTTGTCTTGAGTGATCCATGACAGATGTGAGATTGTTAATTAATGGTTAACTTAAGGTGGCTACTTAAATACACATCTGGGTGGATTGGTTGCGGGCACCCGGGGATATACCAGTGTTGTCCTTTGGTTCGCCACCCAGGCTCAAAGGGATCATAAGATTATTCATGCTAGAAACTTCCGTGTGCGGCCACAAGCTATTATAGGCTCTAGCATAGTTGAGTATGTTGCATGACCTCTTTCAGTGGTAGGCTAGCAGATGTAGGGGAAAATAAGTGTAACTGTCTACCCAGAGTAAAGTGTTAATGGTTCTGAAAGACTGTGTCTCGGTCATCCGTTTCTCAAACACCATGTAGTGCGAGAAATCCAACGGAGGAGAACGAGTCTTGTGAGGAAAAGTGCACAAACCTCTGCAGAGTGTACAAACTAATCATGGTTAGCTGTGTCCCCGATTATGGACATCTTGAGTATCTAGTTCTTGAATTATCATGTTGATCTCATCACTCTAAATTAATTTGTTTGGTTGTTAACTATTGTTTAATTGGGATTGAGATGGGGTTACCATTCTCAATGTTTATCAAGTACCTTGATAGTTAAACAAAATATATTCCTTTGTTGTAGGAAAAAATTGGCTTTTCGGAAAAAACATTATAACCATAGAGCCGCCACCAGCCATATATGCATGTAGTGATAGCATTTACTTGTTCATTGCTCTATTGTGTTATCTTGCCAGCATATTCCATGTGCTGACACGTTTCGGGCTGCAACATATCACGTTGTAGACTTTTCAGACGAAGAGTAAGGAGCGCTAGGTCGTTTATCATGAACTCAGCTATGCCTTTGGAGTTGATGGACTCACTTTATCTTCCAAGCCTTTCGTTGTTATCTTATTTAGATGGCCTTAAGCCATATTATTGTATTAAGTTCTCTTGTGAGACATTCGATGTAATAAGTGTCTGATTGCTACTTGATACGTCTCCAACGTATCTATAATTTCTGATTGCTCCATGCTATATTATCTATTGTTTTGGACATTATTGGGCTTTATTATCCACTTTTTTATTATTTTCGGGACTAACCTATTAACCGGAGGCCCAACCCAGAATTGTTGTTTTTTGCCTGTTTTAGGGTTTCGATGAAAAGGAATATCAAACGGAATGAAACCTTCGGGAACGTGATTTTCTCAAAGAACAAGACCCTGGAGACTTGGACCCTACGTCAAGAAAGAAAAGAGGAGGCCACGAGGTAGGGGGGCGCGCCTACCTACCCTAGGCGCGCCCTCCACCCTCGTGGGCCCCCTGTTGCTCCACTGACGTACTCCTTCCTCCTATATATACCTACGTACCCCCAAACGATCAGATACGGAGCCAAAACCCTAATTCCACCGCCGTAACTTTCTGTATCCCCGAGATCCCATTTTGGGGCCTGTTCCGGAGCTCCGCCGGATGGGGCATCAATAACGGAGGGCTTCTACATCAACACCATAGCCTCTCCAATGAAGTGTGAGTAGTTGACCTCAGACCTACGGGTCCATAGTTAGTAGCTAGATGGCTTCTTCTCTCTTTTTGGATCTCAATACAACGTTCTCCCCCTCTCTTGTGGAGAACTATTCGATTTAATCTTCTTTTTGCGGTGTGTTTGTTGAGACCGATGAATTGTGGGTTTATGATCAAGTCTATCTATGAATAATATTTGAATCTTCTTTGAATTCTTTTATGTATGATTGGTTATCTTTGCAAGTCTCTTCGAATTATCAGTTTGGTTTGGCCTACTAGATTGATCTTTCTTGCAATGGGAGAAGTGCTTAGCTTTGGGTTCAATCTCGCGGTGTCCTTTCCCAGTGACAGTAGGGGCAGCAAGGCACGTATTGTATTGTTGCCATCGAGGATAACAAGATGGGCTTTTCTTCATATTGCATGAGTCTATCCCTCTACATCATGTCATCTTGCTTAAGGCGTTACTCTGTTTTTAACTTAATACTCTAGAAGCATGCTGCATAGCGGTCGAAGAGTGGAGTAATAGTAGTAGATGCAGCCAGGAGTCGGTCTACTTGTCTCGGACGTGATGCCTATATATATGATCATACCTAGATATTCTCATAACTATGCTCAGTTCTGTCAATTGCTCAACAGTAATTTGTTCACCCACCGTAGAATACTTATGCTCTCGAGAGAAGCCACTAGTGAAACTATGGCCCCCGGGTCTATCTTTATCATATTGATCTCCTACTACTTAGTTATTTCCCTTGCTATTTACTTTGGCTTTATTTTACTTTGCATATTTTATGATAAAAATACCAAAAATATTATCTTATCATATCTATCAGATCTCACTCTCGTAACTGGCCTTATAGGGATTGACAACCCCTATTTTCGTTGGTTGCGAGGATTATTTGTTTTGTGCAGGTACGAGGGACTCGAGCGTAGCCTCCTACTAGATTGATACCTTGGTTCTCAAAAACTGAGGGAAATACTTACGCTACTTTGTTGCATCATCCCTTCCTCTTCGGGGAAAACCAACACAGTGCTCAAGAGGTAGCAAGAAGGATTTCTGGCACTGTTGTCGGGGAGGTCTACGCAAAAGTCAACATACCAAGTACCCATCACATACCCTTATCTCCCGCAATACATTATTTGCCATTTGCCTCTCGTTTTCCTCTCCCCCACTTCACCCTTGCCGTTTTATTCGCCCCCCCTCTCTCCCTCTATCCTCCCTCTCTTTCCCTATTTGCCTCTTTTTGCCCGCTTTCTTTCTGTTTGCTTGTGTGTTAGTTTGCTTGCTTGTCACGATGGCTCAAGATAATACTAAATTTTGTGACTTCACCAATACCAACAACAATGATTTTATTAGCACTCTGATTGCTCCTCTTACCGATGCTGAATCTTGTGAAATTAATACTGCTTTGCTAAATCTTGTCATGAAAGATCCGTTTTCCGGCCTTCCTAGTGAAGATGCCGCTACCCATCTAAATAGCTTCATTGATTTGTGTGACATGCAAAAGAAGAAAGATGTGGATAATGATATTGTTAAATTGAAGCTATTTCCTTTTTTGCTTAGAGATCGTGCTAAAGCTTGGTTTTTGTCTTTGCCTAAAAATAGTATTGATTCATGGAACAAGTGCAAAGATAATTTTTTCTCTAAGTATTTTCCTCCTGCTAAGATCATCTCTCTTGGAAACGATATTATGAATTTTAAGCAACTTGATCATGAACATGTTGCACAAGCTTGGGAGAGAATGAAACTAATGATACGTAATTTCCCTACTCATGGTTTAAATTTGTGGATGATTATACAAAATTTTTATGCCGGATTGAATTTTGCCTCTAGAAATCTTTTAGATTCGGCTGCGGGACGCACTTTTATGGAAATCACTTTAGGAGAAGCTACTAAACTCCTAGATAATATTATGGTTAATTATTATCAATGGCATACTGAAAGATCTACTAATAAAAAGGTGCATGTGATAGAAGAAATTAATGTTTTGAGTGGAAAGATGGATGAACTTATGAAATTATTTTCTAATAAGAGTGTTTCTTCTGATCCTAATTATATTCCCTTGTCTACTTTGATTGAGAATAATAATGAATCTATGTATGTGAATTTTTTTGGTAGGAACAATTTTGGTAACAATGCGTATAGAGGAAATTTCAATCTTAGGCCTTATCCTAGTAATCCCTCTAATAATTATGGTAATTACTACAACAATTCTTATGGAAATTATAATAAGATACCCTCTGATTTTGAATCTAATATTAAAGAATTTATTACTTCACAAAAGAATTTTAATGCTATGATTCAAGAAAAAATGCTTAAGATTGATGATTTGGCTAGGAGCGTTGATAGAATTGCTCTTGATGTTGATTCTTTGGAACTTAGATCTATTCCACCTAAGCATGATATCAATGAGTCTCTCAAATCCATGAGAATTTCCATTGATGAGTGCAAAGAAAGAACCGCTAGGATGCGTGCTAAGAAAGATGCCTTTATAAGAGCGTGTTCTTCTAGTTCCTATGAAAATAAAGATGAAGATCTAAAAGTTATTGATGTGTCCCTTATTAAATCTTTGTTTTGCAATATGAATATTGATAATGATGGGACTGAATATGATCCACCTTTACCTAGAAGGCGTTCTAAGAATTCAGAATTTGTTGATCTTGATGCTGAATTTGATAAAAGTGGGATTGAAGAAATTAAAACCCTAGATGTTGCTAAATCCACTATTATGGATTTCAAGGAATTTAACTATGAAAATTGCTCTTTGATTGATTGTATTTCCTTGTTGCAATCCATGCTAAATTATTCTCACGCTTATAGTCAAAATAAAGCGTTTACTAAACATATCGTTGATGCCTTGGTGCAATCTTATGAAGAAAAACTTGAATTGGAAGTTTATATCCCTAGAAAACTTTATGATGAGTGGGAACCAACTATTAAAATTAAAATTAAATATCATGAATGCTATGCTTTATGTGATTTGGGTGCTAGTGTTTCCTCAATTCCAAAGAGTTTGTGTGATTTGTTAGGTTTCCGTGATTTTGATGATTGCTCTCTAAATTTGCACCTTGCGGATTCCACTATTAAGAAACCTATGGGAAAAATTAATGATGTTCTTATTGTTGCAAATAGGAATTATGTGTCCGTAGATTTTATTGTTCATGACATAGATTGCAATCCTTCATGTCCTATTATTCTTGGTAGACCTTTCCATAGAACGATTGGTGCAATTATTGATATGAAGGAAGGAAATATTAGATTCCAATTTCCATTAAGGAAAGGCATGGGACACTTTCCTAGAAAGAAAATTAAATTACCTTATGAATCTATTATGAGAGACACTTATGGATTGCCTACCAAAGATGGCAATACCTAGATCTATCCTTGCTTGTTATGCCTAGTTAGGGGCGTTAAACGTTAGCGCTTGTTGGGAGGCAACCCAATTTTATTTTTATTACTTGCTTTTTGATCCTGTTTAGTAATAAATAATTTATCTAGCCTCTGTTTTGGTTGTGTTTTTTGTGTTTAATTAGTGTTTGTGCCAAGTAGAACCGTTGGGAAGACTTGGGGAAAGTCTTGTTGAACTTGCTGTAAAAAACAGAAACTTTAGCGATCACGAGAACTACTGCCATTTTTATTTGGAAAGTGATATTTAGTTAATTATTTTTGCAGATGATTAATAGGTAAATTCCTCATGTCCAGCAATTTATTTTAGAATTTTTGGGGTTCGAGATCTGGCGCTAGCTACAGATTACTATAGACTATTCTGTTTTTGAGAGATTCTGTTTTTCGTGTGTTGTTTGCTTATTTTGATGAATCTATGGCTAGTAAAATAGTTTATAAACCATAGAGGAGTTGGAATACAGTAGGTATAACACCAATATAAATAAAGAATGAGTTCATTATAGTACCTTGAAGTGGTCTTTTATTTTCTTTCGCTAACGGAGCTCAAGAGATTTTCTACTTTAAGTTTTGTGTTGTGAAGTTTTCAAGTTTTGGGTAAAGATTTGATGGATTGTGGAACAAGGAGTGGCAAGAGCCTAATCTTGGGGATGCCCATGGCACCCCCAATATAATCTAAGGACACCTAAAATCCAAAGCTTGGGGATGCCCCGAAAGGCATCCCCTCTTTCGTCTACTTCTATCGGTAACTTTACTTGGAGCTATATTTTTATTCGCCACATGATATGTGTTTTGCTTGGAGCGTCTTGTATTATTTGAGTCTTTTCTTGTTAGTTTACCACAATCATCCTTTCTGTACACACCTTTTGAGAGAGCCATACATGATTTATAATTTGTTAGAATACTCTATGTGCTTCGCTTATATCTTTTGAGTTATATAATTTTGCTATAGTACTTCACTTATATCTTTTAGAGCACAGTGGTGGATTTGTTGTATAGAAACTATTGATCTCTCATACTTCACTTAGATTATTTTGAGAGTCTTAATAGCATGATAATTTGCTTTAAATCCTAATATACTAGGTATTCAAGAATAAAAAAAATTCTCTTATGAGTGTGTTGAATACTATGATAAGTTTGATACTTGATAATTGTTTTGAGATATGAAGATGGTGATATTAAAGTTGTGCTAGTTGAGTAGTTGCGAATTTGAAGAATACTTGTGTTGAAGCTTGTGATTCCCGTAGCATGCACGTATGGTGAACCGTTATGTGATGAAGTCGGAGCATGATTTATTTTTTGATTGCCTTCCTTATGAGTGGCGGTCGGGGACGAGCGATGGTCTTTTCCTACCAATCTATCCCCCTAGGAGCATGCGTGTAATACTTTGCTTTGATAACTTGTAGATTTTTGCAATAAGTATATGAGTTCTTTATGACTAATGTTGAGTCCATGGATTATACGCACTCTCACCCTTCCACCTTTCCTAGCCACTCTAATACCGCGCACCTTTCGCCGGTATCATACACCTACCATATACCTTCCTCAAAACAGCCACCATACCTACCTATTATGGCATTTCCATAGCCATTCCGAGATATATTTCCATGCAACTTTCCACCGTTCCGTTTATTATGACACACTCCATCATTGTCATATTGCTTAGCATGATCATGTAGTTGACATCGTATTTATGGCAAAGCCACCATTCATAATTCTTTCATACATGTCACTCATGAGTCATTGCATATCCCGGTACACCGCCGGAGGCATTCATATAGAGTCATATTTTGTTCTAAGCATCGAGTTGTAATTGTTGAGTTGTAAGAAAAATAAAAGTGTGATGATCATCATTATTAGAGCATTGTCCCAGTGAGGAAAGGATGATGGAGACTATGATTCCCCCACAAGTCGGGATGAGACTCCGGACGAAAAATAAAAAAAAAGAGAAAAAAAGAGGCCATAAAAAAGAAGAGAAAATGCCCAAATAAAAAAATGAGAGAAAAAGAGAGAAGGGACAATGTTACTATCCTTTTACCACACTTGTGCTTCAAAGTAGCACCATGATCTTCATAGTAGAGAGTCTCTCATGTTATCACTTTCTTATACTAGTGGGAATCTTTCAATATAGAACTTGGCTTGTATATTCCAATGATGGGCTTCCTCAAAATGCCCTAGGTCTTCATGATCAAGCAAGTTGGATGCACACCCACTTAGTTTCTTTTTGAGCTTTCATATACTTATAGCTCTAGTGCATTCGTTGCATGGAAATCCCTACTCACTCACATTGATATCTATTTATGGGCATCTCCATAGCCCGTTGATACGCATAGTTTATGTGAGACTATCTTCTCCCTTTTTGTCTTCTGCACAACCACCACTCTGTTCCACCTATAGTGCTATATCCATGGCTCACGCTCATGTATTGCGTGAAAATTGAAAAAGTTTTGAGAATGTCAAAAGTATGAAACAATTGCTTGGCTTGTCATCGGGGTTGTGCATGATTTAAATATTTTGTGTGATGAAGATAGAGCATAGCCAGACTATATGATTTTGTAGGCATAACTTTCTTTAGCCATGTTATTTTGAGAAGACATAATTGCTTAGTTAGTATGCTTGAAGTATCATTATTTTTATGTCAATAGGAACTTTTGTGTTGAATCTTTCAGATCTGAATATTCATACCACAATTAATAAGAATTACATTAAAATTATGCCAAGTAGCACTCCGCATCAAAAATTCTGTTTTTATCATTTATCTACTCGAGGACGAGCTGGAATTAAGCTTGGGGATGCTTGATACGTCTCCAACGTTTCTACAATTTTTGATTGCTCCATGCTATATTATCTACTGTTTTGGACATTATTGGGCTTTATTATCCACTTTTATATTATTTTTGGGACTAACCTATTAACCGGAGGCCCAACCTAGAATTGCTGTTTTTTTGCCTGTTTTAGGGTTTCGAAGAAAAAGAATATCAAACGGAGTCCAAACGGAATGAAACCTTCGGGAACGTGATTTTCTCAACGAACAAGACCTGGGAGACTTGGACCCTACGCCAAGAAAGAAAAGAGGAGGCCACGAGGTAGGGGGTGCGCCTGCCTACCCTAGGCGCGCTCTCCACCGTCGTGGGCCCCCTGTTGCTCCACCGACGTACTCCTTCCTCCTATATACACCTACGTACCCCCAAACGATCAGATACGGAGCCAAAACCCTAATTCCACCGCCGTAACTTTCTTTATCCACGAGATCCCATTTTGGGGCCTGTTCCGGAGCTCCGCCGGAGGGGGCATCAATCACGGAGGGCTTCTACATCAACACCATAGCCTCTCCGATGAAGTGTGAGTAGTTTACCTCAGACCTACGGGTCCATAGTTAGTAGCTAGATGGTTTCTTCTCTCTTTTTGGATTTCAATACAACGTTCTCCCCCTCTCTTGTGGAGAACTATTCGATGTAATCTTCTTTTTGCGGTGTGTTTGTTGAGACCGATGAATTGTGGGTTTATGATCAAGTCTATCTATGAATAATATTTGAATGTTCTCTGAATTCTTTTATGTATGATTGGTTATCTTTGCAAGTCTCTTCGAATTATCAGTTTGGTTTGGCCTACTAGATTGATCTTTCTTGCAATGGGAGAAGTGCTTAGCTTTGGGTTCAATCTTGCGGTGTCCTTTCCCAGTGACAGTAGGGGCAGCAAGGCACGTATTGTATTGTTGCCATCGAGGATAACAAGATGGGGTTTTCTTCATATTGCATGAGTCTATCCCTCTACATCATGTCATCTTGCTTAAGGCTTTACTCTGTTTTTAACTTAATACTCTAGATGCATGCTGGATAGCGGTCGATGAGTGGAGTAATAGTAGTAGATGCAGGCAGGAGTCGGTCTACTTGTCTCGGATGTGATGCCTATATACATGATCATACCTAGACATTCTCATAACTATGCTCAATTCTGTCAATTGCTCAACAGTAATTTGTTCACCCATCGTAGAATACTTATGCTCCCGAGAGAAGCCACTACTGAAACCTATGGCCCCCAGATCTATCTTTATCATATTGATCTCCTACTACTTAGTTATTTTCTTTGCTATTTACTTTGCCTTTATTTTACTTTGCATCTTCTATCATAAAAATACCAAAAATATTATCTTATCATATCCATCATATCTCACTCTCGTAAGTGGCCTTATAGGGATTGACAACCCTATTTGCGTTGGTTGCGAGGATTTATTTGTTTTTTGTAGGTACGAGGGACTCACGCGTAGCCTCCTACTGGATTGATACCTTGGTTCTCAAAAACTGAGGGAAATACTTACGCTACTTTGCTGCATCATCCCTTCCTCTTCGGAGAAATCCAACGCAGTGCTCAAGAGGTAGCACTACTCTGTTATAAATCCTTCGAAGTACTGTGTGTGTCAGCATTACCGATCCAGGGATGACACTTATGCACAGAGATTTGACCATCTGAAGTCGGATCGCTACAAGATGGTAACACCCCGGATGTAACTTTCCCAATTTGTACTCCAACTCTTGCCGTTTCCGGCGTTAAGTTATTTTTTCCTTGGGTTCGGGTTTTTGTCTCCGTGTGTTGTTGTCCTTGTCATGCATCTCATATCATGTCATCATGTGCATTGCATTTGCATACGTGTTCATCTCATGCATTCGAGCATGTTCCCCGTTGTTCGTTTTGCATTCCGGCGCTTCGTTCTCCTCCGATGGTCATGTCTAGCTTTCTTTCGTGTGTGGGGATTAAACATTTCCGGATTGGACCGAGACTTGCCAAGCGGCCTAGGTTTACTACCGGTAGACCGCCTGTCAAGTTTCGTGTCATTTGGACTTCGTTTGATACTCCAACGGTTAACCGAGGGACCGAAAAGGCCTCGGGTGTGTTGCAGCCCAACACCCCTCCAATTTGGCCCAAAACCCACCAAACTCTGCTCCATGTTCTAGAGCGTTCGATCACGATTGCGTGGCCGAAAACCGCATCTCATGTGGACTCTCCTAGCTCCCCCTATGCCTATATATACACCCCCCATTCCAATTCGCGGATCCTCTCCCCCCTAACCCTAAAAAAAATCCCAGATCCGCCGCTCCGGACGTGTCCGGGCGGAGCCGGAAAACGTCCGCCGCCACTGCCGCCCAACCGCATCGCGCCACCTGTCCCTCGGGGGACCGCTTCGCCGCCGACCGCGCCAGGCCCGCGAGGCCCACGCGCGGCCCTCCGCGCCGCCGAGCCGGGCCTGAGGCGCCCGCCCGCGCCGCCTCTTCCCCTCCCCGCCGCCTCGCCGGCCGGAGTTCGCCGCCGGCGGGACCCCGCCGTGCCCCGCCGCTGCACCAACGCCCGTCGCCCGGAGCCGCCTCCGCCCGGAGCTCGCCGCCCCGCCGCGGGACTCCGGCGACCGGAGCCGGGCCCGGCGCCGCCAGCCGCCGCCCCCACCGACCGGACCCGCGCCTCCCCGCTGCTTCTTCGCTCGCCGGCGATCCTCGGGCTCCATGCGCCCCGATCCAGATCGGATCCGAGACGGCTACAGTAAACCCTAATTTTCGCGAGGTTGTTTTTTTTGCTAAGTCCTGAAATTATTGATCCATATGCCCCTGTTCGAGACTCCGTAACTTTGCATCCGTAGCTCTGATTTGGGCATATAGCATATCAAAATGTTCACCTCAGAGAGTACATCATTTCGTTCCATTGCATCATTTTCATTTGAGCTCATCTTGATGCCCGAAATGCTGTTAGAAGAGGGCTACTTGAGTTAATTGTCAGATCTATTACTCCGTTTTGCACTTTTGTCATTTTTTGCCATGATTAATGTGTGCATGATATGCCCGTGAGTTCTACATATGTTTTGTTAAGGGTTTTGTCATCTTTCTAGAGGTGCAACCCATGTATTTTTAGGATGTGTGTGGTGACTTGTGCAAGCTTGCAAAGTGGTGCACTTGCTAATTCTGTTTTCAGGGACTTAGTGATTTCACTAAGTCCTGGTATTGTTTATCTCACGATGCCATATGTTCATGTTGTTTCCTAGTGATCCGTGCCTCTTTTGAGGATGATCAGTAAGGGAGTTTTGTTAATATTGTAGTTATCTATCCGTCCGTGTCTTTGTTTGCAATTATGGAGCACCCTAGTTTGAGTCAATCGAGCTCTACTTTTGCTTCATTGTGAATCTGGGCAGATCGTCAACTTGTTTGCGATTTTGCCGATGTTATTGTATTTGTTCTGTGCATGATATGCCATTGTTCTTGCCATGTCTAGCTTGAATTTTGTGCCTTCTTAAGGTATGTATAGTTGTCTTGCCATGACTTGCACCGTGGTGAGTGCATCGAGCTTGTAAACATGCCTTCGTGAGTTATGTTTCAGCATGTCCCAGTTTTCACTAAGTATGAAAACTGATTATGTTTTTGCTATGTTCGTGTGCTTGTTAGTATATTTTGTGATCCCTTTTGGCTCAAGGTCACTAAGGGACTTTTGTTAAGCTCTTTGGGTAGCTCCATGCCATGCTTTACTTTGTCATGTTCAGGTCCTGTAGCATGTAGTTTTGTTGCTCCGAAGAGGGCTATATGATCTGAAATTCCAGACAAGTGTTAATTTCACTGTCTGAAATCTGTTTTCCGTTTGCGTTTTTTCCATGCTTGTTTGAACCTGTTAATGGATGATTTGGCCATAGCTCAGTGCTAGACTTTTGTTAAGAATCTTGTGTGCATCCCTGCCATATATTTTGTTGTCATGTTTGGGTGCTGTAGCATGTTCATTTCGTTGCATTTAGATGCCTACTTGCTGTAAATCGCAGACCGGTGTCATTTTTGAATCGCTTGCCATTTCCAAACCGTAACTCCGATTCCGGCGTTCTTTATATCGTTTTCAAGCGATTTCATCTCATATTTCTAGTGGCACACTTGGAATTCCAAGTTGAGGCTAGGTTCATGCATTTCCTGTCATATGTTGCATTTTGCATCCCGCATCGCATCCCGCATAGCATATCATCATTTCATCATATTGCTTGGTCTTGCACGTGGTTGATTGTATCCTTGTTGCTTGTTTGTCTTGTTTGGGTAGAGCCGGGAGACGAGTTCGCTAACGAGGAGCCCGTTGAGTTTGCTTTCAAGGATCCAGTCAACTCTGATAACTGTGCAGGCAAGATGATCATACCCTCGAAATCACTACTATCTTTGCTATGCTAGTTTGCTCGCTCTTTTGCTATGCCATTGCTACGATGCCTACCACTTGCTTGCAAGCCTCCCAAATTGCCATGTCAAACCTCTAACCCACCTTTGTCCTAGCAAACCGTTGATTGGCTATGTTACCGCTTTGCTCAGCCCCTCTTATAGCGTTGCTAGTTGCAGGTGAAGATTGGAGGCCATTCCTTATTGGAACATCTTTTATTTACTTGTTGGGATATCATTATATTGCCATGTTATCTTAATGCACCTATATACTTGGTAAAGGGGTGGAAGGCTCGGCCTCTCGCCTAGTGTTTTGTTCCACTCTTGCCGCCCTAGTTTCCGTCATATCGGTGTTATGTTCCCGGATTTTTGCGTTCCTTACGCGGTTGGGTTATAATGGGAACCCCTTGATATTTCGCCTTGATTAAAGCTTTTCCAGCAATGCCCAACATTGGTCTTACCATTTACCACCTAGCCTTTTCTTTCCCTTGGGTTCTGCAGACTCAAGGGTCATCTTATTTTAACCCCCCCCCCCGGGCCAGTGCTCCTCTGAGTGTTGGTCCAAACTAGAGCCCCTTGCAGCGCCACCTCGGGGAAAATCGAGGGCTGGTTTTAGTTTTACGGATTGCTTATCTGAGTGTGCCCTGAGAAAGAGATATGTGCAGCTCCTATCGGGATTTGTCGGCACATTCGGGCGGTGTTGCTGGTCTTGTTTTAACCTGTCGAAGTGTCTTGAGTTACCGAGATACCGAGTCTGATCGGAACGTCTTGGGAGGAGGTCTATTCCTTTGTTGACCGTGAGAGCTTGTCATGGGCTAAGTTGGGACTCCCCTGCAGGGATTTGAACTTTCGAAAGCCGTGCCCGCAGTTATGAGGAGATGGGAATTTGTTAATGTCCGGTTGTAGATAACTTGAACCTTAAATTAACTAAAATGAATCAACCGAGTGTGTTACCGTGATGGCCTCTTCTCGGCAGAGTCCGGGAAGTGGACACGGTGTTGGAGTAATGTTTGCGCAGGTTGCTCTCTAGTTTCTCGCTCGTGCTTTGCCTCCTCTTCTCGCTCTCTTTTGCGAATAAGTTAGCCACCATACTTGCTAGTCGCTTGCTGCAGCTCCACTCCTATTTTACCTTGCTATACCTATAAGCTCAAATAGTCTTGATCGCGAGGGTGCAAGATTGCTGAGTCCCTGTGGCTCACAAATTACCATTACACAAGATGCAGGGCCTGATGATTCCGCTCCAGGAGACGCGTATGAGCTCAAGTGGGAGTTCGACGAAGACTCTCAACGATACTATGTTTCCTTTCCCGATGATCAGTAGTGGTGCCCAGTTGGGGGTGAACGGGACCGTTGTCGCATGTTGGGTTCTCTTTTATTTTGGCGCCGTAGTCGGGCCTTGAGTGTATGGATGATGTAATGTTATTTATGTACTTGATTGACATGGCGAGTGTAAGCCAACTATGTTATCTCCCTTTCATTATCATATTACATGGGATGTTGTGAAGATTGCCTAACTTGCGACATATGCCTTCAATGCGATTATGTCTCTAAGTCGTGCCTCGACACGTGGGAGCTATAGTCGCATCGAGGGTGTTACAAAGATGGTATCAGAGCAGACGCTGATTGTTGGACATGACCACCAAGATAAGCCATAGGTCACTCTACTCAACTCATTTCTGACTCGTCTCCCCTTTTCCACTCTATAGGATGGCGGACCTAAGGAACAAGTTTGCACAACCGGATGAAGACACACCATCTGGACGACACTTGAAGGAAGTCACTAGGTACCTGAACATCGGAATACCGAGCTTCACGAGGACCTACACCGCCAGTTTACCAGAAGAGGAGCGCTGGATGATTCAAGTTCAAGTTCCAGGAAGGACATTTACACTAGTTACTGAACCCATAGAGTTTTTCTTTGATGCAATTTTTTTATATTTATTTAGGATTTTTTCCTTTTCGGCGGAATTTATTTTTAAAAAAAGTTTTGGGCCGGCCCGAGCCGAGCCGGGCCGAAGCGCAGTCGCCGCCACCTTCCCGCCGCGCGACGCCGTGCCATCGCCGGACTCCCAAAGGAGTCCGAGCTTGCCCCGCCGCGCCACTCGACCCCCTCCCCAAGTCGGCCACCCCCCGACCTCCTATAAGTACCGCCGCCCCGCTGCCCTCTCACCATCGTCCCACACCACCACCACCGCCGCCTACGCCGCCTGCCACCGCCCGCATGCTGATGTTCCGCCGCCCGCGGGCCGCTACTCCTCCGCCCTCGCCGTGCCGCACCGTCGCCTCGCCGCCCCGCTGGCCGCGCCATGCTACCGCCAGATTCCATGACGCCGCCGCCGGTTTTTGCCCAAGAATCGGTAAAAACCCGAAAAGCCGCCGCTGTTTTTTCTTGTAAACCCTAGATCGTTTTTTTAATTTAGATCGGATCGGTTTTCTTCGGTTAGTTCTAATCTACGAACATTCATTCGTTAATTCGTTTTAAGGAATGAATTCGTTCGTTAGTCTCTGTTGGCGTACGTTCATTCGATAGATTTTTATTTTTATTTTTATTTTCGACCAGGGACCTATCAATGATTTTATCGTAGATTAGCCCCTGATCTTCAAACCCTCGCAACTTTTTAACCGTTAGTCCAAATTCAATGAAACCAATGCCAAAATCTTCTTCTTGAGCCCCTCTTTCTGGTTAATCAACTTGAACATGGTTTTGACAAATATAAAATCTGGTTTCAAGAAGATTTGAATTCGAAGTTCTTTTGATCGTAGTTTTAGTTCCGTAGCTCCGATTTGATCGATTCTTTTTGCAAATCAAAGATCTTCAGTTGAGCTTTCAGATTGGATATTCTTATTTTAGTTTTACCCTTGGATCTATGCTTGAGTGCTTATGTATGCTATTTTTTGTTCGCGATAGAATTTCTGGAGTGCGAAACGTGCTACTACGAGTCTCTAGGGTTTGCGGATCGTCAGCAAGGCAAGTAACACTTTGATCATACTTCTTCATTACCCAATTTTTATGCATTAGCTACAATCCTCCAACATTGCATGAGTAGGATCTTTTAACTTGTGGGTATTGGGAAGTAGATGATGAGGTAGAACCTATTGCCCTTTTATTATCAAACCCTTGGGGGTTACTTCTACGTTATGCTTATATTGCTATGCTATGCTCGTAGACATGGTTTGTTTTGAGTGATCCATGACAGATGTGAGATTATTAATTAATGGTTAACTTAAGGTGGCTACTTAAATACACATCTGGGTGGATTGGTTGCGGGCACCTGGGGATATACCAGTGTTGTCCTTTGGTTCGCCACCCAGGCTCAAAGGGATCATAAGATTATTCATGCTGGAAACTTCTGTGTGCAGCCACAAGCTATTATAGGCTCTAGCATAGTTGAGTATGTTGCAAGACCTCTTTCTGTGGTAGGCTAGCAGATGTAGGAGAAAGTAGCTGTAACTGTCTACCCAGAGCAAAGTGTAATGCTTCTGAAAGACTGTGTCTCGGTCATCCGTTTATCAAACAACATGTAGTGCGAGAAATCCAGCGGAGGAGATCGAGTCTTGTGGGGAAAAGTGTGCAAACCTCTGCAGAGTGTACAAACTAATCATGGTTAGCCGTGTCCCCAGTTATGGACATCTTGAGTATCTGGTTCTTGAATTATCATGTTGATCTCATCACTCTAAATTAATTTGTTGGGTTGTTAACTATTGTTTAATTGGGATTGAGATGGGGTTACCATTCTCAATGTTTATCAACTACCATGATAGTTAAACAAAATATATTCCTTTGTTGTAGGAAAAAATTGGCTTTTCGCAAAAATATTATAAACATGGAGCCTCCACCAGCCATATATGCATGTAGTGATAGCATTTACTTGTTCATTGCTCTATTGTGTTATCTTGCCAGCATATTCCATGTGCTAACCCGTTTTGGGCTGCAACATATCACATTGCAGACTTTTCAGACGAAGAGTAAGGTGCGCTAGGTTGTTTATCATGCACTCAACTATGCCTTTGGAGTTGATGGACTCACTTTATCTTCCAAGCCTTCCGTTGTTATCTTATTTAGATGGCCTTAAGCCATATTATTGTATTAAGTTCTCTTGTGAGACATTCGATGTAATAAGTGTCTGATTGCTACTCTATTATAAATCCTTCGAAGTACTGTGTGTGTCAGCATTACCGATCCAAGGATGACACTTATCCATAGAGATTTGACCATCTGAAGTCGGATCGCTACAAGATGGTATTAGAGCACACGCTGATTGTAGGACACGACCACCAAGATAAGCCATACGTCACTCTACTCTACTCATTTCTGACTCGTCTCCCTTTTTCCACTCTATAGGATGGCTGACGTAAGGAACAAGTTTGCACAACCGGATGAAGACACACCTTTTGGATGACACTTGAAGGAAGTCACTTGGTACCTGAACATCGGAATACCAAGCTTCACCAGGACCTACACCGCCAGTTTACCAGAAGAGGAGCGTTGGATGATTCAAGTTCAAGTTCCAGGAAGGACATTTACGCCAGTTACTAAACCCATAGAGTTTTCCTTTGATGCAATTTTTTTATGTTTATTTTTGATTTTTCCTTTTCGACGGAATTTATTTTATAAAAAAGTTTTGGGCCGGCCTGAGCCGAGCCGGGCCGAAGCCCAGTCGCCGCCATCTTCCCGCCACGCGACGCCATGCCGTCGCCGGACTCCCAAAGGAGTCCGAGCTCGCCCCGCCGCGCCGCCCGACCCCCTCCCCAAGTCGGCCACCCCCGACCTCTTATAAGTACCGCCGTCCCGCTGCCCTCTCTCAACCGTCCCGCACCACCACCGCCGCCGCCTACGCTGCCCGCCGCCTGTGTCGCTCGCCGCCGCCCGCACGCTGATGTTCCGCCGCCCGCGCGCCGCTACTCCTCCGCCCTCGCCGTACCGCACCGCCGCCCCGCTGGCCCGCGTCGCGCCGCCGCCGAATTCCACGCCGCTGCCGCCGCCGCCGGTTTTCGCCCAAGAATCGGTAAAAACCCGCAAAGCCGCCGCCGTTTTTTCTTGTAAACCCTAGATCAGTTTTTTTTATTTTAGATCAGATCGATTTTCTTCGGTTAGCTCTAATCTACGAACATTCGTCCGTTAATTCATTTTAACGAATGAATTCGTTCATTAGTCTCTGTTAGCGGACGTTCGTCCTATAGATTTTTATTTTTGTTTTTATTTTCGACCAGGGACCTATCCGCGATTTTATCGCAGATTAGCCCTGATCTTCAAACCCTCGCAAATTTTTAACCGTTAGTCCTAATTCAGTGAAACAAACGCCAAAATATTCATCTCGAGCCCATCTTTCTGGTTAATCAACTTGAACATGGTTTTAATAAATATAAAATCTGGTTTCAAGCAGATTTGAATTCGAAGTTCTTTTGATCGTAGTTTTAGTTCCGTAGCTCCGATTTGATCGATTCTTTTTGCAAGTTGAAGCTCTTCAGTTGAGTTTTCAGATTGGATCTTCTTATTTGAGTTTTACACTTGCATCTATGCTTGAGTGCTTATGTATGCTATTGTTTGTTTGCGATAGAATTTCCAGAGTGCGAACCGTGCTACTACGAGTCTCTAGGGTTTGCGGATCGTCAGCAAGGCAAGTAACACTTTGATCATACTTCTTCATTACCCAGTTTTTATGCATTAGCTACAATCCTCAAACATTGCATGATTAGGATCTTTTAACTTATGGGTATTGGGAAGTAGATGATGAGGTAGAACCTATTGCCCTTTTATTATCAAACCCTTGGGAGTTACTTCTACGTTATGCTTACATTGCTATGCTATGCTCGTAGACGTGGTTTGTTTTGAGTGATCCATGACAGATGTGAGATTGTTAATTAATGGTTAACTTAAGGTGGCTACATAAATACACATCTGGGTGGATTGGTTCCGGGCAACTGGGGATATACCAGTGTTGTCCTTTGGTTCGCCACCTAGGCTCAAAGGGATCATAACATTATTCATGCTAGAAACTTCCGTGTGCAGCCACAAGCTATTATAGGCTCTAGCATAGTTGATTATGTTGCATGACCTTTTTTAGTGGTAGGCTAGAAGATGTTGGGGAAAGTAGGTGTAACTGTCTACCCAGAGTAAAGTGTTAATGCTTCTGAAATACTGTGTCTCGGTCATCCGTTTCTCAAACACCATGTAGTGCGAGAAATCCAGCGGAGGAGATCGAGTCATGTGGGGAAAAGTGCACAAACCTCTGCAGAGTGTACAAACTAATCATGGTTAGCCGTGTTCGCGGTTATGTACATCTTGAGTATCTGGTTCTTGAATTATCATGTTGATCTCATCACTCTAAATTAATTTTTTGGGTTGTTAACTATTGTTTAATTGGGATTGAGATGGGGTTACCATTCTCAATGTTTATCAACTACCATGATAGTTAAACAAAATATATTCCTTTGTTGTAGGAAAAGAATTGGCTTTTCGCAAAAACATTATAACCATAGAGCCTCCACCAGCCATATATGCGTGTAGTGATAGCATTTACTTATTCATTGCTCTATTGTTTTATCTTGCCAGCATATTCCATGTGCTGACCCATTTCGGGCTGCAACATATCACGTTACAGACTTTTCAAATGAAGAGTAAGGTGCGCTAGGTCGTCTATCGTGCACTCAGCTATGTCTTTGGAGTTGATGGACTCACTTTATCTTCCAAGCCTTCCGTTGTTTTCTTATTTAGATGGCCTAAAGCCATATTATTGTATTAAGTTCTCTTGTGAGACATTCGATGTAATAAATGTCTGATTGCTACTCTGTTATAAATCCTTCGAAGTACTCTGTGTGTCAGCATTACCGATCCAAGGATGACACTTATGCACAGAGACTTGACCATCTGAAGTCGGATCGCTACAAGGTGGTATCAGAGCACATGCTGATTGTAGGACACGACCACTAAGCCATAGGTCACTCTACTCTACTCATTTCTGACTCGTCTCCCTTTTTCCACTCTATAGGATGGCGGACCTATGGAACAAGTTTGCACAACCGGATGAAGACACACCTTTTGGACGACACTTGAAGGAAGTCACTAGGTACCTGAACATCGGAATACCAAGCTTCACCAGGACCTAAACCGCCAGTTTACCAGAAGAGGAGCGTTGTATGATTCAAGTTCAAGTTCCAGGAAGGACATTTACTGTAGCGACCCGACCTCAGATGGTCAAGTCATTGTGCTTCAGTGTCATCCCTAGATCGGTAATGCTGACACACACAGTACTTGAAGGATTTATAACAGAGTAGCAAT